>NW_026057585.1:62214151-62514151 GCF_023721935.1 Panthera uncia
GAATCTGAAACAGGCTCCAGGCTCTGAGCTGTCAGCACAGAGCCCGATTCGTGTTTTAAAACATGAATAAGTCACCAGGATTTTCCCCAAAGCTAGACAGTTATGAGAGGACAGCTGTGTCCATCACCAGATAACGAGTGGTCAGTTTGCCCCGCCTTGTTCTCACTGAAGAGGTCATGTGAGAACAGTAAGAAAAGCTTTGTATCTTTTGGGCTGCTATAAAAGGACACTGGGTTCTGGAGTCAGCCTTACAAATTGGCCTGGTATACTGAAGTCCATCATTCTTATTTCAAAAATTTTAATGTTTTTGTGGTTGCTATTAACTATGATAATAATAACAATTATTGTTATTATTAGGACAGAAGACCATATTACCCTTTTAGATCTTCTTAAATAATAAGATGGAACTGGCTTATTTTCTTTGTCACGTTTTCATACGGATAGCAAGTAGCTCAGAGTAGGCAAACTAAGGCTGTAGTTGGAGGAGATAGGCAATGAATATAAACCAATGTCACGTGATGGTGAGTATTCTGAAAAGCAAGTAGATAAAGCAAGTAGGTAGTAACTAGCAGAGTGCGTCCATTTTAGGTGGGGAGGTCAGGGAAGGCCTTCCTGGTAAAGTGTTTGGCCAGATAAGTGGGAGAAAAGTCCCAGAAAGCAGGACCCCAATACCAGAGTGCGCTTGATAAGTTCAAGGGATAGCAAAGAGGGCAGAGTGGCTGGGCACAGTGGGGGGTGTCAGAGGTGAGGTCAGCGACGTAGGAGAGGACCAATCCATGTCCGGACTGGTAGGCTACAATAAGGACTTTGCTTTTACTCTGAGTCAGAGGCAACCATTGGAAAGTTCTGAGCAAAGGAGTTACTTGGGCCCACTTATGTTTTTTCAAAATTCAATCTGTCTGTTCTGTGGAAAGTAGACTGGGGAGAGGGGGTGGCTGGTAAGAATGAAAGCAGGGAGACTACTTAAGAGGCTACTATATTGTCTGGTTCTGTTTCCTGACAAATACAGTGATGTGCTGAAAGCCAACTAAAGTTTTTATGGGAGAGCACTTGCCCAGTAATGAGAGTGAGGAAGGGGTATAACTTAGTGGCCTGGTAATTGCGGCAACGTGGCTTCCAGAAACCACCATTAAGGATGAGGGATGCCTTGGGCCACCCAGGGGAAGTTCCAAAGTTGAAAACTGCAACTTCCAAATGCTTGACCTCTCCCTTCCCTTCCATCTCTGTCGCCCCCGTCACCCGGGCCTGTCAGGTTAACTTCCTAAATAAAGCTGCATTTAGCCACTTCTGTCCGTCCCCACCAACCCTGGCCACCTGAGTCCAGGCTCCCCAGCATTGCTCTTTGGGACTTGGCCTGATGATTCTGACAGCATCTGCACTTGCCTCTTTCTCAATCCACTTTCTACACAACAGGTAGAATGGTATTTTCAGAGCAGATCTGATTATGTGAGTCTCCAGCCTGAAATTCTTCATCAATTTTGGATCCAGCCCTTTCCCTTCCCTGGCCTCATCTGGGGCCTCCCCTCCCCTCACTCACTGGCTTCCATTCACACTGCCCTTCTTTTGCTGCCTGGAAGGGATCTTCGTTCCTCTCATCTCAGGGCTTTTTGCACATGCTCGGCCATCTGCTGGAAAGCTCTTCCTCAGCTCTGAGACCAGTGACTTTGTTTCCTCCAAGATTCCATCTGAATCATCACCTCCTCAGGGAAGCCTTCTGTGACCCTTTAGACTTCATCAAGCCCCCAACACCCCTGCCTACTTCACAGCCTCTCATCACATGGGGCATTTCTCCTTCAGGACCTTATTTCTTTGTTCAATTGTATGATTCACGTACGTGCATGGATTTGTATGATTAGTTGAATACTTTCTGTCCACTACCAGTTGGAAGCTCCATGAGTCTCTAGCTCCTTAGAACAGATCCTGGGCATGGTAGGTGCTCAGTCAATATTGTTGGATCAAGATGGATGGGAATGTGCATACACTACCTCTGATCTCTCAGAATGAGTTTCTGGAGGGTCTTCATGTCCTTTGGCAACTCCTCAATTCACTCTATTAACTTACACATCTATTCAACCATAATTCACTGAGTGTGCATGGACACCAGGCACATACCAGGTGCTCAGTACCAGGGCTAGAGTGGCACATAGAACAATTCCTGCCCCCAAAGAGCTGGGGGCACTCAGAAGGCTTTCAGCTAGGAGAGCAACATGGTAGGATTAGTAATTTAGAAAGACCACTCTGGCTGCAGGGAGGAGGTTGGATTGCAGGGGCCAGGCAGGAGACCCAGATGGGAAGCTGGTCCAGTGATACAGACTAGAGATGATGAGGCCTGGTGAAGGCCACAGTGTGGAGATGGAGAGAAGGAGCACTTACAGGAAGTACACGGGAGGTAGGAATTACAGGCCTTGGAGTCTAGATGTGGGTGGAGGGAGAGAAGGAGCCCGGGATAACCCCTAGGATCCAGCTTGATGGTGCCATCATTCATGTAAGAGAAAACAGGAGGAGAGGAGAAAGGAGAAGGAGGGGGTGGGGAGAAACTTGACTTCTCAAGCCATTTATCAGTTTCTATTTGTAGAGAGAGTTTGATGAGCCTAAGGCGTCATTTAGAAGAGACTCCACTTTTAGGAATAACCGACTTGACTCTGTTTTTAATTTACATACAGTAAAATTCACTGTGTACAGATCTAAGGGCTTTGATAAATGCATAGAGTCGTGTAAACACTGCCACAATCAAGATACAGAACAGTTCTATCGTGGCCCTTCTTCCCCCAAATTGCCTCATTTCTTGTAGTCAGATCTTTTCTAACCCTTAACTCCTGGAAATTGTTGATCTGTTCTTTATAATTTTGCCTTTTCCAGAATGTTACATCAATGGAATCATACAGTATGTAGTTTTTTGAGTCTGGCTTCTTCTTCTTCTTCTTTTTTTTTTTTTTTAGGTTTATTTATTCATTTTGAGAGTGTGGGGTGGGGAATGAGTGGGGGAGAGGCAGAGAGAGGGAGGAGAGAGAGAGAATCCCAAGCAGGCTCCTCATGGTCAGTGTAGAGCCTGATGCAGGGCTGGAACTCATGAACCGTGAGTCTGGATCATGACCTGAGCCAAAATCAAGAGGCAGATTCAACCTACTGAGCCACCCTAGGCACCCTGAGTCTGGCTTCTTTTACTCAGCATGATACATCTGATTCATCCATGTTGTTATGTATGTCAATAATCAACTTTATGTTACTGTTGAATAGTATTTCATTCTGTGCATTTACCATGGTTTATCTGCTCTGCAGTTGAGGAACATTTGGTTTTCTATTTTTGAGGATTACAAACAATGTTCCTAAAAAATCTTTGTGTACAGGTTTTTGTGTAAACCTAGATTTTCATTTCAAACTGGGAAAGAGGTTGCTAGCTTGTATGGGTTGTATGGCAAGTATTATATTTAACTTTGTAAGAAAATATCAAACTTTTCCAAAGTGGTTGTGCCTTTTTGCATTTCTACCAGCAATTTATGTGAGTTTCACTTGCTTCACATCCTTGCCAGCATTTGAAATTTTTAAAATTTTATTTTTAAATTTAAAATTATAACCATTCTAATAGATGTGTAATGGTATTGCAGTGTGTTTATCATTTGCATTCCCTCATGACTAATGATGATGAACATCTTTTTATGTACTTATTTTGCATATTTTCTTTGGTGAAGTATCTGTTCAGATCTTTTGCCCATTTAAAAACGTTGGTTGTTTTCTTTTTATTAAGTTGTAAGAGTTCTTCAGAAATTCTGAATGCAAGTCATTAGTTGGATATATGATTTGCAAATATTTTCTTCCTGTTTGTGGCTTGTCCTTTCATTCTCTTAATAGTGGCTTTTGAAGAGCAAAAATTTTAATTTTGCATCATATCTAATTACTCTTCCCCTAATCTGAAGTCACAAGTATTTTCTTCTCTATTTTCTTCCAGAAGTCGCAGCTTTGCATTTTGATCCATTTTGAGTTAATTTTTTATAGCGTGTGATGTATAGGCTGAGGTTTGTTTTTTTGTATATGTATATTCAGGTGCGCCAGCACTATTTGTTGAAAGACTGTCCTTTCTCCACTGAATTGTTTTGTACTTTTGACAAAATCTCTTCGCCATATGTGGGTTCCATAGAATATGGAATATTCTGTTCCATTAATCTATGTGAATATCCTTTTGCCAGTATCACACTGCCTTGATTTTTTAAAATATAATTTATTGTCACACTGTCTTGATTATTATAGCTTTATAGTGAGTTTTAAAATCAGGTATGAGGGGCGCCTGGGTGGCACAGTCGGTTAAGCGTCCGACTTCAGCCAGGTCACGATCTCGCGGTCCGTGAGTTCGAGCCCCGCGTCAGGCTCTGGGCTGATGGCTCGGAGCCTGGAGCCTGTTTCCGATTCTGTGTCTCCCTCTCTCTCTGCCCCTCCCCCGTTCATGCTCTGTCTCTCTCTGTCCCCAAAATAAAAAAAAAAAAAAAAAAATCAGGTATGAGTCCTCCATCTTTTTCTTTTTCATAACTGTGGCCATTCTAATTCCTTTGGTTTTCCAAATAGGTTTTTCAAACCAGCTTGTTGCTTTCTATTAAAAACAACAACAACAACAACAACAACAACAACAAACTCCTGCTGGCATTTTGATTGAAGTTGTGCTGAATTTATAGATTATTCTGGGGAGAATGGACATCTTAATAATATTTAATCTTTCAAATGATGAATAAAGTATACCTCTTTTGTTTATTTAGATCTACTTTGCTTTAATCAGAGTTTTGTAGTTTTCAGCATATCTATTCTGCACTTATTTGTTAGATTTATATCTAACTATATCTTTAAAAAAAATTTTTTTTTACTGTTTACTTATTTTTGAAGGAGAGAGAGACAGAGCATGAGCCTGTAAGGGGCAGACACACACACACACACACACACACACAGAATCTGAAGTATGCTCCAGGCTCTGAGCTGTCAGTACAGAGCCCGACACAGGGCTTGAACTCACCAACTGAGATCATGACCTGAGCCGAAGCTGGACGCTCAACCGAGTTTTTTTTTTTGTCCATTGAGGCATTTTATTTGCATGTATGTATTCCATCCCTAGAAAAAAAATCCCAGGATTTTTTCCCCCTCCTGTGTGTTTTCATCTTGCTTCTTCATGGTTCATGATGCCAGCTGAGGTTGTCAGTACAATGAAACCAAGCTGGTGACACGGGAACAGATTATTCTGCCATTTTTCTAGATCTTTAAGTTGTACAGCAAACCTGGGGCTGATCACTCCACACTTGTTTAACCTGCCTGTGAGGTTCACAACAATTTTCCCAGCTCTGTGATCATCAGTGATTTCCAATTTGCCAATGTAACCGTGCTCCATCATCACAGTTAGAAACCGGATGATGACTTTGGAGCATGGCCTAATAAGGCCCTGGCGTTTGTCTCTCCTGTCACGTTAATGCTCTTGACAGCATCTGCCAGGATGTTCATGCTCACTGTTATGGTGACATCGGAAGATGGGGAAAAGAGAATGGGCAAAATTAAAAAAAAATTTCTAGTGGTTTATTGCTAGTATATATAAACGTGATGGATTTTTCTATATTAACCTTGTATCCTGCAACCTTGATAAACTCATCATTTATTAGCTCTAGGAGGGTTTTTGGGATAGTTTCCATGGGATTTTATACATCGATGATAATGTTGCCTGCCAAAAGAGAATATTAGTTCTTACTTTCCAACTTTTTTCCCCTTGCCTTACTGCACTTGCTTAGGACCTCCAGTGTCATTGCTGAATAGGAATAGTGAAAGCAGATATCCTTATTTGTTCTTAATCTTAGGGGAAAATCATTCATCTTTTACCACTAAGTATAGTGTAAATGTGTGATGGTAGGTTTTGTTTTTGTAGATGCCCTTTTTCTAGTTAAGAAAGTTCCTTCCTATTCCTACTTTCAGTTGGTTCTTATTCTCCCTAATCATATTTGAGATTTTATCTAGAACCTCTTTATTGGTCCTTTATGACTGTGTTTCATATTAGGATTCTTCAGGGGTTTTTCTTTGTTCTAAAAAAGAGCATCTTTGGGATGCCTGGGTGGCTCAGTCAGTTGAGCGTCCAACTCTTGATTTCGGCACAGGTCATCATCCCAAGGTGGTGAGATCAAGCTCCGCGTCAGGCTCCACACTGAGCATGGAGCTTATTTGGGATTCTTTCTCTCTCTTTCCCTCTGCCCCTTTCCCCCATCCATGTGTACGTGCTCTCTCTCTAATAATAATAATAATAATAATAAATGATAACAAAGCATCTTCAAGTTAATAAAAGAAGTCTAGAAGTTGTAAAAGAAGTATGTTGGGTATTTCATTTATCATCATCATGACTTTTCATTTTCTGGTGATTTGATCTTTTTCCACCTTCTCATTGAGTCTCCACAGAAGCCCTGGTGAGTCAGGGACTGTCATCTTTATTTGGCAGATGCAGTGTCAAGGAACCGGGGATGGTGACTTGGTCAGGTCCCTCAGCTTAATAGCACCAGAGCTACAACCACTAAAGAAGTCATTCTATGGACTGTCCTCAATGAAAGCCCCAAAGGGCAGTGAAGGAAACCCAAGCTTTGTACTCAGGCACACAATCTTTAATTTTAATTAAGTCAAAAATTTTTATTGCAGTAAAATTCATGTAACATAAAATTAACTACTTAAAAGTGAGTAATTCGGTGGCATTTAATACATTCACAGTGCTGTGCAACCATCATCTTTATCTAATTCCCAAAATTTTTCCTTAGCCTAAAAGAAAACCTGTAGCCATTAAGCAGATAATCCCCATTAGCCCCTGGCTACCACCAATCTGCTTTCTGTTTCTACGGATTTACCTATTAAGAATATATCGTACAGGGGGCGCCTGGGTGGTTCAGTCAGTTAAGCGTCTGACCTCGGCTCAGGTCATGATCTTGCAGTCCGTGAGTTCGAGTCTCGCATTGGGCTATGGGCTGACAGCTCAGAGCCTGGAGCCTGCTTCTGATTCTATGTCTCCCTCTCTCTCTGCCTCTCCCCCACTCACATTCTGTCTCTCAAAAATGAATAAATGTTAAAAAAAAAAAAAAAGAATATGTCATATGGGGCACCTGGGTGGCTCAGTCAGTTGAGTGTCCGACTTTGACTCAGGTCACCATCTCACAGTTCGTGAGTTTGAGCCTGGCATTGGATCTGTCTGCCGTCAGCACAGAGCCCGCCTCAGATCTTTTGTCCCCCTCTCTCTCTGCCCCTCCCTCATTCACGGCCAGTCTCTCTCTTTCTCTCTGTCAAAAATAAATAAACGTTAAAAAAAAGATATAAGTGGAATCCTTTTGTGTCTTGAGGTTCATCCAGGTTGTAACATGTAACAGTACTTCATTCCTTTTTAAGGCTGAATAGTATGCCATTTGTGTGTGTGTGTGTGTGTGTACAGTTTGTTTGTTCATTCATCCTGGTGAACATTTGGATTGTTTCCACAGCAGTGTTCTTTTGGGTAGATGGTTAGGAGTGGAATTGCTGGGTCATATGGTAATTCTATGTTAAAATTTTTGAGGAACCATCAAACTATTTTCCACAGTGGCTGAACCATTTTACATTCCTACCAGAAATATATGAAGGTTCCAATTTCTCTACATCCTCACCGACACTTGTTGTTTTTTTTGATTATAGCCATCCTAGTGGGTGTGAAGTGATACCTCATTGTAATTTTGATTTGCATTTCCCTAATGACTAATAAGGGTGAGCATCTTTTCATGTACTTGTTGACCATTTGTACATCTTCTTTGGAGAAATGCCTGTTCAAGTCCTTTGCCCGTGTTTTAACTGGATTGTCTTTTTGCTGTTGGGTTACATGAGTTCTTTATATACTCGGGATACCAAACACTTATCAAATGTATGATTTGCAAATATTTTCTCCCATTCTGTACGTTGTCTTTTCACTATCTTCATAATGTCCCTTTGATGCACAAAAGCTTTTAATTGTGTTGAAGTCCTTTTTTTCTTTTTTAAATTTTGTTGCTTCTGTTTTGGGTTTCACATCTAAGAATCTATTGCCAAATCCAAGGTCACAAAGATTACCCCTACATTTCCTTCTAAGCATTTTATGGTTTTTAGCTCTTGCATTTAGGAACATTTGAATTACTTTTTGTAGATGGTATGAGATGGGGATTCAACTCATTCTTTTGCATATGGATATCCAGTTGTCCCAGGACCATTTGTTGAAGAGACTATGTTTTTCTCAAATGATTCGTCTTGGGACTCTTGACTGAGAACTTTAGTAAATCACTTAATTTGGAACTACCTACAAAATGGGAAAGAGAATCTCTCTCTCAGAGTTTTCAGGATAAAATGAGATCACATATGAAGAGTGTCAGCCATACTATCTGGCACATAGTAGGTTCCCCAGTGAATGTTAATTCTTCTCTTGCTGCAAGAAATAGAGGCAGGGTAAGCAGTGTAGCATTCATCACCGCTATTCCTTCTCCTTTTGCATATCTCCAGGACACAGGAGACCCTCAGATACACAGAAATGTCTATTTTTGCCTCAACCATTTGCTGAGTATATTCTTAAGACCGTGTACAAAGATGGTGAGTGGGGAAGTCATGATAGGTTGAAGAAGCACTTAGCTAGAAATGCAGTTAAGCAAATGGAGTAGTGGTCAGTCTTTAATAATTCAATCAGCATTCCATAAACATTTATCTAGTACTGACTTTGTGCTAGAATCTGTTCTAGGTTCTGGAGTTACAAAGGCAAAAGGCTGCCCCTGCTCTCAGAGAGGTCTCACTCTAGATGAAGAGAGAGACTGTTAAATAGGTAGTTTTAAAACAGTATAAGTTCTGAGATGGAATGAAGTAGAGATTTCTGTAAGAGTGTATGGGAAGAAAATAATTGTAGCCAGAGGATTCCAACAAGGCTTCTGGTAAAAGTGACACTTGAGCTGTGTATCAAACAATTCACAGGAAGGAGTATGAAGAAGGACAGGAGGGAAAAATGTTAGCATAGTAAGCATCATATACAAAACCATGAAGACATGAGTATATGTTCTGGGTTCTAGGTGATGAAAAATATTCTAGGGTTCCTGGAACATAGGATAGGGCCAAATGGTACAATGAGAAAATGGTTTGACTTTATTTAGATGGCTGTTGGGATCTATTTTTTGTTTGTTTGTTTTTTTGTTTAAAAAAAATTTTTTTTAATGTTTATTATTGAGAGACAGAGAGACACAGAGCGTGAGCAGGGCAGGGGTAGAAAGAGGGAGAGACACAGAATCTGAAGTAGGCTCCAGGCTCTGAGCTGTCAGCATAGAGCCCGACACGGGGCTTGAACTCACAAACTGCGAGATCATGACCTGAGCCAAAGTCAGTTGCTTAACCCACTGAGCCACCCAGGTGCCCCGGGATCTATTAATAATCATTGCCCTAAATAGGGAAATGATGTGATCAAATCTGTGCCTCAGAGATGGACAGAGGGACCTGTAGGGAAAATGGATGCTAGGGAAGAAGATGAGGCTGAGGCAGGAAGAAGAGTTGGGAAGAAATGTTGGTGTGTGTGTGGGGGGGGGGGGGGCGGGGGGGGGGGGATTGTTAAGTGGATTAATGGCAAATCAAATATGGGTGTGTGGGAGAAGAGGGACCTAGGCTGGGTCTCAGACTTCTAACATGGGAGACTTGACCATGGGGACATTCATCTAGGTAGTTACAGGAATGAAGACTTAAGTCAGAGAAGAAAACATGATGTTTGCTTTTGCAGATGGATCCTGATGGAGATATCTAGTAGACAGGCTGTATGTGGGACTAGAAGGGCAAAAGTGGGTTTGAGCTGGAACACTGGTGAGTATAAAAAACACACATTATTGTCTGGCCTGCTAAAAGGAGAAGTGGGTTTTATTCGTTTTGCTTGGTTTTGTTCTTGACAATTAAAATATGAATGAGTTTTATTTTCGTACCAAAACTATAAAGAAAAGAAATATAGCTCATACTCTTAATACTCAAATAACCCCTACTGAAAGAGAGGGAGGATAATATATACTGTTAGAAAATACTAACAGTTCAGAAGAGCAAAAAATGAAAAGTACAGGATTCCCTGCCCCCCCCCCCCCGCCCCCGTCCTCCATTCCCTTAACCACTGTTAACACGGCCTTGTATTTCCTTCTAGGAAAAAACCCGCATGCACCCACTGGATTCTGTATATCCCCAAAGGACTCCTGCAGTATACAAGTGTTTAAGAGGCCTATTTTATTGAGCAGATTAACCTTCTCATTGCTTTGTCAGGCTTTACAAACCCATCTGTCCTGGTGGGGTGGAGCTGTGAGCTCACTGGAGGAAGGGCAGGATCTCCATTTCTCTACTTCAGGTGTGGGGGCTGGCTCAGGGTAGGTTCCCAATAAAGAGTAAGTGAATGAGCTGTTGGTGCACCTTGGAAATTGGAAGAGCCTTTGCCTGAAGTTCTAGTTGATTCAGTGACTTATTCAGCAAATGTTTTCATCGTCCTAAGTGTGCAATGCTGTATGTGAGTGTGCGTGTGTGTGTGTGATGTGTGTGTGTGTGTGTGTGTGTGTGTGTGTGTGTGTGTGGTGAGGAGGGAAGGCAGAGGACTCGGCTGAAGGGCAGAACTGGAAAGGCCAGCCATCTTCTTCCACCTGTCTTGATTTTGAGGTACAGAGTGAGACTGTGATTTGCAAAAGCCACGTGGCCTATTGGCGGCACTTCCGAAGCAGGGTGTGTGGAGTAGCATGTAGTGGTGTGTCGGGAGGGCTTACTGAGCTACTCTTGCTCCTTTCTACCCCTTCCCCTCCTACCAAAAAAGTAGCAACAATCCCTGACTCCAAATCCCTGGACAGAGGCAACACCTTGAGATGCCCTATACAACCCTTGGCCCTTGACCTATGTGTCACAGACAGGTTGGTTGACATCCTATACCTAATAGAGGCAACTGGCTGGCATCGAAGTGAGGAAGCCTGGATGCTGGTGCCACACCCAGTCACATCCTCTCTTCTTTGAATGTGGGGGTGGGTCTAACTAAATCTCCAAGGTCCTTCTTAGCGCTATTGCTCTCTAATTGTAAGATGCTATATTTAGTCAATTACAGGAAATCAGATTTTGGAATTCTAGGATTCTAAAATCCTGGTTTCCCAAGATTCCAGGGATGCTGCTTGAGGTCTCTTACTCTGTGCAGAATCGTCTATTGTGAGACCTGACTTGTGTCATAGGGAGGGGTTCCATATACATTTTTCAACTTGAGAGCAGGGCCAAAGAGGTCAGACCGCTCCCTTCAGAGAGTGTGAAGCCAGACAGGTCCCTTGGAGCCTGCCCAGGTCCCTAGCAAACAGTGCAGAGGGGGTGAACTGAGATGAAATGCAGAGACCACTTCAGGGGCCCCACTGGGCCCTTCCAGTAGCCCTGGCAAATAGTCCAGTCCAGCTTAACAGCCCGGTTTTGTACAGGAGGAAACTGAAATTCGGAGAAGGGAACTGAGCCACTGCTACCGGTCACCCTGAAGTCCTGTTTGTGCGGTGTTCTTTCTATACATTGGACAGGGATCCCTGAGACACTACTGTCTGTGAGGAGCCCGGAATGCAGGCGAACCGGGTTCCAGGCCCGGAAGGGACTTAGAGGAATGCGTCTAAGCCTTTACAAGTCTGTGAAGATCTGGGAGCTTGCTAAAAAATCTGGGCGCTGGGGCTCTGTCCCCAGACAGATTTACAGATTTAATTAGAAAATATCGGGGCACCTGAGTGGCTTAGTCGGTTGAGCCACCCACTCTTGATTTTGGCTTAGGTCATGATCTGGAGGTTAGTGGGACTGAGTCCTGCCTCCAGGTCTGTGCTGACTGCACAGAGCCTGCTTGGGATTCTCCCTGTTCCTGCTCTCTCTCTCTCAAAACAAATAAATAAACATTGTGTTTTGAAAAAGAAAATATTGACCTGGGCATCTGTTTCTGTTTGTCTTTTTTTTTTTTTTTAAACAAACATCTTTACCTTTCTAATTTTTTTAAGTAAGCTCTACGCCCAAAGTGGGGCTGGAACTCACCATCCTGAGGTCAAGAGTCACATGCTGTACTGACCGTGCCAGCCAGGCGCCCCTGTTTTTGTTTGTCTTTTAAATTTGGAGTTTGAGACCCTCTAGCCTGGACTCTAGGGTGAAAAACACCACAGAAACGAAAACGTTAAGAAAAGTGGTCTGAGATCCCTGAGTTTGCGTCCCAACGTTGCCGCTGACTGGCTTATGAAATGCGTGCAAGTGAGCCGCTTGGATCCTGCAAGAAAACTTTTAAAGCACTTTTCACATCTGTTACCTCCGCGTGTAGGTTTCGCCGGTCCCATTTGGTAAGGAGAAAACTGACCTCGGAGGAGGGAAGGGTCCTGCCTCAGTCTCTGGGACAGGCGGGGACACAGCCTGGCTCTCCTGACGCCCAGTGCACTCCGCCGCCCGGCCAGTCCAGCTCGGACGACAGAGCCCAGCCTCTCCCGCCTGCGGCGCCGCCCTGCCCGGCGAGGCGGCCGGAGGGCAGCGGACAGCGCAGGGCTCCGGCAGCCGCCGCCTGTCAAACCCTCCGCCCAGCCCCGCGCCGGGCCCTGCCCAGGCCCCCCAGGCAAGGAGGCCCCGCCCTCGCGCTGCGATTGGTCTCCGCGAGGCAGCCGCAGCTAGCCAGTGGCTGGAGCGGCTGTCTGGCAGGTCGGAGCCCCGCCCCCTCCCGGGATGCCGCCCCGCAGGACGCGGCGGCAGCGGCGGCGGCTGCGGGGGCTGCGGCGCCAGTGGAGGCGCGCGGAGCGGTGCGCGCCGCGAGCTGCAGCCGCAGCGGCGAGGTGAGAGGGGGCGCGGCCCGTGACCCGGGGAGGGGGCGGGCGCCAGGGCCTGAGATCCGAGGCTGGGATCCCAGCGACGCTCGAATCCCGGGAGCTTTGGAATGGCGCGGGGAGTGCAGAGAGGAAAGGAGAGTTTGGGGGCCCCGGGCCCTTGCTCCAGGAGGGATGATGGAGGGGCTGAGACTCTGTGGAGGAGGACGCAGCCCGCGTGTTTGTGGAGTGTGAGCCAGTGACGCTGCTAGTGTTGCTGAGTGAGCGGGTGAGTGAGAGCAGGACGTGTGGCACACTGTGTCCCCGGCGTGCATTTGCGAGGGTGTATGGTATGCGTTGGAGCCAGCGTCCATGGGCGTTACAGACTTTGTGCGGGTTTGCGCGTGCGATGGGTTCATTTTCTCTGCTGCGCGTGGGAGTGTGCGTGTCTCTGTGTGCTCGTGATGGGTTTGTGTCGCGGGAGTGAGCGCCCATCGTCGGACTCGCATTCTCCTGGCTTGGGGTGGGGGGGGGGGGGTCTTGGTAAGTCTCAGAGGGTTTGCGCCCCAGGCTGGTGGGTGCACAGTCTGTGGTCCCTACGTGCAGCCGGGTCCCCGGAGCGCTCAGGAGGCGCGCAGCCTCTGACCCACCTGGAGTAGCCTCCGTGGCTTCGCCGGAGCCCTGCCCAGGGAATACTAGTTGCCTCCCGCTCCTGCCTCACTGGGTGTCACCGCACAGCCACTCTCCCTTCTCCAGGCCTCAGTTTCCCTTTTAAAGCGGGCTGGTACTGGTGGAGGTGGATTTGAGTGGGAGGATACACGGGCCCCTCGGAAAGCGCTGTGGCAGCGGGTGGCGGGGGCCCTGGACGCACCAGAGAAGAAAGTATGAGCCACTCTTGTGCCTGGAAGGGGCTTTTGCGGGATCAGGTGGGTGCGTCAGGTTAAGGTAAGTGTGGTGGAGCTAACTCATTTTAGAGACAAGAAATAAACCGAGGAGTGGTGACCTGCCCAAACCTCCCCCGGGACACCGTAGGGGCTGTTCCGTCCGTTCCTACTAATGCGCTGATGCTTTCTCCCCTCCCCAGGAGCCCGGCGCGACCCCCAGCGGCGCGCCCTGCCCTGGCGCCATGCACTGCGAGGTGACAGAGGCGCACTCAGACAAGAGGCCAAAGGAGGCCCTCGGCGCCCCGGGTTCAGGCCGCGGGCCCACTGGCCTCAGCGGCACGCACATGGCCTTTAGGGTCACCGTGAGCGGCGGCGGCTGCGTGGATGGGGACTCGCGTGACCTGTTGCCCCGGCCGCCCGTGCCGCCTCCGTGCGCCCACGACCTCCTCCGACCACGGAGCCCCAGAGACTACGGTCCGTCCAAGGCCACCGCCGGGAAGGGTAAGTCTGCCCTCGCCAACGTGTCTGGCCGGAGGTGTGGAGAAATTCGGGCTGCCTGGCCTGGATACCGCACACCTTGGTGGGAATTCTCCAGAGAACTTGGTGGAACTTTCAACAGTGCTCCTCAGTTTCTTTCTAGTTGTTTGGGACTCGGTTGTCATAAAATGATGCCTGTTTAGGAAGCATCTCATTTAAAATCAGTAAGCCTATTTTGGAGAAGTGTGTGTATAGAAAGTTCAGATTACATAATTTTACTTCTGTGTATTTCTGATAAAAGTTGTGTGAAACTTATCAGAATCTTATAAATTAGGGTGAATAGCAACTCGAGGATCTCTGAACCAGTTGCAGGCATATTTTGAGTTATTCCAATCTCCCTAAGTAACAAAAACCAGAAGCCTTCAGCAAGACCTCTCCCCTCTTGGAACCTCAGTTTCCCCATCTTTCAAGTAAGGAATTACATCAGATGATTTCTGGATTCCTGTTAGAAAATTTTATGAATCTATGATCTGTCCTGAGTCAAGTTCTGACTTAGAAAATGGCTTTTCTCAATTTGAAGCTTCAGAAGCATAATCTTTGGTCAGAAGTTCCTTTGCAATACCTTTCCTCCACCCAGTGAAGCTGGTGGGTATAAGGTGCAGGCCCAAGGAAGGTTTATGGGCTCAAAGTCAGCGATGATGTGGGGATTCTCATGAACCTGTTCTTCTCATCACAGTTAATTATTATTGAGCCATTATTTATAAGTTTCATGCTGACAGATAATTAACCAGAAATTGAGGAAATTGTTAAGACGCTGTGTGCTCCTCTCCCCCTGCCCTTTTTTTTTTTCCTCCCTGAGAGAAACCAAGGCTTGGGATTTCATTATTTCAGCATTTGGAACCTCTTGGTTCTATCCAGGTGATTCTTAAGGAAGACAAAAAGTTTATTTGGCTCTATAGACATCACTTCTTTAGCATCAACCCCAGCAACTTAGGTAGGGTGTCTTGCTTTTAGAGATGAGAGCTTCTTCAGGGTAGAAAATATCCAACTTCCTAATTCAGGGACTGGTAAAACGAAATGAACGCAAACTGTTTTTCTTTTTAACAAAAACATCAGAGTTTGTTAGAAGAGTGCTATTTCTTGTCTCATTTTCAATGTCAGTCTCTTCTCCAGCAGATAGGGGTCCTGTTTGAAAGGGTAGATACAGAAAAAAAAAAAAAAAAATGGCATGGCTTTAGAGTATTATTACAGGGATGCACATATAAAGTTCTCTTTTGCTAGGGAGAGAGGAGTGGTGTGTAAGACATGAGTAATATTTGCTGCCCTGAACTCCCTGCCTTGCCCGGCTCCACGCATAATCCTCCCTTAAACAGATACCCTCCTGCAACATTTTAAGTTTTAAAAAATCATAGCTGTCAACTGAAGATCGAGTTCTCGGCAGACCTGGTGAATGGCTCTCCTAAACATAGTCTTTGTCCCGAGCCTTGGTTAGAGACCTTTCATCTGGATGTTTTGCCTACGATCTTCCTACTTCCATTCTCCCAACCCCCAATTATTTTTATCCATACTCCCCCGCCCCCACCAATGTCTTATGTATGAGATGTTTAAGTCAGGATTATATTTGGAAAGGACAGAGGAGGATAAAGGGATGGGAGGAACAACTTTTTTCTTTGTACCCTAAGGTGGTTGTTCTGGTTAAGTGTTTGCAAGAGCCTTCTAAACTGTTTTCTTCACAGCCTTCAGCAAGGCTGGTGGGGTAGGATTTATCACACCCATTTGAAAGAGGAGGAAACTGAGGCCCGAGAGTGGAGAAAGTGTCTCCTATGTAAAAGGGCACCCAGCAGGTCTGGGTGGGAGTTCTCTGGTCAGCCTTTGCATGCTGACCTGGGCTTGAAGAGGTTTCCATCCTGGTTTCTGTCTTTCTATGCAAGTTCTTCTTCAAGTCAAGCCCTTCAGTGGCCTGAGACAAAACCAACTTCCAGCAGAGTGTCAGCAGTCCTCCTATAAATGCGTAAGGAACTGGCACCTCTTACCCCTACTCCCACCCAAATATTCCCCAGACCACGTAACCCTTTGAATGTTTGGTGTGTAGCTTCAAATCTTAGGTTTATTGGAAACAGACATAATACCAATTGAAAAATATTTATTGACTATGCCCTGCCATCTATGATTTGTGGGAGTTTGGGGGAAGTTATTTCCCTCTCTGAGCGCTTTAGTTCCCCCATTTGTAAATTTCCTGTGACACTGACTTAGAAAGCCTCAGTGCCTGGTTACTGGGGGGATTACTCTTGTAATGTGTTTATTGTTCTCAACCTCTGGTTCTTCATTTGCATGAGAGATAATAATGTCTTCCTCTCAGGGTAAATCAAACAATGGTTGTAAGAATGCTTTATAAACTAAAAAGCTAGAAGGGGTCACTTTTACTATTCATGCCAGGCACCATGCTGGGGTAAGTGATCCTTGAGATAAAGGGTGCAGGGAAAAGAGGGAGAAAGGTTTGATTTTTAAAATGTTGGATGTGAAGCGTACTCACTGGTACGCTAGCCAGAGGAAGCTGAGAGGAGCGAAGCTTCAGGTCTTTTGTGGCCACGGCTGCCCAGTGACCGGAGAGAAGACAGTATTGCTTGGTCTGGGGTCAGGTTTCAGATGATCTGCCTTCTTGCTTCAGACAGACCCTAAGCCGAGAAAGGGAGCCAGCCCTTTAGTCCAGCAGCTTATCCGCAAATGCTAGGGTCCTCTGTGTTTCCAGATCTGGAGTCAGGAGGCACTGGGATGATGCGACGTCATGGACTAACATTGTCATCATTTACAATAAGAATCACGATCTGTTTATGGCAGAGTCCCGTTTATCCAGATTCCAAGCAGCTGGAAAGGCCAAATTACCAGATGCTGCATTTTTCTTTCTTCTTATTAAACACCCAACGCTCTGCTTTTGGAAGTCCTGACAAGGAAAGAAGGTAAACATCTGGGCTTTATGGAGGCAGACAGCTTTGTGGCGATGGCCCGATGACGCTTGTTCCCCGTGCACAGCGTTTTACGGTTTTCAACGTACGTTCCCACACATTCTCTCATCTGCCCTCACGCCAGCTGTGCTCTGCCTACCTCGTGGGCTGTTCGGACGGAACAGATGGAGAGCACTTTGCAGTTTTTAAGTGCTGGGCAGATACTGGCTCTTACTACTATGGTTCCCATTTTATAGATGAAGACGTTGAGTTTCAAGGATGTGCTCAAAGCTACAGACAGAAAGTGGCAGTTTCTTAGCCTTCCACTTCCAAGTACCAGATCCCGGTGCCACGGGTTGTACCTTCTACATGTGTGTGGCAGCGGCTGAGAGCTGGCGTACTAGATGGCTTCTGAACGTGCCCGGGGAATTTAAAATATTTTTGCTTTTGGTATTTCTTCTGTCTTGAATTTTTGGAAGTAGTATCTGTGCCATAGTTAGAAGACTTGCTAGTTTACTGTTTTTCCAGAGTTGCTGTTCCCAGACTGAACCAGATAATGAGCTCACTATTTAATTCACAACGACTCTCTGGGCCCTTTCACCACGTACTGAGACTGGACACGTCCTAGCAATAAAAAGAAGGCTGACGATCATGACAAATGTGGACACTGCCATTAGTAAACAGCCATCATAATATGGCTGTAAATGCCAAAAAGGAGTCAATCTTGTAACTTAAAATAATAGCTAGTATGTGTGTGTATGTATGTGTGTGTGTGTGTATATATATATATATATATATATATATATTTTTTTTTTTTTTTTCTTGAAGAAGGAAAACAAAATGCCATTGTAGTTTGTCCGCATGGGCATTAGGGGCTGGTGACAGTGGAGAGTAAACATGATGGTTTTAGTGGCCTTACCTGGTAGAATTTCTTCATCTGAATCAGAAGCCACAGAGATGTCCTGGGGAGGCCTTGCAGGGGCTAGCGCATCCATAATAGAAAGGTATGAGTTATTTTGAAAGCATTTACCCCCTCCGGCTCTGGTGGGCAATTTGCTTGCATTTCATCCATTTTAAAGTGCTGGTCCTGCGATCCGGAAATAATCAGATCCAAATTTTTTCGGTGCTTGAGGTTTCAAATAAGGAGGGGAGGGAAACCTGCTGGCCAAATGTCAGGCTCAGTGAGACAAAGAGAGAACCGTGTATGTGTGTGGGTACACAAATACGATAGGAACATGTTGCGTCTACAGGCATGAGAGTTATGTATCCGACAAATCTTTTATAGACGTGTAGCGGAAATATAATTCCCAAAGATTCCCTAAGAATCTTGTGCGGCTAGAATTTCTCTTCCCTTCCTGCCTCCCAAGCTCTCCAGAAGCTGCTAGGACTTGGCGTACAAATGGAGAGGAGACCATCACATGAGATCGTAACTTAATTTAGGCCTAGCTGCCTCTGAGCAGTTTACCTGCCATACTTGGCTGGGCCCAGGTCTCAGGACTCTTCTAGCTGTGGAATCATATCGATAGGCTGTCTTGCTCCATCTGTGATTTGAAAACATAAGTTTCTTTATATGCTGTGGTTTTCCTTCACACTTCTCCTCCTTCTGAGAAAAAAAAAAAAAGCAACAACAAAAAAAACCCACCCCGTCTTTGAGTTATTCATCTCCCTGCGTTACATTTGCGTGAGAAGCTAAATGAGCCAGCACACTTATTTTTACAGTGCGTTAAAATCTCATTACAGGCATAAGTGCACAATGAATCATTTAAAAAAATATATTCTTATGTTCTTTGTTCTGAATGTTGCATAATTATCATCATTTTCTTCGGTTTTATTTTGTGGAGTTTGGCCAGCATCCTAGAAAAGGGGAGAAAAAGTTTTCGGTCCTTTTTTGGATAGGATTAGGAAACAACAACAACAACAACAACAACAACAAACAAACAAATACCAACTTTATTTGTAAGTTGACCAGACTATGGCTAACTGTGGCTTTTGCCTAGAGAGGGTCATTTCCCTTCCTTGTCTCAGTTTTCTTGGGAAAAAAATTCCCTTTTTTTTTGAAGCCGATGTGGTAGTATTTCAACAATCTCACCTTATATATACACGATTGTATTTAAAATTAAATTATGTGGTTTGGTAATTTACTTTCCTAATGCAGATTTTAGTTGCAATTAGTTTGGACCTAGAGACTTGTGTTGTTTCTTTTGGTAGGGGGTAGTTTATTTTTGTGCCTAAAGAAACAAAGACATTCAGTTCAAGGGGGAGAAGAAATGAAACAAATTTTGCAGTGGGCTTTGAAAAATTCAAGTGCATTATGCAGAAAGCACAGCTGTAATACCAGGGCCAGGAAAAAAAGAGCAAACTCCTGAAATATTTGTGCCGAGCGCCTTCACTGTGCTAATGATTCTAGCAGTTTAAAAACGGACTTCTTGTTTATCAACAGTGGCTGCCCGAATTAATAGTTTACAATGAAAAAAAAAAAAGTGCTTTCAGCATTCGAAGCAAAGTCCGGGCTGATAGCTGAGTTAGTAAGGAAGGCAGAAAAGGGGGAGGGTGGTTGTAGCTGATTTGGTCTCCCTAGGCCTTATTTATAAGAAACTGAAAGGAAACAGAGACCTGGGGTGGGTGGGGGTGGGGAGAATACATCCCTAACCCAGTGATCTTATAGTTTAAAGTCACTGAAAGCATCTGTTTTCTTCTTTTCCCCGTCTTCCCCTAAACTCCAAAGGGTTATTCCTTCAGAGGGTTTCCGGCGGATTGAGGCGGATTGTGTTAGCATTACGAGCTGTGTTTTTAAAGTCAGCATTTGAGTCAGATGCACTGAGAGGAGACCTTCAGTCCGCTAACTGAATAATGCATTTCCTGTATGGCCTGAATTTATTTGGTGGTTATGGTTGGGCCTGTCTGGAGCAAACACATGCACCATTGTACAGCCTCAATGCATGCAGGCCATGCTCTTGGCTTTGAGTCTGTTTCCCCATCTGTAAAATGGGAAGCAGTGGGGACTGGATGATCTATACATAGTCCCTTCCTGCTCTGATGCTCCGGGATTCCCCATGAACTGGACTGGGAAGTTTGGGAAGGATCTAGGGTATGGGAAGAAGGCACCTTTGTCTCGGGTCAGGTTTAGACTTGATTTCTCCTATGAACACTTGATTCCTGAAGCTGACCACAGAAGAAAACAGAAGAGGAGAGTCAACTAATCTTTACTGAGCACCTACTCTGTGACAGTCTGGGTACATTATAGTTGTGATTGCAGTTAATGATGCCCAATAACCCTGTGAGGAAAGGAGGCATTATTTTGGTTATACAGATGGGGCAGCTGAGGGTTGGAAAGGTTAAGTCATTTGCCCCAATAATAAGCTCACTATTTAGTTCACAGCGACTTGCTGTACAGGTAGTAAGTTAGTAAAGCCTGGGATTTGAACTCAGCTGTGTCTTACAGCAAAGCCAATACTTTCCCCCTAAAGCACAGCACTCTCAAGGACGGGCTTTAAAACCCAGGCAGTGGCACGGAGTTGCTGTGGCTGCAGAATGTGCCCCCATTTCCGGGGGGAACGTAGCGGAAGGCTGCGGGCTGGGCCAGACAGCCATTCCCGGGAGCGGCCCTTTCCGAGTCCCGGCTAACAAGCAGAGGTGTGACTTTATGGGGAGACTCCCTGCATCCATCCACCTCCCTGCTGCAGAAATGGGGGAAAGACAGTGGTTCCCAGCTGTGACACGGGGTCCTCAGGCCAGGCCTCTCTGAGGCTGCGGAGGGATCCTCTAGAAGCAGCTCCTTCTCAGAAGCGGCGGCACACGCATTATGGCGGGTTCTAGTCCCTTTTTGAGCCTTTCACACAGTCTGGGGAGATTTTCTTGCCCAGACCCTGGTTGTGGTCTTCCTTCCCCTGCTTCTGAAGGCATCTGTTGATGTTTGAAGAGAATTCCTCATAAGCCCCTCCATGCCTAGGGTAGAGAATGCATGCTTCACCGGGCACGATGGCTTAAGATCTATTAAGCTATTTCTTATTCAATGATGGGACGGAGAAGGGCTTGGTGGGGAGAACAACCCGGGATCAGGGTCAGCTTGAGAGTTTGCTTGTGGGAAGCGGGGCTTTTGTATCAGATGATGAACACACCAAATGACCCCCACGGAAGGAAAAGTTCCCGCTGCTGGTTTGTGTCTGTGGCCTTGCATGAGGGTGCCTGCGTTCACGAGAAGGTGGACATTCTCAAAGAATCCTACTTATTCTGAGGATGGCTTTGCAGGAAACCTTGTTGCCCCAGGCTTCTTTGCCTTCGGATGTTGACCCTGAGTCTGAAAGGGAGAGGAGGAAGCAGTACCAGGATGGTGCTGGTTGTGATGTGGCCCAGCCCCTTCCTACTTGTGTCTTTTTAACCACTACATTACTCTTTTAGATGTTGTTGCTTTTGTTTTTAAATAACAGGTTTGATGGAAAATAGAGCTTTCGCAAGAAACCAGGGAGAATTCTAAACCTGACTTTAAAAATACAGATCCCATTTGCTGTTTTAAGCTCTCCGGAGGGCTGGAGAGTGGGTTTGTTTTGGAACGTTGCTGGACTATATGAATTACTTCTCTGAGGCTTGGGTATTTAATACCTAGTAGAAGTTTGTATAAGAGCTGATGATGTATTTTGCCGACTTTCCAACCCTGTAAATAAATTACATGTGCCGGCAGAGGCTGCCAGGATCCACTGTGTCAATTGAAGCTTAATTTTTATCCCAAACCACTTAATACTTTTGTCCTAGCGAGTAGGGAAAGTTACCCCGTCTTGTCCAGCAGCGGGCCCATTCCAAGACAGAGACAGCTTTGCGAGACCGTGAATAGGCCTCCGTGGATTCACCGATCTTGACACGGTTTTCTGTGATTAAGTAGCTTCAGCGCTCTCAAACCCAACCCTCCAGGCAGAGGATGATAGTATAATTTTAAGTGTATCGTAAAAATGAAACTCAATCGCTTCCACTCCCAAACCTGCCTTGCTCCCCTTCTCTCTGGAGAAAACGGCCGTAATTATGTGTTTAATCTCAAGACCGCCTGTGCATTTTATCTTATTTGAGTGCAAAGCCCAGGTAATAACGTTGGCATTTCCAGCACGAAACAATATAGGGTTTCTAATTTGGAGACGCTATTAAATATTTCATGCTTCAACCAAACGCAATTCTTTTTTCCTATAATAAGTTTAAATATTAATTCTCTGGAATGTCAGATGCCTAAAGCTAGGCATTTAGTGATCTGCAGTTTCAAGTATCTCGAAGAAGGTTTATGAAACAGGATATTTCACTGGGAGGGATGAGTTGTGTGTTTCAGAGATATCTGAATTCAAGGCAGCGTCTTCTGATTTACTTTTTAAAGGGAAAAGGTCATAAAATAAGTTGCTTTATGTGCTGAAGGATTAAGTGGCTTAGGCTGAAATAACAGCAGGGACTTTACTGTTTTTCCCCTTATATTTTAACAATGCTTTCTGGGGGAGGGGGTGGGTCATTTTCCCGCCTGCTTGTCTCCTCCCCCATCAACCCCCCCCCCCCCCCCCACCAGCCAGATGGCTTTAATTCTAACCAAATCCCACGCCGAGGCCAAATGATTGATCAAACAGTCATTTGTACTTACGTAGCGCTCTTTGTGAGAATATCTCTGCATTGGAGCTTCTCAGCCGGGTCGGCTCTTCTTCGGGCCTTTAGATGGTTGACTTCCAGCAGACTGAGGGGCTCGGAGAAGTGGGAGTGCAGGGGTGGGTGGGGAGCAGAAGCCCCAGACCTTGCCATCTAAGAACTCCTTGCTTAGAAACTTTCTGTTACTTCCCATCCCTGACAACAGGGGTATCCAAGTTTTCTAAATACAAGGACAAAAAAAATCTTTCCCCGGTTCACATGACAGCAGTTATATATTTAGTGTCTGTTGATGGATAAGATGCCTAAAGAGGTTATTAGTTTTAAGAGCTCTTTTAAACAGATTTGTATTTTATCATTCACTTACCTATCTGTAGAGGTCTCCATATTCTCCAGTCTTTGGTACACGCTTTACAGGTGGCCTCTGATATTACAACTTGGCTTATAGATTGGCAGCTGTTTGGCCAATGGGAAACATCCAGGCCCTTTGATGTGATGTTCAAGACCTTCCCCACCAGTCCGCCTCATCTCTTGCTGATGCCTGCTTTGCTTGTTCTCTAGCGGTGTCGAACTTTTCCTTATGTAGCTTCAGACCCAGGATTTTCTCTTTACTTGTCCTTCTGTCCTTATACACTGTGAGCGTCTTTTTATTCATCTTTGTACCTTCGTGTCCGGTTCCAAGTCTGGTACAAAGTGCATATCCTAGAAAGATAGGGTGATTCTGATTGAGGTTGTGCGCATGGAACTAGGCCACCAGGTTCGAATCCTAGCACTGGGTACTAATGTGGGGAATATGGGGCATGCTGTGGAGCTTTCTGAGCCTTGGTGTCCTTATCTACAAAATGGGGATAATAATATCAATGATCTCAAAAGGCTGTTATGAGGATGAAACGAGTTAATACATGTATGGGTGCTTAAATATGGGGATTGGACCATGGTAGAATGCTCAATAAATGTTGGGATTATTATTATTGTTATTGCTAATGTAAACGTTTGGTAAACAGAACCTCTTAGAAGGGCCTTCCTTCCCTTCCTTTTCACCAGACTGACTCCTACTTGTTCTTTAAGACCCAGCTCAAGAGCCACTTTCTCCCAGAAGGCTTCCCCTTCTCCCTAGGCTGGGTTTTGCTAGAGCCTTGGCATACACAGCCCTTCTCCTTCCTTCTGCTATAGCACTGGTCTGTGTGATTTTCTATTTACTTGTGTGTTCTTGAGGACAGGGGCAGAGTCTCCTTATCCCTGCACAGCTCAGGGTCTGGCTCAGAGTGGGTGTCTAGGAAGGTTGGGAATGGAGTCCAACGCAGTCTCTGCCCTCCAGGAGCTTATAGCCTACAAAGGAGGAGCCAAGTTGTATGTTCTTGTTTTTCCCACAAGGTTGAGCCCACGGTAAGCTCTCGGCGCATATGAGAGTCTGATTAAATGTACAAGGAGTTTTCACATGCACACACAGTCACATTCTCTTTCCAGCACCTATTTGGGGCTCTTCATAATGAAGTCTGCCCCTAGCTTGCTAGGTGACCTTGGGCATGGCCTCTGACCTATGTGGGTCTCCCCTTCCTCTCTTTTCTGGGAAGAGTTGGCTTCGGTTATCACAGACTCTTCTAGGTTGCAAGCCTATGGAGTTGCCGGGCCACGGACCAGGTGGAGGAGCTAGGGGCCTGATGGCTGTGTCAGAGTGACTGGCCCAGAATTGGAGGCACCTCCTGCTGCACACCTTCCCTCCCTCCTGGGAAAAATCAGACATTGTAAAATGTGTCCCATCATGTGGTTTAAAGAGCAGATGGTGGTGGTTGTAACACCCAGATTTCTCTACAATGAAGAAGAACCTCGGACCAAGTATTGGAACTGAGGGCCAGGAACCAGACGATGGCTCTCCGTAGTCCTGCTGGGGGGGTGGAAATTGATGTACATACGCTGAATCTCCACTCGAGGTCAGGCTTAGACAGAGCCCCCCGGGGGCATTGTACTGGCCTACCAGCTTCTCTCCAGGCATTGTTGTGGTTTCAGCCCTGTAAACTGGAAAGCTCTGCCCAAATCATTACCGTTTGTTCAATCTGCCTTTGAACAGAGGGGAAGACTAAGTTCAAAGAGGCCATGTTGTTACTTGTGCAAATGTGGCCACGTGGCTTTTGGAGTCAGAACTGGGTTCAGATTCCTAGTATACCACTTGCTGGACCTTGGGCAAGTTCCTCGAGCTGTGAACCTGAGTTTTCCTCATTTGTACAATGGAGATCATTTCTGTCTCACCGGGTTGACGTGGGGATGAAGATGAGAAGTCTGTAGAGCACCTAGCTCAGGGGCTAGCACATAGTAGGCATGAAACAAAGGTGAGCTGATGCTGTTGGTCTTGTTGCTATTATTTTTTTTTAAATATTTTTATTTATTTTTGAGAGAGAGACAGAGCACGAGTGGGGGAGGAGCAGAGAGAGGGAGACACAGAATCCCAAGCAGGCTCCAGGCTCCGAGCTGTCAGCATAGAGCCCGATGCGGGGCTCAAACCCACGAACCGTGAGATTATGACCTGAGCCGAAGTCGGGTGCTCAACCGACTTGAACCACCCAGGTGCCCCAATTTTTTTTTTTTTTCAAGTTCGTTTATTTTGAGAGAGCGCAAGTGAGAGAGAGCACATGTGAGTGAGGGAGGGGCAGGGAGATTTGGAGAGCAAGGAAGAGAGAGAGAATCCCAAGCAGGCTCTGCACTGTCAGGGGGAAGCCCCACGTGGGGCTTGAAACCCACAAACCTCAAGATCACGACTCGAGCCAAAATCAAGACACTCAACCAGCTGAGCCACCCGAGGCGTTTGTCTTACTGAGTGCAGAGCTGGGACAGGTTCCCAGTCCTGACTTCATCTGACGCTCCTCTGTGGCATGGTAGCCTATCCCCTTACTCTGATTCTTGTTTTACTTTTTTCGTGAAGTTAGAAGAGTATGGACTTCGGAGTCTAAGGACTGAGGTTCTCATCGGAGCCCTGTGGGACACAGATCTGATCGGCTGGCATCTGGGCTTCGCTTCGAGCTGGCGGTAGGTGAGAAGCTGTTGTCCTTGCCCAAGTGGGTGTGGGCTGCCTCAGTACAGCTGTCTGACAGGTCCTGGCTCTGGGTCAGTCCCAAACCCTCACTCGGCCTGTGGTGGCTCTGGCGTCCAGCTGGAGCGGGAGGGTGTCTGTGGGCCCGGTCAGGAGGCAGAGCCACCCGCCCCCTGTTGATTGGGTTGGGATTCGCCTTCTGAACAACGCCCAGGTGAATTACTTCCATTCTGCTTCCCGAACTTGTGATGCCATAACTGTTCTGCTCCCTGCTTCCCCATGTGTGCAGGTCTGTGCATTACTGTAGTGGCTTCCATTTGTTGAGCCCTGTTGTGAGTAGATAACCTGTGAAGCCATTTAATGCTTTCTACATTTACTCTGTGTGAGGGGGAAACTGAGGCCCAGAGAGTGACCTGCCCAAAATTCTGGAGCTGGTGGCCGCAGGCCTGTCTGACTCGAAGACCCAACCTTTCTTACACCTTGCTACCTCTCTGGGTCCCCCCTTCAGGTCCTCTGGACCTCCTTGCTGCTTCGGGTCCAGTCTTATCTGTTCATCAGGGTTGAGAGGCTGCCTCTTCTGGCCGGAATTACCATTTCCTTGCTTCGGCTCCTGACTGCCCTTTGTCATTTTTCTTTCTCTAAACAGGTGTTATAGATGCTTGGGTCTGTGTTTTCCTCTGTGATGAGACCATGCGCTCCTTGGAGTTGGGTCCATAGTAAACACATCTCTGCCTTGTAGAGGGAGTGTGGCAGAGAACAGAGTGAGCGCAGAACCCCAAGAGAATTAATCTGCCCCTTTCCAGTCCAGGTTTCCGAGGGGAGTTCCTCAGGTAGATTTTCTATTTGTAAAATGGGGACGGTGATCCCTGCCCAGGCAATTGTCATGAGCATATGGGATACAGTGTATGAAAGTGTCCTGAAAACGGGAAGGGCTGTACCTGGGTTTGCTTGTTGGTTCATTTGTTCATCAATGTGTATTGAATGGCTGCTGTGTCTCAGGTATTGTGTTGAGCCCTGGGACACCATGGTGGTCTAACAGATGGAACCTTCACTTGCACGGAGCTTGCAGTCTTGAGGGCAGTGGACAGTGGGCGAGTGTGTGCAGGACCCCTCCCAGTCCTCCTCTGTGCAGCTTCACCGCCTTATCACCTGTTTACCGTCCTAAGCAGACTCCTGGGCTCCAGCCAGTCTAAGCCTCATGACCTCGGACAGTCTCTCTGAGCCTTGGTTTACAGGCTTATGAAACAGAAATATTTGCTAGCTAGCTCCCCTTGCAAGGCTAGTGAGCGAATCAGTGAGGTCCGTGGGAAGGGGCTGGACGCTGTTGGAGGGGGATAGTCAGTCCCTTTGCCAGCCCTTTCCTTGTACCAGTAGCCAGTTTTGCTTGCTTAAGCTTTCCTCCTGGAGGGGATGCCCTTTCTCATTGTCTGTGGCAGTATAGGCCAAGAACTTTCCTTTTGCAAAATCTTCAGTCCCTCCCGTCCCAGCTCACACCCCTCCTTGCCCACTCCTTTCAGTCTCTCAGTGACTCTGCCTACTCATATAGGAGAGCTCTTTGCTAGGGAGATCTGGAGGCATGTAAATTCCTACTGTGCGATATTGGGCACATAGATGGGGGCACTGGGGCTATTAGGGGCCCTTCTCCCCTCCCTCCCCTCCTCATTTTCAGTGTGCCGAAGTACCCATTTATTGAGTCCTGCCAGACACTGGATTATCTTTTTAAATTGACTACCTTAATAAAATTCTCCCCCCACCCCATTTTGCATTCCCACATCTTTGCCAACACTTGGTATTGTAATTCTTTTTAAAGGTAGCCATTCTGATTGGTGGATGGGTGGTGGAATCTTACTGCCATTTTAACTTGCATCTCCCTAATGACCAGTGATGTTGAGCATTTTTCAAATGTGCTGACTGGCCACTACTGTACCTCTTTTGTGACATGCCTGTTCAAGTCATTTACCTATTTTTTTGTTGAATTGTTTTATTACTGAGTTTTTTCTTTTATGAATTGATTTTTTTAAATATAATTTATTGTCAAATTGGCTTACATACAACACCCAGTGCTCATTCCAACAAGTGCCCTCCTCAATGCCCATCACCCACTTTCCGCTCTCCCCCCACCCTCCATCAACCCTCACTTTGTTCTCAGTATTTAAGAGTCTCTTATGGTTTGTCTCTCTCTCTCTTTCTACCTTTTTTTTTTTTTTTAACCCTTCTCCTCCTTCATGGGATATTAGGGGAGTTTTAAATGTTCTTCATATGTTCTGGATAGAAGGCCTTTGTCAGATATGTGTATTGTGAGTATTTTACCCAGCCTGGGGTTTGCCTTTTCATTTTACTAAGTCTTTGGAGTTTTCTTTCTCCTCTTAATTCTTTTTTTTTTTTTTAAAGATTTTATTTTTTAAGTAGTCTCTACACCCAACATGGGGCTCAAACCCACAACCCCGAGGTTGAGTCACATGCTCCACCTACTGAGCAAGCCAGGCATTACTTTTTCTTTTTCTTTATTTTTCAAATGTTTATTTATTTTTGAGGGAAGGAGAGAGAGAGAGAGGGAGAGAGAGAGAGAGTGTGCACAAGCAGGAGAGGGGCAGAGAGAAAGAGAGAGGGAGACACAGACTCTGAAGCAGGTTCCGTGCTCTGAGCTGTCAGCACAGAGCCCAACACGGGGCTCCAGCCCACAAACTGTGAGATCGTGACCTGAGCTGAAGTTGGACGCTTAACTAACTGAGCCACCCAAGTACCCTTTTTGTGTGTGTGTGTATGTTACAATTTACATACATACAGTATATATACATATATTATATATTATATATATATATTTTTAATTTAAATCCAAGTTAGTTAACATATGGTGTAATAATTATTTCAGGAATAGAATCCAGTGATTCATCACTTACATATAACACCCAGTGCTCATCCCAACAAAGTGCCCTCCTTAATGCCCATCACCCATTTAACCCATCCCTCCACCAATCCTCAGTTTGTTCTTTGTATTTAAGAATCTCTGGGGCGCCTGGGTGGCTCAGTTGGTTGAGCGGCCGACTTCGGCTCAGGTCACGATCTCGCGGTCCATGAGTTCGAGCCCCGCGTCGGGCTCTGTGCTGACAGCTCAGAGCCTGGAGCTTGTTTTGGATTCTGTGTCTCCCTCTCTCTCTGACCCTCCCCCGTTCATGCTCTGTCTCTCTCTGTCTCAAAAATAAATAAACGTTTAAAAAAAAAAAAGAATCTCTTATGGTTTGTCTCCCTCCCTGTTTTTATATTATTTTTGCTTCCCTTCCCTTGTGTTCATCTGTTTTGTATCTTAAATTCTACATATGAGTGAAATCATATGCTATTGTCTTTCTCTGATTGACTTATTTTGCTTAGCATAGTACATTCTAGTTTCATCCACGTCATTGCAAATGGCAAGATTTCATTCTTTTTGATGGCTGAGTAATATTCCAGTCTATATAAAAACCACATCTTTATCTGTTCATCTGTGGATGGACATTTGGGCTCTTTCCATACTTTGGCTATTGTCAATAGTGCTGCTATAAACATTAGGGTGCATGTGCCCCTTTGAATAAGCACTCGTGTATCCTTTGGATACAGGGCCGCCCCCTCTTTTTTAAAGGATTATCTGTGTAATCTTAAACTACCCTATGATGTAAGTGTTTTTGTGGAATACTCTTAACATGACAATTTCAATTAATTACAATTCAGTGACATTAAAAATCCAATCCCTCGGTCATACTAGCCACATTTCAAGTGCTCAGGAGATAGATGTGGCTAGTGGCTACCCGTACCGGGTAGAGCAAAGATAGAACATATCTATCACCACAGAACATTCAGTTGGGCAGCACTAGTTCTAGAGTATCATTCTTTAATTTATTCATTTGTTCAGCAAACACTTTCTGGAGCCCTATCGTATGCTAGGCTCTGTATCCAGCCCTGGATAAGTAGATGTAACCCAGGCTCAGGCTCTGCCTTGGGGAGCAGCTAGTCGAGAGGGCAGACAGGTGGACATACCAGCTTGGAGGTAGGGCCAGCATGCTTGTTACTAGGCCTGCTCCTGTTGGGGATGAGATGTGAGTCCTAGGGTCTGTCCTGATCTCAGAGAGCTTACGCGTCAGCACTGATATCAGAGCCGGAGAGATATCAGAGCAGGCTCTCTTGAGAAGCAGCGGCTGAGTGGCTGGTTTCTGCTGGTTCTGCAGAGAAGCAGCCTGGAGAGGGCAGGTGGTTCATGCAAGTGTGTCTCTGCTGGTGGAATCAGCCCAGGGCTTCCTCAGGGCTCTCTGCACAGCCTCTTAGACAGCGGTGGGTTCTTGACTTACGACCCATTGCTTGATGTTCATTATCATCCTTCTTTGGGAGGTGGATTACCCTTTAAAGATAATTTGGCTTATTTTTATTCTTAATTTTTAATTTTTTTCTTTATTTTTTCACTTACATCAGTAGTGCATACTTTAGAAACATTGGAAACTATAGAAACATATAAAGATGGAAATAATATTTGCTTAAAATCTCACCCCTCCCACACAACGGCCACCATTTACATGTTGGTATATTTCATTTGTCTTTTTTTATACTTATTGTATATTAATGTATTTTTTGTATCATTGAGATCCTTCTGAATATGTCCTGTGTACTTATTTTTAAATGTAACATTATAACATAATAAGCCCCTTCCATGCTGTTAACATTCTTTGTAAACATTCAAAAATACATGCATTTTATTAAATCTGTCAAATCATTTTAAATAGGTGATACATAAAAATAGTTTAAAATTCAGAAGATCCAAAAAGAGTTCTTAGGAAAAGCCTTCTTCTTTTACCTCCTCTGCCCCATTCCCATTGCTGGCAATGACCAGTGATGCCTGGCTGCTCAGAGAGAGTTTATGTCCATACAAAAAATCTGTATGTGTATTACTTGTATACTGCATAATGCTCAGAATTTTTCACCACTTCCCCCAGTATAGATCATGCTGCAGTGGATAGCTTTATATAATAATCCCTATTTGCATCTCTGATTATTTTCTTAGGATAGTTCCCCAACACTGAATTGGCTGGGCTAAAGGGTAGTAACATTTGACACACATTATCAAATAGCTCTTTAGATATTGTACCAACGTTCACAACTGAAGGCCTCGTCTTAGGGAACTTGCTTCCTGGCATATTCACCAACATTTCCAAAATAATTTCCTAATTTGGAGGTAGAGATAACATCGGTTATCATTTCATTTTACATTTATTTGATTGTTAGTATAGCAGCACAGATATTGTGTGTGGATTCACAATCCATAGCTCCTCTTTTGCAAGTTGGTATTTTATTATTTATTTTTTTTGAAGTTTATTTATTAATTTTGAGAGAGAGTGTGCAAGCCAGGGAGGGGCAGAGAGAGAGAGAGAGAGAGAGAGAGAGAGATTGATTCCCAAGCAGGCTCCACACTGTCAGTGCAGAGCTCAGTGTGGGGCTCGAACTCACGAACTGTGAGATCATGACCTGAGCTGAAATCAAGAGTCGGATGCTTACCCGACTGAGCCACCCAGATGCCCTGCAAGTTGGTTTTTAGGTTGGGGTCTGAATATTTTACTTGTAAAATTTAAACATTTACTCTCCATATACATAGAAAGTAAGCTAAGCATGTTAATTAATGCTTCGTGCATCATATTTGTTGCTGATGTTTTTATGAGTCTGCTGCTTAAACAAGTTTTCAGCGATGATTTTAAAACAAAAATTTGAAATTTTTTGTATAGTCCTATTTCCAAGACATTCCTTTCTCATTTCCTTCATTGCTTTCCTTTTTGTCATTCGCCAAGTGCTGTTGTTTGCTGTTATTACTATTTTAGGGAGCTTGTTTTATTAGCATTCTAAAAATAAATATTTATTTTTAGCAAAATAATGCTAAGCAGTTTTTAAAATCACCTAATACTATAAGACTTTAAAGAGAATGGGTTTCCTTTCCTTCGTGGTCCCACACCCAAGAGGCAGCTGCCTGTAGCCAGGGCTGCTGGGAAGTGCACCTCCAGGGGGCGCCACTTGTCCCCCCATCTATGTGAATGATGCTCCCCAGGTTGTGCAACACGGTGGTGGCCCTGCCTTCAACTTACTTGCTTATCTTTTTCTAGTATTTTCTTCCATATGTCTAGTCACAAAAACAAAAACAGTGGCTAAACAGGGTACTATGGTCCAGTCCTGCTCTAAGCACATTTCAAACATAATTCCTGTAATTCTCCCAACAACCCTGTGAAGGCGTTACTATTATTTCCCCTGATTTGCAGATGAAGAGATAGACCCAGAGGAGGAAAGTGACTGGCTTGTCCGGGGTTACGCAGCTGGTGAGTGGCGAAGCCTTCACCGCTGTGCGCTGCGGCCTCTAAGTAAGATTTGTGCGGCTATTTCCGTATCAGTTGTACCCAATTGTCTCCTGGCACCTTGTTATGAGAGATGAGGATTCCCATCTCTTAAAGCCCTGCCTCCAGCCCAGGTCTTTCCCACTTGCACACCCGCCTTCCCGCTCCTGTCCCTGGGCTGCAGCACAGTCTTTGCGTGAGCCTGTGCACAGGGGCGACTGTGCGTAACAGGATGCCCCGTGGGGATTTTGCTCTCTTGGTTGTGGCTGAGCCCCGACAAGAGATACGATGGGCACTGGCGGCTACCTTCTAAAGCGGGACTTTACTATGTTCTAAAGTGGGGGCTTTAGGTGCCTAAACTAAACTTGGGTTTTGAGATCCTTACCTGGCATACACTTGGGTTGGGGTGGATTTCTTCAAATCCTCCAAAGAGGGGATTTCTTTGGAGGGAGTTGTTGAGAAAGCTGTGACGTTTTCTTCCCCTGTGTCAGGCCAGCCGGGGTGGAGTTGCTCTCTCCTCTTTGCCACTCAGGGAGAGACCCCCTCAGACAAACAGGCACAGCCCCTGAAGCTGAACAATTGTGTTTCTCTGGGCCTGACAGTGTAGAAGAGGAAAGCAGTGGCGGAGTGAAGAGGGGTGGCTGCTGCTGCACCTGTGACGGAGCAGAGGGTTGTGTTCCGGGGGACCTGCCTGGTGATTGTTCTCCCACCTACCCTCTCTGTCCAAGATGGCTTTTTGCCAGGCAGAGGCGAGAGACACTGGAGGTGTCCTGTGGCGCGCAGTGGGGTAGGGGGTGTCTGCCAACCAGGGGAACTCTCCCACTGAACATCTGAGTCCACAGAGCTCCCACGGTACTGGGCAAGTCAGCCCCTTCCTGCCACCGTGATAGAGTAAGAGGACTGGAGACATGGCCCCTCACCCTGCCCAGAGCCCACAGCCCACACTGTGGGCGGGGAGGAGCTTCACTGTAAATGAAGCTCAGGGTTGAGATTACTAATCTGGATGGGCATCTTAATTACAACTCTGAGACTGTTTCGGGGACTGATGTGTCTGAAAGACGTTTTATGATCGAAGAATGATCCAGCGAGTTAAGTAAGGGGACTTCCAGAGACTTCACAGGGGAGGAGGTGGGAGTGGTGGGGAGCAGGTCAGCAGGTTGGGTTTTAAAAGGGACCGTTGGGGGGGCGCCTGGGTGGCTCAGTCAGTGAAGCGTCTGACTTCAGCTCAGGTCATGATCTCACGGTTCAAGGATTCGAGCCCCGCATCTGGCTCTGTGCTGACAGCTCAGAGCCTGGAGCCTGCTTTGGATTCTGTGTCTCCCTCTCTCTCCGCCCACCCCTGCTTGTGCTCTGTCTCTCTCTGTTTTCCAAAAATGAATAAACATTAAAAAAATTTAAAAGGGACCTTCTCTGGGAGGTGAGACTCGGGAAGGGGGAGGTAATGATAAATTGTTTCAATAGCTCTCTCTGGGGTCTGCTTTGTCAGCATAGTGGTTACATTTGGAACACAAGTCCTGTACTATGGGAACTTTAACCTTGGAGTACAGCATCTTGTTTTCCTGGGGTTAAATATCACCTCTTTCTTCATTTACTTAGTTTTATATTTATGTATCTGTTACCATTTCTCCCTAAATATTGCATCAGTTTTGTCAAGCGCCTGTCAATCATACTTTCCTAAATGCTCAAACGCATCGGGTTGTCTTGGCTCCATGCCAAGCACCCCAAAAAAGTAGGAGGTATTTGTGCTGTACAACTGACCTCTGGGATTCCCCCTTTGAAGCTCTCCTATGCTGGATTCCCCATTTCTTGGCTCACACCTATATCATACACCGCAGCTGATTTAAGCAGAAAAGAGATTTTATTAAGAGGGTGCTGGGTGGCTCTCCTTATTTCCTACTAAGGCTGGAGAGCCTTGCTCCAAATCCTGCCACAGGGCCGTGCAGTGAAAAGAGTGGGTGGCAGACATTGGTAGCAGAGTCATGACCCCTGGTAACTGGCTATCACTGACTCCTTGTTTTTATCTGTGCAGATGGAGGCCACAAGGGAGGCTGGGAAACCATGTCTTTTCTTCATTCGACAAGTTTTCATTGAGCACCTGCTATGAGCTAGGCACTCTCCTAGATGCTAGGAAAATAAGCAAACAGGCAAACATTTCTGCCCTCATGAAACTTACATTCTAGAGAGGGGAAGACAAATTATCAAGTAAACTGGTTAAATGTAAAGTTTGCTAAATGATGATACATGCTATGGAGAAAAAGAAGGGTGTGAGGGACGGCTGTTTCACAATGTGCTCATGATAGGGTGACGTAAAGCAAAAGCAAAGGATGTAAGGGATCAGATATTTCCAGCTTCTGTATGTATTTTCATTGTGTGTGTTTGTGTGTATGTGTTGAAGTGGAGTGGGGGTGGGGTTGCCTTATAAGCTGAGCAATTTTCCCAGTAGAAGAAAGGCATTCAGATGCTGGGCACTCCAAAAGAAAGGCAAATGCCCTTTGCATTGTGTTTCCTTTTTTTTCTTGGTTTAACCCTATGATTTGCTGGAGCACATCCTCCAATGACTTTGTAGGCAAGGTCAGTAAAGATGTTTGTCTGAAAAGTCTCTCATTCCTGATTGTTTGGCTGGGGAATTTTGATAAGAGTAAGAACTAACACTGAAGTGTTTATTACTGTGTGTTAGGCATAGTTCTGCATGCTTGACGTGGATCCATTCATCCTTACAACAATGCATTAAAGTAGGAGGGAGAGACTATTATTGTGCTGGTTTTATGGATGAGGAAACTGAGATCCAATGAGGTTAAGTAATGTGGCTATGGTCACACAGCTAGCGAGTAGCAGGGCCAGGATCAGAACTCAGGTGTCTTGTCTTCGGAGCTGATCCTGTTAAGAATTTTGACAATACGGGGCACCTGGGTGGCTCAGTCGGTTGAGCGTCCAACTTTGGCTCAGGTCATGATCTCACAGCTTGTGAGTTCAAGCCCCGCGTTGGGCTCTGTGCTGACAGCTCGGAGCCTGGAGCCTGCTTTGGATTCTGTGTCTCCCTCTCTCTCTGCCCCTAACCCACTTGCATTCTGTCTCTGTCTCTCTCAAAAATAAATAAACATTAAAAAAAAATTAAAAAAAAAGAATTTTGACAATACTGTCCCATTTTCTGTCTTTCGGCTTCCCTCCTTGCTGTTGAGAAGTCTGGTGCCATGCTGATTCTGCAGGCTTTGTATAGATAGGTTCTGCCTGATCCCCCCTCCCCGCCCCCAGCTCCTACCATCTGTTTTCTAGAAGACTTCTAGATAAACCCTCCATCCCTGATGTTGTGAAAGTTTCTAGTGATGGGCCTTGATGTGGAGTTTTTCCCATTAATTAGACTGGGTGCTTGGTGGGCACTTTGTGGAGATTCAGGATTTTTGAATCATGAATCTGGAGATTCAGATTTTTTTCCGTACCACTTCTCTGTTTTTTTCTGGTTTACTTTCTGTATCGATCCTCTAATTTTCTTATCTTTTTTGTCTTTGTGCTTTTGATCTGTTCTCTGAGAATTTACTTTATCTCCCATTTTATTTTTTATTTTAGTATTTTTAGTTTGCAAAAGCACTTTCTTGATCTCCAGTGATTCCTTTTCATGCATTCTGTCTCTGTTTATGGATGTAATATCTTACTGTGCCTCTCTAAGGAGGTGGGATTTTTTAGGAGGTGACGTTGTTAGGATTTAGAAATTTTTTAAATTTATTTTTAATTTATTATTATTATTTTTTTGATGGTTACGATTTTAAACCATCTCCTCTCCTGTGCCTTATGTTCCTGTTATCCATTTGATTGACCGGGTTCACACTTCCAGGTCGACGGCTTTCCTCCCATGGTGTGACAATTGTCTGACCTCGTGAAGACATCCCATTACACTAACTTCCCACTTTTCGCTGCCATCACCACTGCCCAACTCACCTGCTCAGAGGCCATCATTTTACAGTTGCCGTTTCCACAAAGCTGTTCTTTGCACCGTCAGGCCCCAGCCGTGGTGGAGACCTACATGCCCCCCCACCCCCACCCCAGGTGCTCCCGGTCCCCTGCTTTTTTCACAGGCCAACCCATTTGGGGGTTTCCTCTCCTGCAGGGTGAGTTTCGCCTGCCCCAGTGGTCCGTGCCATCGGCGTCCAGATGTGCTGCAGAACCTACGGCCAACATCCCTGCCTCAATGGCACTCCCGTCCCTGGCCTGCTCCACCTCTGCTTCTGCTGAGGGTGAATGAAGCTTCCTAAAGGAGTTGCCTCGGTTTGCAGTCTCTCTTCCCTCAAGTTCATGTCCGTGCCCGCCCCGCCCACATTTGCTTGTCAGGGTTCCCTGTGGCCTTCACGAGGCCCCATCTAGCCATCCTGCCTGCCTCCATGCCACGGCCGGTGCGGCAGTGTTGGGCACAGGGACCACTCCGGGCTCTCTCTGCCTGCTGCCCTGCACTGGCTGTCACTTCCCTCGGCCTCCAGGCTCCGTTCCACAAGTGTCTACTGCCACCTGGCCCAGGCCGCTTCCTGGTGCCCCTCCTCTGGTAGCTGCAGGAGTCAGCCTCCTGGCCTCCCTCACCACTCTTGCCTTGCTGTAGCTCATGCTGTCCCCAGCAGCTGGTGTAGGTATGATTTCAAGTGTAAATCATACCCTGACACCGTTTAAAGCCCTCCTTTGGTTTTCTGTGCTCCTGCCCTGGCCTTGCCAGGCTGAGGTGATGTCTGCCCTCAGGTACCACATCGCTCTCTGCATCCCTCCTGGCACGTCAGCCATGCTGACCTTTCTGTCCTCGGAACTCAGTAAGCTTGTCCTTTTTTTAGGGCCTTTGCACAGCTTGTTCCCTCTGCCTGGTGTGCTTTTCCAGCTCATCCTCTCGTGGTGGCCTAGGGTGTCTGCTTAAACGCCCCCTCCCTGACCACCGGGTTCTTTTGTCTGATTTTACTCGGTTGCATTTTCCCCAGAGCACTTGTCATTATTGCCTATTCTCTCGTTCAAGGTCAGTCATCCTTCACTGTCAAGAACAGAAACTGGGAGCAGCAGGCACCTCGCCGGGGCCTAGAACAGTGTTTGCAAAGAGTAGGCTCCTGACCCCGGGTGGGCCAAGCACTCTCTGGTTGCCACTGCCCGTCTCCGCAGCGGTCACACTGTGTCGTCTGTCTCCCAGGCAGGCAGGACTGCTCTTCGTCCATGTCTGTGCCCATCCCTGCACAGGGCCTGGCACAGCATCAGCGGAGGCTGGGTCACTGTAGGAAAAAAGTGCATTTCTTGTTATTCTTGTGTAGGCCTTAGTTCTGATGCTGCCTGCAGCCAGTCTAGGAGAAACAGTGGGGGCCCACGGTGGTCCTGGATTTCCACACGATCCTGAGGATGAGGGCTGCCACATAAAATGTCCCAGTTTTCTCTTCTGTAAAACGGGATGATAATCCAAGCCTGGGTTCCTGTGAGGCTCACGGGAGACACAGGATAGGAAAAGACTTTAAAAGAGCTAATAAAGAGGGTATTTATGGAACCCACTCTGCTGTTCAGATGCAGTGACCATTTATGAGGCACCTACTGGGGCTAGAATGAGCTGCTGTTCTCATGTTACCATAACTCATCAAATCTTTCCAACAGTCTTGTGAGGCTCCTGGTGATTTTGCTCCTGAAGCAGCTGAGGCCTTGGAGGAGGTGATTGACTTGCTGGTACCTCGGGGAGCTGGTCATGGCTCTGTTTTCTTAGGCTCAGCTCAGTCTCCTACTAGTTTTAGATCTTTAGACTGAAAAACGAACAAAACAAAACAAAAATCCAAACTTCTGGGTTTTTCCTCAGTTTCTTTCTCTTCTTCATTTAGTAACTTTGGGGGGGCAGGGAGGATTGGGGAAGGTAGGGGACATGAAGACAAGGTCTTAGGACTCGCCCGGCCCAGCCACAGTCCCGAAGCCAGGGGTGTATGTAGGTGGCAGGAACAGCATGAAGAGGCTGAAGCCCTCAGGGGCCACAGCGCCCTTTGGTGGGGAGGCTGCCTGATACCTTGTGGATTAATGGCTTTCCCAATAGTTAGCTGCAGTCTTAGATGCTACCCCCTCTCCACTTGTAAAAACATCTTTTCTTCTTCCTCTCTCTCCTTGCCTTCTCTCTCACACTCTGGCGTGTACTCTGTCTGCCTTTATACTTGGTTCCTTTTTTCTGTTGGCATTTCTGATTCTTCCTTTTTGGTGTCTCTCTTTACACTGCTTCTGTTTCTTTCCCTTTTTCTCCTCTGCACCTTTCCATGTCTTTTTACCTAGGCTTCTCTCTGCTTCACTTCCTGTGTTTTTTCCTTCCTTCTCTCTGTCTCTGCCTTTCTAGGTCCATATTCACACTTAGGTTCCTGCTACCTGCTGTTTCTGGCAAGTACTACTTTTGTGGTTGTGTTAATGAAGAATCATCTGTGTGGTGACCCATGACGGCTCTTCCCTGCACCTGAAGTGACTAGAAACAGAGGTCTGGTAGAACGGGACAAGGCTTCATGCGGTCCAGTCCTGGGGACAAGGTGGGAGGAGGGTAGACCTCTGTAGGTCACTTTGGCTCCTGGCCCCTGGGGGCAGGTCTGAGAATGACCCCACTGCCCGCGACCCTATTCAGTTAGGGGAGGCTCACTGACCCTCCCTCTGTGCAAGTTCTGTGCCCGGCACTGAGATACTGCCCTGCCCTCAAGGGGCTTTTGGCAGGGACACGGAGTCAGAAACGGTTTGTTGTGGGGAGCGCTGGGTGGGTGATTATCAGTTATACACATAGGAGGCCTGTAGGGGCTTTATGAATCCTGCTGCGGGTGCAGGCTTCTCAGCGGAGGGGTTGCTTGAGCTAGGCTTGGAAGGATGAGGAGACATTTTACTGGGTGGTGAACAAGGATGAGGCATTCTAGGCTTTCCTGTTCGAAGTGTGGGTTGCAGCCCAGCAGCATGGGCATCACCTGGGAGCCTCTTAGAAATGCAAGAATCCCAGTCCCACCCCAGGCCTGCTGTATCAGAATCTACCTTTTTAAAAAAAAATATTTTAATGTTTATTTGTTTTTGAGACCGTGCAAGAGAGAGACAGAGCACGAGTGGGGGAGGGGCAGAGAGTGAAGGAGACACAGAATCTGAAGCAGGCTCCACGCTCTGAGCCGTCGGCACAGAGCCAAATGTGGGGCTCGAACTCACGAACTGGGAGATCGTGACCTGAGCCGAAGTTGGACGCTTAACTGAGCCACCCAGGTGCCCCAGAATCTGCCTTTTAACAAGATTCCTGCATGATTCGTGTGCACACCAAAGCTGGAGAAGGACTGCTCTAGGCCAAGACTGTGCAAAGGCCTGGTTGCAGGGAGAGCCTGTGTGCTGGGCAGCGGGGAGGAATTTAGTGTTGCAGGAGCAGAGAAGTAGCTGAAAGTGGCTGGAATGAGGCAAGAAAAGAAGGTTGGACTCAAACTGTAGGGGGCCTTGAATGACCCACTAAGGACGAGAAGGGAGCTGAGGCCATGCCTGCTGCTTCCCAGACCTGCCAGACCCACAGACCGACAGACTTCACCGTGTCAGTGAAGAACTTTCAGGATCAGGAGGTCCTGTCTTCCCCTGAGTTGTATGGGGGAAACTGAAGCCCAGAGACCTCAGGTGACTTGCTTAAGGTCACATAGCAAATAGGAGGGATGGGACAGCTGGCGCTGTCTGGGAATGTATTTGTTTGTGATAAGAATGACGGTTACTTAGTGAGTTCACACTATAGGCCAGGTATGGAATCGGGTGCTGGCCGTTGGGCGAATGAACTAGGTCTTTTCCCTTTTGTGATCTGCGTTTAACCCGTGGGGAAGTTAAGGCTCTGCGAAATAAAGTCACTTGCCTGAGGACAAGTGACTAAGAACAGAGCTGGACTCTGTACGTTTGGCAGACTCCAGGGCCTGCTGTGGCCTGCCCCTCTGGACGACAGGCCAAGAAACTCGGGCTTTCTTCTAGAGGCAGTGGGAGGCCACAGGAGGCTTTTGAACAGGTAGGATCTGGTTTTGGGGGAGATTGCACTAGGGCAGGGAGCACTCGGCTCTTTGGGTGGCCTCAGGTGAGCACGTTCCTTGTTCTCGGTTTCCTCACCCGCGGGGTTTATGCGGCGCTTCGAGAAGAGGGTCTTGAAGGTCCACTCTGAGTCTGGCTTTGTGTATGTCGTGCTGCGATGCATATGACAGAGCTGATGGAGGGTGGCTTGGCCCTGATCCCGTGAGGGTTTTCCCGTCGACCTGTATTAGGGTGCGGGTAGTTGCCGTCCTAGGGTGGGAGGTATTGAAACAGGGCTTCAGGAAGACAGAATGGGTGGCAGCTGTGTCAGGGGAGGAGCCAGACCGGCCCCTCCAGCTCGGCCACCATGGCTGACTCTGTCCCACATGTGATTCTGATTAGGCGGCCTGTGTAAAAGTTACCTAAACACCACTCTAATTACTCTGTTTAGGAACATTCACATGCGTGGGAGGGTGCCTGGCACTGGCTTCCCACATGTGCTGGGGGTCTGCGGGGAGTACCACGTTTGCACGAGCGTGACAGGCACCGTGTCGGAGCTTCGCAGCCACCCGGGCTCAGGGGCTCCTGCAGGACGAGCTCGGGGGGTTCTTCCCGGGGGGCCTGGCAGGCAGTCGGGTGAGAGCATTTCCTCTCGGCACTTGGTTGCAGAGGAGGGCTTCTTTCGAGGCTCTTGTCCTTCCTGTGAAGTAGGGGGTATTGTCCCCATGGGGACTGATTCAGAGTCTCGGGGAGCGTTATCAGCTACACAGCACAGATTCGGATTCCGAGTCAGTCAGCCCGATCCTCTCACAGGTCCCTTTGCCTCTTGGAGCCTCAGGTTCCCCATCTGTCTAAGAGCGCCTGCCTCAAGGGCTCATCGTGAAGGTAAAATGAAATCAGCGTCACGTGAGGGGACTTGAAATGTGCAGCCAGGGCCGCCGTGTGGCACCGCGCCACTCGCTGTGAGCACAGCCCCTGTGCCACACACAATTCCTCACGGTTGACGTGTACGAGGCCGTGGGGCTGTTTATTTCACTTACAGTCGTGTGGGGGAGACGGCTCGGCTGGGTACGTTTCAGAGTGCCCCTGGAGATGGAGAGGGAAGGCATTTAGGGGCCTGGCTGAGCGTTGGGCAACACCCAGCCCCTCTCTGAGCTCGATGGGCAGTCCCGGCAGGGGTCTGCAGCTGGGGGACTGTCAGTGTTTCCCCACTACGGTAGGCCTACGTGAGGGGGTGTGGGCAGCAGGCTCTCCTCGGGAAAATCGGGACATAAGTGAAGGTCTCTTGTGCCTTGAACTTCTCCTGCCCAACCTTCCTGTTCTGTCCCCGTACCCCACTCTCGTATATATCAGTGGATATTCCCATGTGCCTCTGCATCTATTCCCAATAAGGCCTTCACCCATCCAGCCCCACAACCATCTTTGTGCCCGTTTGCATGAATGTCATCGGTATTTTCATACCTCTACCCAGTCACCCATCCGCCAATGTTTACCAAGCCTCATCATGTCCCCTTTTCTTGCACTGTACTAGATCACCCTCAGATGAATCAGAACTACCTCTGGTGAGGGTTCATTGGAGGTGGGTGTGGCTTTCTGTTTTCGACATCAAAGAAGGCTGTAAATTTCTTGACTCTGCTTCAGAGATGAATCAGATCAGAGAGTGAATTCTGAAGGAGTCTTTCCTTCCCAGCTTTCCTTTCCCTCCTGCCTACTTGTCCGTTCTCTCATTCACCCATCTTTCCATTCATGTATCCATCCATCTAACCACCTCTCCACCCACCCACCCACCTACCCACCCATCTGTATAACCAACCATGAAGGCCTCTAACTGCCAGAGACCACACAACTACCCTACTACCCACTTAGCTACCCCGCTACCTCTCAACTCATTCACCTGCATACCATCAGCAAACACATTTTTAAGATTCCAACATGTAAGAAGCACCGTATTAGATTCTGGAATAGTAGCCTGATATATGACCTGCGTCAGTTGAGTTACTGGGACTTGCTTTTAAAGCTCTGGTATTCCGGAATACTGTACATGGAAGCCCAAGATAGGGGCCCTACTCTCATTTAATCAACAGATTCATATACACAGCAGTTACTGTGTGCCCACTGCTAGACACTTTCTAGACACTTGGAATCCTGTGGTGAGCAAGACAGACATTCGTTGACCTCATGGAGTTTACATTCTAGTAGGGGAGCAAGTAAACAAAAAAAATAAAGATTGGTGTCTGTGTTCCTGTGTGCCGGGTGTGGGCTAGGCTCCCTGAGGGAGTTGGAAATGAGGCAGGTCTGGGATTCCCAGGCTCTGTGCACGTGGGCTGCATTCCAAACTGGAGTGCACTTAAACAGTGTGGCCAGAGGGGCAGTCAGTGAGGATCGCCCCAGGATGGGAGACGAGAGTTAAGCCTAGGAAGTCACAGTACTGGAAAACCTGCTAAAACATGAGACCAAGTGCCCCTTGACCCTGAGGGCCATCCCAGTGCCCCCGTACCAGTGCTGGCCTCTATACCAACTTGCTGGGTGAAACTAGTCCCTTGCCCGCACTGAACCCCTGTCTAGAACCATGAAATGAAGGGGTTGTATTAGACAAGCTGTAAAATCTCCTGGAGCATGACTCTAAGATCTATGAATTTAATTAAAAGGGAGACGTATTTATATTATGTTTTATGATGGCATTCTTGAATATACCATTTTATTTACTTGTTTATTTGTTTTGAGAAGGAGGGAGAGGAAGGGAGGGGCAGAAAGAGAGAGAGAGAGGGAGAATCCCAAGCAGGTTCTGTAGGCTCTGTACTGCCAGTGATGAAGGGCTCGAACTCACAAACCATGAGACTGTGACCTGGGCCAAAATCAAGGGTTGGCCACTTAACTGACTGAGCCACCCAGGCATGCCTTGAATATACATTTTGAGTAATAATCTTTGTAACATTCTTGTGAGGGAGGAGGTTGCTACCTGCATTTCACAGATGAGAAAATGGACTTTTCCCACTCTGTCAAGCTACCTTCAGTCTTTACTTTCCTTTCAAATATTTGGGAAAAGCTTTTCTAGGGGTGGGTGGATATGTGTGTGTCTAAAGTGGTACCCGAGCCCGTCTTTCTCCAGTACCTCATCTAAGATGGCAAATGCTATTTTCATTTGTTTGAGGGAAAAAAATCAGTAAATGGTTTTGATGTCTTTTTTTGTTTTATTTATTTATTTAGAGAGCTCATGTGCGTGCACACAAGTGGGGGAGGGGCAGGGAGCGAGAGAGGAAGGGAGAGAGAGAATCCCAAGCAGGCTCTGCACCGTCAGCACAGAGCCTGTTGTGAGGCTCGAACTCGTAAACTGTGAGATCATGACCTGAGCTGAAACCGAGAGTCAGATGCTTAACCGACTGAGCCACCCAGGCACCCTGGTTTTGATGTCTTCAGTTGCAGGAACACTGCCACAGAGGTGTTATAATTAACTCCTTTCCTATCAGACAAGACCTTGGCAGCAGCCACTTGGTCTTAAATGACATAGCTGGGGGGGGGGGGGGCACCCGGGTGGCTCAGTTGGTTAAGTATCTGACTCTTGATTTTAGTCATAATCTCATGGTTCCTGAGATCGAGCCCCACGTCGGGCTCTGTGCTGAAAGCCCAGAGCCTGCTTGGGATCTGTGCTGGAGCCTGCTTGGGATTCTCTCTCTCCCTCCCTCTCTCTGCATCTCCCCCACTCATGCTTGTTCTCTCTCTCAAAATAAATAAATTAAAAAAAAAATTGGCAAAGTTGGGACTCGAACCCAGGGTTCTTTGACTCCGCAAACCTCATCCTCTTTCCCCTATCTCCATTTCAGAGCTCTCTATAACAGTCTGGAAGAGTGCCAGGGAAGAAGGAGATTGAAAGGGAAGAGGGAAGGCTTTTATCATACCATCTTCTCCTACATCCTCTATATGAGAAAATTGGGGGGAAGGCTCTTTTTTAAAAAAGTCTTTTTTTAATTAAAAAAAATTTTTTTTAAATGTTTATCTATTTTTGAGAGAGAGAGAGAGGCAGAGCATGAACAGGGGAGGGGCAGAGAGAGAGGGAGACACAGAATCTGAAATGGGCTCCAGGCTCTGAGCTGTCAGCACAGAGCCCGACGCGGGGCTCGAACTCACGGATCGTGAAATCATGGCCTGAGCCGAAGTCGGATGCTTAACCGACCAAGCCACCCAGGCGCCCCTAAAAAAATTTTTTTTAGTGTTTATTTTTGAGAGGGGGGGAGAGAGAGCGAGGGAGGGGAAGACAGAGAGGGAGACACAGAATCTGAAGCAGGCTCCAGGCTCTGAACTGTCAGCATAGAGCCTGACATAGGGCTTGAACCCACAGACTGTGAGATCATGACCTGAGCTGAAGTTGGATGCTTAACTGACTGAGCCCCCAGGTACCCCTCTTTTTTTTTTTTAATTTAAGTTTTAGTTAACATACAGGAAATGCTCTCTTTAAAAAAAAAAAAGAAAGAAAGAAAGAAGGAAGCTTCTTGGGCTCTTAGAGTCTTTTTGCAGTGGAAATAGCCAGGTTTTGGTCCAGCTAGGAATGCTTTGTGATTTAGCAGGTGCTGTATAGGCAGATTCTTTTGTTGAAGGGCTGTGTGCACTCACACTCTGCAAACGGGACTAGCTCCGGCCTCTCTATTAATTATGAACATTTAGAAATGTTCCTGACTATACCCAGAGTTCCCTCTCGTGAAACTCCACAGGTCAGAGGCCACACATGTTTTGATTTTCTTATTTGAGGTATTATGTGTTCAAGGTAGATTTATGCTACAACCTTTGTTTATTGACTTGTACTTTTCCCTGTGAACCTAATGGAACATGACAGACGATATTTACAAGGCACGTGTTTCCGATTAAATCATGTGAGACATTAAAGCCCGATAAATGAAAGCCCCTTTGAAAGGCCAGGTTCAGAGAGAAGGAGGCAGTCCCTGGTGGAGCCTTGACAGTGGAGTCACCCCCTCAGCTGTGACTGTAGGAAATGCGGAAGGTGGCAGGCAGTCCTTTTGCTTGAATGGGACCCGCTTGTCGCCACTTCCCAGCTGGGGACCAAGGCTGCATAGAGGTCCGAAAACATGGACACGAAGAACCCCTCTTTCTCTCAACTGTCTGGGGAAGAGAGAAGAGAAAAGAACACTCCTTTTTAGAGCACCTACTGTGTGCCAGGCTCTGTCACATAAGTGCTTTCCTAGAGAGTCTAGCCGAACCTCACAACAGCTCTGAGGTTATTACCTTCTTGAAGGGGAATCAGTATGGCATGGGTTAAGAATGTTGACTCAGCCCACAGGATGGCTTTTCAGGTCCCGGATGGCTCTGTCATCCCACTGAGTCTGGGCAAATTCCTTAATCTCACTAGGCCTTGGTTTCTTCACCAGTAAAATGGGGACAATGATAGTATCCGTTACTATCTGTGCTCCATACATTAGCCAATGTCACTATCATTAAATGGAGGCAGGGAGAGGCTGAGTAGCCACAATCACTGCCAGTAGGGGGTTGTAGCTAGAACCCAGGCGTCAGGTTCCAGAGCCTCTCCAGTCGTGCTGAGGGTGCTTCAGTGGGTGGGGCTGTGTGGGGCAGCAGATGACCAGGGAGGGCAGCCTTCACCAGGACATGGGGTATTCCCTCAGCCTTCCCCACACTTCCCCGGAGCATTAATGGGAAAGCTCGGTAGGCAGGATTAGCCTAATCGGGAGTCTTTCCATGGAGGTCAATTAAAGGATTTGGGTAAATACAAAAAGTGGAAACAGCTTGGGATAGAAGGCTTCCCCCATCCCTACCTCCTGCCTTCTCTCTCCCTCCCACCCTTCCTTCTCTCTCCTTTACCCTCCCCCCTCTCCCTCCCTTCTTCTGCCCCCTGTTGTCTCAGAAGGGGTCTGGGGATGCTGCTGACCCATGGGACTGAGTATTGCCTGAAGACTCACCTTTTTTCCCTTATCTGGACACCTGGTGGCAGGTGAGAGAACTAATGGGAACAGGTTGGATTTTTTTTTTATGCTTAAAATTTCTTTTTATAACCTCTGAGTAGTTTTACTGCTTTATAGGAGTAGCAGTCGACAAAGAGGAGGAATGATACCAACTGTCCCCCCCCACACACATGGCATAATGAAAAAGCTTGCTTTTGGAAACACTGACTTCTTCTCTACTCAAAAGCCTTTATAAGAATAACCATCACCTGCCATTTTCCAGGACATGGGACTTCTGATTTCCATCCAGCTGCAGGGGTAAGGGAGTAATCTGAGGCATCCTGGGGAATATGGCTTTGGAGTTGGCTAGCCTGGATTTACCCTCTAGATTTGCCACGTGCCAGCTGGGTACCTTGGGCAGGTTGCTTTCTCCCTCTGAGCCTCAGTGTCCTCAGATGATAAATAGTCTCCTTAGTTGATGCGAAGGTTCTGGACCAGGGTTGACACCAATACGACATCTGCCGTATCTTCCCAGGAGGCACCACGGGGCCTAGGAAAAGCCCTAACAAGCAAAAGGCCTCCTTCCTTCATTGCCCAGTATCCTGTTAGGTTGTGTGTTGGGAGCAGGTGTGAGTTCATGCTCACCCTGCTCATTTCCCTTCCCTGGCCTCTCTTTGCTCATCTGTGGAATGGGGAGAAGAATCCTCATAGGAGGCATATGAAAGCACTTGAAAACTTGCAGACCATACTAGTAACAGTAATGATGCTTCATGCTTCCCGTGGAAGATTACGAAGGGGCATTGCCTCCTTGAAACTCCTAGCATTCCTCTGGGGGGCGGGGTGGTGGTGTCATCTTTCTCATCGTGAGGCAGCGAGGCAGCGTTGGGAGGGGGAGGTGATTTGCTCAAGATTTGGGAACTACTGGGTCCCCCAGAGCCAGGCTAACCTGAGGTCTGTCTCCCTGTAGGTCAGGCCTGCTCTGTCCCTGTTCTGATGTCCACTCTTAGACCCTGGACTCCTGGAGTTGGAATGGCTCCTAAGCAGGTGGCTCCTCTAGCTCTCTGTCCTAAACATACTCTCCTCCTCGCCCTCTTCTCTTCCCCCTATCTTCTCCTCCTTCTTTACTGCAGTCCATCTGCTCACCCACACTGAGGGTGATATGTGGCTCAGGGGTACAGGATGGGGGTGCCCATCGAATGGAAAGCTCTATGAACAAGTGAATGACCCCGCTACTGACTTTGTGTGTCTGCAGGCAAGTTACTTTTCCTCTCCATGGCTGGATTTCTCCACCGATAAGACAGGCTAGATAATACCTGCTTAATCCTGCCACAAATTTGTTACAAGGGGGTAACAGCAGTCTGACAGTGAGCAGGTGGGACCCGGTGAAAAGTGCTGTTAGGCAAGGCGCTGGGAATGAGCACAGCGGTCCTGGGAGAATACCCCATGTTCTGCATCCTCGGCTGCGCGCAAACGTTTCTTCCAAGTGAGAAGGATTTTTAAAGGCCACGTATGGTCTTAAATGCACAAGTGGGACCGAGGGAGAGGGTTTTGTTTCTTTAGTGGGTAACACTGATTCTCAACAAGCCAAACAAATCCCCCCCTTATTGAAGAATGTTGCTCCGGGCTAGGCTTGATTAAAATCGGAAAATCTAAGAGGCTTAAATGTGTGCGGTTTGGGTTGTGGAGGGATCTGGAGTGCTTTGCCCTGCCCTGGGTCTCCCTGGCCATGGTTATAGAGTTGTGAGGCCACAGAGGGTCTGCGGTGGTGAGCGGCCCATCCGGCACCCCAGTTTACCAGCAGGGAGCTGGAAAACCTTCTGGGCTCTGACTGCCTTGGGGTGGCAGGTTTGTGTTGAGCGCCGCATGGGGACCAGGTTGCTCCATGGATTCTTTGGAACAAGGGCCATCCTAACACTCTCAAAAACCCCAAGACCTGTTCCCACCTACTCAGGGGAAGGAGGACTCATGCTTTAGAGCAGCGTTGGGTGCCAGGGCCTGTACTAGGTCCCTGTAGATGTGTCTCCTGCCCATCTGTCTGTCATGTTTCCTTCTCTGAAATGTGGGTAATAATAGTATTTATTTCCTAGGGTGATGGTGAAGGTAAAGTGAATTAATACATGGAAAGAGCTTAGAACATTACCAGGCACAGGGTAAATGCACAGTAAATGGCAGCTCCCATGTGGACTCTGCCAGAAAGGGATGGAATTGCTTTTTATGTTGGCTGTGGCTGAGGCTTACAGAGGTGAAGTCATTTGCCCACGCTGGTGAGCGGCAGAGCAGGGGTTTGAGTTTGAGTCCATTTGACTTTAAAGCCAGAGAATGTCTTGGAAGATGAGAGCTCCAATGCCACAATGCTTTCCAGGCAGCGGGGGCACCCCTGCAAGGGGACAGTCTGCAGTGGTCTCCAGTGCCACTTTCCCCCCATAAGCCCTGTGGGCAGGCTTGGCTTCTGAGCCCTGTGGGAGGGGCTTATCAGACTGGTTAGTGCTGAGTCTTTGCTTAGAGTTTTATGAGCATGCAGAGAATGACACAGTTGCTCCTCGTTAATTGGGCAGGGTCAAGTTTCAGAGCCGACTGCAAAGTGGCAGTAACCCCAGCTCTGGAGAGCGGCCCCTAGCCTTGCACCGCTGCCACCTGGGGGTGCCATGAGGGGTGCCCTGGTCCTGGGCAATGAATGTGACTTGAGGGTGAGAAGGAAGCTCTGGCCCACAGCCAGGGGCTCAGGGTCAGCCACCTCTTTCTCCCCTGGTCCTATTCCAGCCGGGAGGCCTTGCCCTCCCACCCCACATGCCACAAATCTGTGCTCCCCGCATTTCGGCCAGGGGGCAGATGCAAGGGGAAGGCTCCCTATGGGAGCTGATGTTTACTGTACGTTTATCCTGCACCTGGCACTGTTCTAAGTGCTTTCTTTATATTAACTCACTTAATCTTCACCATAACCCTATACAGTAGGTACTCATATTACCCCCAGTTTACAGGTGAGGAGAGAGCCTTGGTATCCTTCTGGAGAGGCAGCTTGGGGAAGGGGTGGGGGAGCATTGATCTTGGAGCCGGGACTGGACTTCTTGCGCCAGCCTCTCCTCCTCCCCCTTCTCTTCCATCTCCCACACACCCCCCCTTTTTTTGTAGTCACATACTGTCACCACACAAAGTTATTACTATGTTATTGACGACATTCCCTATGCTGTGCTTTTCATCTCCAAGACTTATTTTATAACTTGAAGTTTGTACCTCTTAATCCTCTTTGCCTGTTTCACCCATCTCCTCACCCCCTTCCCTCTGGCAACCACCACTTTGTTCTCTGTATTTATGAGTCTCTTTCTGTCTTTTTGTTTGTTTTTCAGGTTCCACATATAAGTGAAATCATACGGTATTGTTCTTTCTCTGTCTGACCTATTCACTTAGCGTAACGCTCTCTAGGTCCATCCATGTTGTTGCAAATGGCAGGATATCCTTATTTTTCATGGCTGAGTAATATTCCGGTGTGTGTGTGTGTGTGTGTGTGTGTGTGTGTGTGTGTGAGAGAGAGAGAGAGAGAGAGAGAGAGAGAGAGAGAGAGATACCATATCTTTGCCCATTCATCTATTAATGGATACTTGAGTTGCTTCCCTATCTTGGCTGTGATAAATAATGCTGCAAAGAACAAAGAAGTGCATGTATCTTTTCAAATTAGTGTTTTCATTTCTTCAGGTAAATACCCAGAAGTGGGATTGCTGGATCATATGGTATTCCTGCTTTTACTTTTTTGAGGAACCTCCATACTGTTTCCATAGTGGCTGCACCAATTTACATTCCCACCAACAGTGCACAAGGTTTCCTTTCCTCTGCATCCTCGTCAGCACTTGTTATTTCTTGTCTCTTTGATACTAGCCATTCTGATGGGTATAAAGTGATGTCTCATTGTGGTTTTGATCTGCATTTCCTTGATGATGAGTGATGTTGAGCATCTTTTCATGTGTCTGTTGGCCATCTGTATGCCTTCTTTGGAAAAATGTCTTTTCAGGTCCTTTGCCCACTTTTAGTCCAATTATTTAGGGGTCTTTTGGGTGTTGAGTTGTATGAATTCTTTATGTATTTTCGATATTAACCCTTCATTATATATATCATTTGTAAATATCTTCTCCCATTCAGTAGGTTGCCTTTTTTGTCTTATTGATGATTTCTGTCCCGTGCAAAAGCTTTATATATTGGTGTAGTTCCAATAGTTTACTTTTGTGTTTGTTTCCCTTGCCTGAGGAGACAGATCCAGAAAAATATTGCTAAGATTAATGTACAAGAGTTTACTGCCTGTGTTTTCTTTTAGGAGTTTTATGGTTTCAGGTCTGACATTTAGGTCTTTAATCCATCTTGAGTTGATTTTTGTGTATGGTAAAAGAAAGCAGTCTAGTTTCATTTTTTCTTACATGTAGCTGTCTAGTTTTCCCCACACCATTTATTGAAGAGACTGTCTTTCCCCCAGTGTACATTCTTGTCTCCTTTGTCAAAGATTAATTGACCATATAAGTGGGAGTTTATTTCTGGTCTCTGTATTCTGTTCCTTTGATCTATATGCCAGTGCCATGCTGTTTGATTACTATAGTTTTGTAATGTATCTTGAAATCTGGGATTGTGATACCTCCAGTAATCTCAAGATTACTTTGCCTCTTCAGGGTCTTCTGTGGTTCCGTACAACTTTTAGAAGTGTTTATTCTAGTTCTGTGAAAAATGCCATTGGTGTTCTGATAAGGATTGCATTGAATCTATAGATTGCCTTGGGTAGTATGCATATTTCAAAATATTAATTCTTCTGATCCATAAGCACAGAATAGCTTTCCATTTCTTTGGGTCTTCTTCAATTTCTTTCATCAGTGTTTTATGGTTTTCAGAGTACAGATCTTTTACCTTCTTGTTAAATTTATTCCTGGGTATTTTATTCTTTTCGATGCAATTGTAAATGGGACTGTTTTCTTAATTTCTCTTCCTGCTAGTTTTTATTGCCCTGGCCCCATCTTCATCCTTTAGTGGGTGGAAGGGTCCACCTGCTGAAATAGAGTAGAAAGGGGTCGGAAGTATAAGTCACCTATGTGAGCAAATGCAGGGAAGGAGAAATAACATGAAGGCTGTCTGCCTGCCTCCTCTAAACATTTATTAAATGCCTGCTGTTTTCTGGGCATTGTGCCAGGGGCCGGGGCACTGAGCTGACCGTGGAGGAGGCTGGACTTTCTGATAGCACTGAGAGCTGATGGTGCTGTGGTCCTTAAGTTGACAAGCAAAGTGTGTCCCCTGGTATTGTCTTTATTGACTTGAGAGGCAGAAGATCCTGGTAGTTAAGAGCCAGGGCTCTGGAGCCAGGCTCTGAGGTTTGAATCCCTGCTCTACCAGCTTAGGCAATCACTTCTTTCTATGCCTCAGTTTCTGCATCCGTAAAATGGGGGACAATACTAGGGCTTAGACCAGTACCTGGTGCATCATGAGTACTCTCAGTAAGTGTTCCTTTGGGCAGGCGAAGAGGGTGTGGGACAGGAGGGAAATGAGGTGGAGCAGACTCTGGGAGGCTCTGAATCCCAAAGTTCTTCTTTAAGGAAGAGTTCAAAATCCTGCCCAAACCGCAATGAGACGCCACGGCACATCCACTAGGATGGCTAGAATCAAAATGACAGACAATAACAAGTGTTGGAGAGGAGGTAGAAAAACTAGAACCCTCCCACACTGTTGGTGGGAATACAAAATGGTGCAGCTGCTGTAGAAAACAGTCTGGCAGTTTCTCAAAAGGTTAAACATAGAGTTAACACATGACCCAGCAATTTCACTCCTAGGTATATACTTAAGAGAGTTGAAAACCTACCTCTTTACAAAGCTTGCACACAAGTGTTAGTAGCAATATTATTCGTCATACTCCAAATTTATCAACCCAGATGTCCATCAGCTGATGAATGGATAAACAAAATGTAATTATCTATGCAGTGGAATATTGTTCAGCCATTAAAAAAGATGAGATACTGATACATGTTATCGCATGTGAGAATGTTGTGCTAAGTAAAAGAAACTAGACACAAAGGGCCACGTATTACATGACTCCGTTTATCTGAAATGCCCAGAATAGGCAAATCTGTGGAGACAGAAAGTAGATTAGTGGTTGCCGGAGGCTGGCGGGGAGGGGAAATGGAGAGTGACTTCTGAGAGGTATGGAGTTTGTTTTGGGGCTGATGAAAATGTCTAGAAAATTAGGTAGTGGTGATGGGTATACAACTCGGTGAACATACTAAAATCCACTAAATAACACTCTAAACAGGCGAGTCTGTGGTATATGAATTATATCTTGATTTAAGAAAAACAAATACGAATAACAAAAGCCCTCCCTGGTCTGACCCCTCTACCTCCCCTGGGGACATGCATCTCACTGTGTGCTCTGGGCAGAAGTACCTGGAATAGCCAGATCTGTGCTTATGTGCTGCTCTGTCCCGTTCCTCTCTGGCAGGCTGTCCAGGGCCAAGAAGTAAACACGTCATAGATGATCTCACGGCAAGAAATCTGGAGCTTTGGAGCCACTGAACCCTGGCACTCTTGCCCCTTCTTCTGGGTCTCCATTTCCTTACTGGAAAACATGGTGTAGGATCATTGGGAGGGGACATAAGGGCAGGCAGCAGCCCGGAATGGGCATGAAGAGCAGAGCATCTGGGCACTTCATTGTTCATTTGTTCTGCCAGGCCGGGCACTGAGTACATTGTCAATATTCCAGAATGTTTGGGGTAGTGTAGGACAATGGTGGGGCCGAGGCCCTGGCTGAGCAGGTAGCTGGGCTCTGCCATCACCCGATAGAAGCACCCTGGCTCCTCAGAGTCCCTTCTGTGGGTCAGGGAGGCCTGGATTTGAATCCCCACTCTTCTTCTAGCTGAGCATCCTATTGCATATCACTCAACCTCTCTGTGCTTTGGGGTCCTCTTTAGTAGACACAGGTTGTGGTAGGTATGCTCTGGACTGCATTGTGTGTCCCCAAGGCCCCCACCTCTCAATTCATACGTTGAAGCCCTACTCCCCAGTGTGCTGGTATTTGGAGATGGGGCCTCCTCTGAATTAGGCTCCGGGTCCTCATGATGCGATTAGAAGAGACACCAGAGAGCTTTCTCTTTTCTCTCTTTCTCTACAATGTGAAGACACATCAAGGAGGTAGCCATCCACAAGCCAGGAAGAGAGTTCTTACCAGAAGCCAACCATCTGTCCCCCTGATCTTGAACTTTCAGCCTCCAGAACTGTGAGAAATAAATGTCTGTTGTCACAGCCCCCCAGTCTGCGATGTTTTGTTATGGTGGTCCGGGCAGACTAAGACAAGGCATTAACGACAACAGTGGATGTAAAATGCAGAGCATTTTCTCTTCTATAGAATGAGGTCAAGATGCTGCCCACGCAGGGCTGTGGCAAGGCTCAGGCCAGATAATCTAGGTCGAGGGGCTTGTAAACTGTGCAATGGCTTGCCTGTGGAAGGGGCTCGGTGTTTATGGAGTAGAGACGATGGGAAAGCCGACAGGAACGTGTAGGAGGAAATGTGAGCAGAGCTGTACTGGTGGCAGGTCTGAAAGGTGCTCTCAACGTGGTCCTTTTAGGAAGTGACTGTGTCGTAGCAGCACATCTGTCTACCTGTACCCAGGTGGCAGCACTGAATAGAGATCCCTGGGCTCGGCCCCGCCTGCGGGTGTTCTGGGCTCACAAGCATCTTGTCGCTGAACAGGGAGCCAGGCAGAGGGGAAGCAGGGCCCATGCCCAGAGGCAGGATGGGGCAGGGACAACCCACAGACAGCTCGTGACCTTGCCACTAGGCATTGCCTGAACCCAAGTGGGGGAGAGAGAACCTTGGCTTACAGAGAAGCCTTGCAGTCAGCGGCCAAAAGCTGCCTTTAAGGACATGAGTAGACCTGGAAGGGCTGGCTGAGTTGGCTCCTGTTTCTGCTCTGTGACATCAGGGACTCGGAAGTCTTTGGATGGAAAAGCACCGTCTGGAGCTTCTTCCGCGTCACCCTGGAGTGTGTCCCGAGGGGCCCTTGCTGGTCACATTTATCTGCAGAGCTGCGGGCTGAGTTGTCCTCCAGCTCAGACATCCCAAACTGGAGTGGCGGGAGGGGTGTGTTCCCGAGGGAGTTTATGGGATTTTCTGGTTGGTTCTTTAATGGAAGTCCTGTTTGTTTGCTGTCTGGTCTGGGCTGATGGGGTGGGTGGGGTGGGGAGTCCTCGGAATGTTGCCCTGGGCAGCACAGAAGGCCTCTTTGGGGCAGAGGAGGGCAGACGTCAGAAAACAGAGACGGGAGGTTTTCAAACGTAAGGGGTAAGGTTGCTGGAATAACTGGTCTCGCCCCACCCCATGGATCCTTGTATTTCAGAGAGGCGTTGGCTGCAGTGGTTAGCACCACTGGCTCTGTGCCCAGTTCTACCTCTGATGGGCTCTGTGACGTCAGCAAGTTTCTTAACCTCTCTGTGCCTCCATTCCCTTGTCTGTGAATTAATAGTAGCACCTACCTCATAGGTTATCGTTAGGCTGAAGTGAGGTGATGTATACAAAAGCATTTAGAACAGTGTCTGGCACAGAATTAGTGCTAAATAAACGTTAGTTGGACTGTGCAAGAGGCATGAGGACGGGTAGGTCCTTCCAGTAGAACCGTGTCTCCTTCTTCCGAGTTCCTGTTTAGTTCGGCTTCACTGACACTCACTGAGCCCTTAGTGGGGCCACGCCCTCCACTGAGAGTGGAGCCTGTTCTCTGAGCCCATCCATCCAGGAGTGCTCACAGACTGGGCAAGGGGAGGCTCAAGAACAGACAGCCCCTCACCACCCCACCGCCCCCCGCCCAGGAGGCAAGGATCAGGGAGGTAACAGTAAATTGTGGTTTGAAGGATGAATAGGGGTTCCTTGGTGGGGAGCAATTGCATGTGTAAGGTGACTAGATTAGGAGGTAGAAATGGAGAATGGGGTGACGAGGCTGGTGAGTGGCTCACAAGGACCTTGAATGCCAAGCTAAGGAAGTCAACTCTGCCCAGTAGGCAGGGGAGCCACTGAAGGATTTCAGACGTTGTCTTTCCACTCACCTTGCTTAGAGGGCCAGTCATTGCATCATTCTTGGAGTCGTATGCCATGTGACTGCCTTCCCCATTACCTGGTTAGTGTCCAGAGGTTCCTTGTCCTGCCTTCTCCCGGCTCCCTTCCCCGGCCTTGAGGGAAGCAGCCTCCGTAGTTACTGAGACAATTTATTAGTTCACCCCGTAAATCTGGAGGCACCTCCTATAAAATCCTGGGCACCATGCTAGGCACAATAGGGGGGGTGGGGCAGCACGGTGTACAAAGTTGCCTGTGCATGGTGGGATAGCACATCAGAGGCCTTCTGTTCCTAGTCTAAGGTGCTTCTCTCATGAGGCTATCATCCAGGATCAAAAGGAAAGGTCTTCACAAGACCGAGAGTATCCCAGGAGTTCCACGAACAGATGGCCTGTTCCAGCTGGGGGTGTTGGGCAAGGCTGTAGGGGGGCGGGGAGGCGGGGCTTGGAGCACTGGAGGGAAGGAGATGCCAGGCAGCACCATCAGCGTGGTCAGAGGCACAGGACAGGGAAGGCAGAGGGCGTGTGTGAGGAGCAGCCATGAGCTCTGCTTGGCTTGAGCAAAGGGTCTGTGGCGGGAACAGAGAAATATATTAGCTTGCAGGGTCTTGAGCGCCGGGCCAAGTGAGGCGGGGTGTGGATGGAGAGGGGAGTTTCGTTTCCCTGTAGACACAGGGAGCCATGGAGAGCATTTAGCTGTGTTCTTGTTACATAGTATAGTTCTTTGGGGGAAGGGGCAAGAAGTGAATTTATCAGTCTTTAAGGTGGGGATGGGTAGCGTGGATCCTTTGTTTGCAGAAAGGTAACTTGTTAGGAAACCATTATAAAAATCCTCAGAAATTTCTGCCTTAATGAAGAAGGCAGTTTTTTCTCCCACAGATTCTTTAATACTTGGGTTTCAAGCAGGGAATAGCAACACATAATTTATTTCTCCTGGTGCTTGATCTGAGATCCCATGGGAAAGAACAGGAAGGAATTAGTGAGCTCTATATTACAATTTAATTGCTTGAAGGAAAAATATTATTTTTTATTGTTAGCCATTAGCTGCTTCTAGTTTTATTAAACTCAACCCTCTGCCGAGTGCAGCATTAGCCGCTTGGAGCTCTCCAGTGCCCCGAGGGAAGGAAAACCCTCAGAATGGTCCCACCTTGTAAAGCAGGGAGTTACTGCTGGGATCTGAGCAGCCTGGGATTCTTGCATTTCTGGCATCTCTGTAGCTGGAGCGCAGCCTTGTGATGGCAGGTTCAGTCCCCATTCTGTCCCTGGCACTGAGACAGAGGCCAAGGAGGGCTCAGGAAGGGTCCCCGGCCAGCGCCTGGGTCAGGCCCGAGTCTCTCCTAAGATGTGTGAACTTGGCTGTATTGCTCTGGTTTTATACACGGGGTTTCTAGGGGTAGTTGCTAGGCCTAAATGAGACTGTATGTTAACTGGATACCCTGGTATTCAGTAAGTGCTTGATAAATGCTGGTTAATGGGTCCCAGTGCAGAACACTTCTGGCCATTGCCCTTTCTTTGTTTTGACTCCAGGCTCCAAGCTCTGGCCTACTGGAGCCCTGCTTGAAGGGCTAGCCCCACCTCACTCCCTATGCACTGGGGAGAGAGAGAGAGAGAGAGAGAGGCTCCAGCTCAGCCTGACTCTTCCACGGTGTTGCCAGCTCTGTGCTGGCCATGTGTCAGCACCTGAGAGCCATGCCTTAGACAGGCCTGGGCCCTCTGAGAGCTCCCAGCAGGATGGGTGAAGACAGATGCGTGAATTGTGATGGTGTAACGTGGCCAGCGTGGGACCTCGTCCTCCCTGGGGGCCTGGGGGAGGCTTCTTATGCATGCGCCAGGGGTAGTTCTGAGGGACCGGGAAGAATGGGCTCACTGCGTCGGGGTGGGGGTGGGGACTGTCTTCATTCCCTGTCACACGGGTGTGTGTCCTGCCGTGACACACACCTTCTCCTGGTTGGAAGGTCTCCACTCACCCAGCTCTGCAGTGTCTCTTTTTGATCTCTATATCCTCCCTCACTCTGTTCCTTCACTCTTTCCCTACAGCTCGTGCTTTTTTGCACCCATCTTCTTGGTGGACTTGCACCACCGCCTTGGAGACTTGTCACTCCCTTTTACAGGTGAAAGGTCACCCAGCTGGGGAACCTGGCCAAGGACTGGTAGAGTGCAGCCGAGCAGGGGGCTTCCCTGGGCCCTTCCTGCCCTGGAAGACCACACAGAAGGCTTTTGCAACAGATGGGGGCCTACTGTGCACTGTCACATTTTCACTGACTTACCTTCCCTGACCTACTAGGAACCACTTGCCACTTGGCCCTGGTCCATCGCATCCCTCTGGGGAGGCAGTGAACCCTTGTTTTCAGAGTGGCCCTTGTAGCACTGCACTGAGGTTGCCCACTCCCCCTCCCCACCACCCCGTGACCTTGGCTGCTCTCTGTGTCAGAGCTGTCGCCTGCACATTTCCTGCTCATCGAGTGGCCCTATGGCCTAGGATCTTCCAGGATAGCCTTCATTTAGTATGATAGAGTTTAGATCCCGCTGTTCGATACTTAATGGTGTGTGCAGGATGATGTTGAGAGCCTTGCATAACCTGGTCTACAAAAACCCTTTTACTGCAGGTCCAGGGTCTGAGCCCTAGAGTGACTTGGTCACACAGCTATTAAGAGGGAAAACTGGGGTCCCCACAGTGTCTCTCCAGCCTGGGCTTTCTTCCTGTATGGCACTCCTGCCTCCTGATGTCTCCCTGTGGCTTGACCTTAATGGGCTGGTCCAGAAGATCAGGTCAGCGGAGCTCTCCTGGAACACTAGGTCCCAGCCCTTGAGAAGGAAGGCAGAAAGGGCCCATCCAGACCAGGGTCAGCCAGCTTGCCGAAAGGGAGTATGGAGTCCTGAGCTTGGACCTGAATCCATGGGGATGTGTGGGGACAGGAAGAAGATGGCCATGTTCTGCCCACCTACTGTGTGCCATGTGCCATGTTGCCTCTCCTAGTCACTCCTCCCCGCCAGCGCTCAACTACCCTTACCCTGAAAGCACATGCTCCCTCTGTCTCTGTGCTTCTCCCCATGTTCTCTCTGCCTAGAGTGCCCTCCTTTCCTTCTGTATTTGGCTAACTCCTGCTGGTCTTTTAAGACTCATTTCAGGACCAGCCTAGAAGACCTGCCCTGACCCCCAGGCTGGGTTAGGACCCCCTTCTCAGGCCCCCTGAGCACCCCTCCCCACAGCACTGACCACTTGTGTGCTGGTCGCCTGTTCACCGTCTCCCCCACCAGGCGGTAGGTCTTGAGGTCTAGGATCATGTTCATTCTTCTCTGTCCCCAGTGTCCCCCATCCAGCTTGGCTCAGGGAAGTCTTGTCCAATTTGATGAGTAATGATAGAAGCCCCTGTATTGTCCATATTCCGAAGCATGTTCACATCCATTGTCACTTTGAGTCTCACAGCTGTCAGAGTTTGGTAAGGCCGTGGTGATAAGGTGAGGAAACTGAGGCTCAGGAATTTGCTCTGGGACTGAGCTCCAAGTCCGAGGCCTGCTGCGCTCTCCCCCTGCCTGCGCCATGCCGTAGATGGCGCCTGCTTATGATGCCCACACCCTTGGCGACCCCGAGACCAGGACTGCTTGTAATCAGATTGCCTTCCTCCCCACTGAGCTCATGCTGCTGAGAGAATGGAAATTTGCATCAGTGGGTGGGGGTGAGAGGCTGGGTTGGGGGCGGCTCTGGCTGGGGTGCCGGGAGACCTGGACGGGATGGGGGTGCTGGATGGACACAGCAGGACCAGACTTAGTGGTTCTGGCCTCTGGGCCTGAGGCCTGCTGAACACCATCCCAAGTGATTGGCCAGATGCCTACACACATGTCTGAGTGTCCTGAAGGTTTGGGATGGTCAGTAGCAGCAGGGAGATGGATCAGACTTCTCTGGCCTTTTGAGGTGAAGCTGGCCATGATGGTGGCTTCTGGGCACTGACTGCTCCCAGGGAGACCTGGGTTCAAGTTCTCCCTGGTCATGAATGCTGCTGAGTTGACATAGGGGCATGTAAGTCACTTGCCTTCTCTGTGCCTCAGTTTTCTCAACTGTGAAAGGGGACTAAAAGCATTCTCATAGGGGACTGTAGAGAGGATTACACTCTTTTTTAAATTTTTATTTATTTTTAAATGTTCATCCATTTTGAGAGAGAGCATGCGTGCACAAGCTGGGGAGGGGCAGAGAGAGAGAGGGAGAGAGAGAGAGAATCCCAAGCAGACTCTGTGCTGTCAGCACAGACCCCAATGTGGGGCTCAAACCCACAAACTGTGAGATCATGACCTGAGCTGAAATCAAGAGTCAGATGCTCAACTGACTGAGCCACCCAGGCGCCCCGAGAGGATTACGTCATTACACAGTGTCTGAAACATGCTGAGTGCCACGATTACTTCCTTCTCTGTGAAGCGGATATGTATGCTGCCCTACTTATCTCCTTGGGTTGATGTGAAGTCCAGACGAAGCTGTATACATACTATAAAGTGCCATACACTCGTGTTTCCTCAGAAGGGAGGTGGACGTAGAGGAGAGACCCTGGCTGTTGAGCAGCTTCTTTGGAAGGCTAGGCCACCTTTCTGGGGTGGCTAGGCCACTGGGAGCCAGGCTGACAAATGGGCCAGTCCAGCCAGCAAAGAATGAGCATCTTCAGCCAGAGTGCAGGCAAGCGGAAGGCATGTTCCAGGGAGACCGTGGGGTTTATCTGATGGCAATGCCAGTGGTTTCAGCCCAGTGGGGAGAAAGAAGGTAGAGCTGGGGTGGCCTGGATTTCCCTAACTTGCCTTCCCAGCCCTTTCCTCACTGCAACCCCTAATGCTAAATCAGGGACAATAGTAGCACCCACCTTGCAGGTCATTGTGAGGGTTAATATAACCCTGTGAGATAAGGTAAGTAGTATGTGTTAATATGTATGAAGTACATGGCAAATGCTCATTAACTGTTACATATTTTTATCGTTACATTCTTCACATTATTATGCCATTCTTTCCACATAGGTCCCAAGTACATTGGATATGTCTTGTTGTTTTATGGTTGTGCTGAGTACTTTTATCCTTTAGGCAATGGGGAGCCATGCAGGGCTCTTGCGCAAGGGTATGGCATAGAGCTCGGCTTTTAGATGATTAATCTAGCAGTGGGCTTAAGCCTCATTGTGAGATCTGGATAGTTCAAAAAAAAGGATTTCTTATTTTATGGACTTTTTAAAAATGACTTCTTGGGGCTCCTGGGTGGCTCATTCGGACTTCAGTTCAGATCATGATCTCTCAGTTCATGGGTTCAAGCCCAGCATTGGGCTCTGTGCTGATAGCTCAGAGCCTGGAGGCTGCTTCGGATTCTGTCTCCCTCTCTTTCTCTGCCTCTCTCCAGCCAGCGTTCTGTCTCTCTCTCTCAAAAATAAACATTAAAAAAAAATGACTTTTCAAATCATTCTCTTTTAGTTAGGGGGAAAAGAGAGTTTGGATGGGAAGGAAAAGAAAGCTTGTGTTAAGAAAAACTGAGACAGGGGCGCCTGGGTGGCTCAGTCGGTTGGGGGTCCGACTTCGGCTCAGGTCATGATCTCACGGTCTGTGAGTTCGAGCCCCGCATCAGGCTCTGTGCTGACAGCTCAGAGCCTGGAGCCTGCTTCTGATTCTGTGTCTCCCTCTCTCTCTCTGCCCCTCCCCCACTCAAGCTCTGTCTCTGTCTCTCTCAAAGATAAATAAACATTAAAAAAATTTTAAATAAACAATGGCCCCAAGTCAGGTTGTGAGTGTGGAAAGAAATCCCCCTGCCCCATCGGCCTCATACGTGTGGCACTTAGGAAGAATTCTAATATACATGATCTGTGTGCCTTCAGGGATGCAGACATTGGGTGGATCCAGTCTGGTGGAACTGGTGGCACTGGTGAGTGCCGCTGGATTGGGGTGGGCGTAGGAGGGAGGTTGGGACTGACCGCGAAAGGAATACAGAGGCCACTTAGAGAAACTGGAAGTTCGATAAGGTGAGCTGTGTGGAGATGAAGGACCCTTTCTTAGCAAATCCGGAGCTCAGCCAGTGTATGATTTGATGCTGGCTGAGTGGCTGCTGGGAGCGGCCAGTGGAAAAGCTGAGGGGAGGCAGGGAGGAAGGGGGAACTGAGGAAGGAGGGAAGTTCAGGGAGCTGGGGGTGTGGGCGGGCAAGGCACTCAGCAACTCTGAATGTGTGTGCATGGGACCCTGGGCCCAGGGGCCTTCCCAGGCTTCATACCTAGGGACTCTGACTCATGGAGTCCTGGGTAGACCCAGAATCTGCATTTTAAACAAGAGTCTGTGGGCAAAAGGCAAAGTCACAGGCTCTGAGGAGTACTGATTTAGGCCCACCTTTGCTTCCCATAGTGGGTAGAGGGGATGATGTGACAGGCAGCAGGAGGTGAAAGGGCTGGGCCTAGGCCCAAGGGACTCCCACTGGTGGGACAGAGGGAGGGGTGGGCCTAGCTTAAGGGGGTGGGAGCAAATGTTTTGGAGGGCTTTGGTTAGAGGCTGGTCGCAAGAGATGGCACAAATAGAGGGTATGTGGGGATCCAAGATCTGGGTGGGGACTGGAGAGGGGGTTGTCCAGGGAATCAGACTGAAGGGTCAGAAGCGGAGGTCCACAGCTAGGGAGACAAAGGAGGGCCAGAGCAAACGTGACGATGGTGTGGGGGGTGAGGGCGTGGTGGCCTTGCCCATGGAGATAGGGCCGAAGTCAGGGCAGGACCAGTAGCTGCCCTGAGTGCCTCGCTCTGGGTTCCTTGAAAACCCTCACAGATCTTCCAGCTGGAAGCTGTTTGGGTCCCAGAGCCTGGGCGGGGGACGAGCGTGCTCTCCTGTGTGGGGTAGGTGGTCCCAGCCAGTGGTGAGGATCAGGGAGCTAGTATTACAGACGGGGAGAGATGCCGAGGCTCTCCATTCATTCATCCACTTGTTTGCTCATCAAATATGAATTAAGGGCCAGGCTCTGAATAGGGTGCTGTCACATGCTCCCTTCCTTTTTGAGAGGCGGTGGTGCCTGGTGGTTAGGAAAGAACATGCCCCTGGAGCCTGAGTGTGCATCACCCCTGCTCCTTCACCTGCCGGCCGAGCAACCTTGGGAAAGGTACTTAATCTTTGTGTTTCAGTCGCCTCATCTGTAAAAAGGGAGGGAAATAACCGCACCTGCTTCAGGGGGTCGTCATAAGTACTTGGAGTTTAAGTACCTGCAGAGTGGCTAGAGTGGCACCTGGCTTTTGTTATCCCCGCTTCAGCCCCACCTTGCACAGTCTGTGCAGCATGGCCAGCGTGTGTTCATGCCAACGCCAGTCCCTCTGCCAAAATGCCCTTTCCTCCCGTCTTTGCCTTCTAAAGGCCCGGTTCGGATGTGCCGCCTCTCAGTCTCATTTTCTTAGCTGAAAATAGGAGTTAATCCTTTCTGCCCTGCCCGCCTCACTGGGTGACCCAGGGAGAAGAGACAGCCTGGGCGTGCTGGACCAGGCCGTGCAACGTAAGCCGCTCTGCCGTCTTGTCCTTGGTTCATCTACTAGATGTGGAAACTGGAACTGAGAGGTGCTTGTTGCATTAAAGTGTCCTTCCTCCGTCTGGGGGCTTGGCAGGTCAGTTCAGGCCAGAGCCTGACTGCCATGTCCCGCACGAGGCCGGCTGAAGTGGTCCCCGCTGTGCCCTGCAGCATGGACCTTCAGAGCCTTGAAGATCACCCCTTCTCCATCATGTGGGGCTGGAGTGGCAAGATGGTAGACAGGGCCCATCTCTGCCTGGGGCCCTGAAGGTGCTCCACGATGGTGTTGAGCGAGTGCCTTCATTCTAGCAAGAGGTTCAGGCGACAGCTGGACCTGTCACTGTTTGATTCCTGTTCTCTGCTCCTTCTGGTCTGTGCTGGACGGTGGGGACCCAGAGATAAATCAGGTCCAAGCCTGTCTGGAGGAGCTCACAGCGGAGGGGTTGGGCAGCTGGGTATGAGATAATGACCACACAGAGTGACTTTGGGTCCGGAGTCCAGAGGGAGCACGGAGCCCAAGGGAGCTTCATTCCTGAGTAGATGGGCTGCCCCAAGATCCAGAAACCCTCCTCCCTCCCTCCTTCCTGCTGATGTCTGTACCTCCCTGGCAGGGCCTGCCTCTGCTGGGCACTCCCTCTACCCCCTCCCCTTGAGGTCAGAACCCGGCCCGGCACACAGTGACTGTCCCCGGCATGCTACCACATCTGTCTTGCTGCCTTTACTCTGAACCACATGCTCCTTCCCCACGGCACTGTGCCTTTCCTCCACCTTTCCCTCAGCCTGGGCTGCCCTTCTTTATGTTTTTGCCCATTTCCTCCCTGATTTACACCGTTTGGCTCAGGTGTCACCTCTGTGAAGCCGTCCCCGAGACTGACTTCCCTCTAAGGGGCTGTGGCCCTGTGTGCTCCATGCCCCCCTCCTTGTTCCTGTGTTTGTCTTCCTAAAGTCTGTTGAATGCATGATTAAGCCTGGGCAATCTATGACTTTGGGCTGCTGTCAGCCTCCCCCTCCCATGGGGGTGGTGTCTATGGACAATCAAGTAATATGAGAGGAAGTACTCAGTTTTCCACAAAGTACTATTAAAGGCAAAAGTGGGATTACCATACCAATTACGATGACTGTTTTATCTCCGTATCGATGCCTGGCATGGAGTTGGCCCCTGGGCCGGGGGCATGTGGCTAGTGCAAGATGTCCCAACACCTGGGCCTCCAAGGCTCTGCCAACAGGTGCCTGTCCCCCTAGAGTTCTCAAGGTACTTGCCAAATGAATTCTCCACCATTCAGTAAAAACTTGAAAACTCTCCAAGTGAGAACATTGACTTACTCATGGACACGTTTAGCAGATTTTTGCTGAGCACCTACCCATGGTTCATGACACTTTGTAGGTGCTATGGGGCTGCCCTTGGGGAGCTGGTGGTCTAGTGGGGAAAGCACGTGTCAGACAAGGGAGGAAGCACATGCTGTGGAGGCTCAGGGAAGGAAGGCATCCTTCCCAGTAGGGGTAAACCAAGGAAAACTTCCTGGAAGAAGGGTCTTTGTTCTGGGCCTTAACGAATGGAAGGGTTTTAGCGCTTAATGGGAGGGAGAGCAGAAAGAGTGGTTGGAAAGGCCGGCACAGAGGTGGGGGGCAGCCTGGGGATGGCAGGGCGGTCGGGAGTGCTCAGCTCACTGCCTGAGCAGGAGCTCACACATCTGCACGGGGAAGGAAGGGGATCCTTCTCCGCTCCCACGTCTTCCCTCTTCCCCACCTTTCCCTTGTGAAGTGCTCAGAGCACATGTTGTAGGGACTAGTCAAAATAGAGACTCAGACAGATTTATCCCCCATGAGCCCATGGTCGCATTCCTGGGCACAGGAGGGGCGGCGGGCCCGTGGAGATGTTTGCAGAGAAAACAGAGCCTAATGAGAGTCTGATGAGGTGCTCGCCATGAACCAGGGACTGAGCAGGCGTCGCCTGCCACACACAGGGCCGAGCTGGCTGTGCAGGAAACACTGCTTATATGGCCCCCAGTGGGGCGGCCCCCAGGGAGGGCAGGGAAGCTGGGGTCCCACAGGCTTGAGATCACTGTGTGGCCTCTGGCAGCCTGGTTTACCTTTGCAGCCGCTTCCTCATCTGAGACGCGAAGGATCTGTGGCTTTCCCGAGCCAGAGTGAGAGTCAGATACAGGGGAGGCGAGCAGCCGCCCCAGCGCCTGCACCTGCGAGCTTCCACAGGTGGGGGCAGTTGTCACCGTCACCTGGTGACATGGGGCTGCCAACCCCCGTTAACTGGAACCCCCATTAGCCAGAGTTCCTGCCTCACCATCCTCACCTTGGAGAGCAGGTGGCAGGAAGGTGTAGGAGAGACCCCTGGGCTGGTTGACAGGAGGCAGGGACTTTGGCCCAGGGTGGACCCATCGTTTGTTGAGCAAGTTTCAGGGTTGAGGAAGAGAATAAGCAAACCCACTCTCCAGCTGCGTGACCTTTAGGAAGCTCCTTGGCCTCTCCTCCAGGTGAGGGTGACAGGGATATGATAGTATCTGCCATGAGGTGTTATTGTGGGGATCAAACTGGACAAGCCCTGACACGGGGGCTCAGTGCCTCAGATTTGGCAAAAGCTGAGTTCGATGGTTGGACCAGGTGCTAGGTGTTGCGTCCAAAGTTTCCTCGGAATGGCGGGGAAGAAATAATTTGTAAAAGAACCCCACGGGAAACTCTTAGGAGATCCTTTTTTTCCTCCTTCCTGTTACCCCTCGCCCAAGACGGTATCTGAGAGATCCAGGCAGGCAGCACCACGAAGGGTGTGAAAGGTGTTAGGAGCTGGGCCCGCTTTCCTCCCAGCGTCTACAGAAGAGGCGAGTGGCCCCCTTCCACGTCTGGCTCACCTGCCTGGTTTCAGTTCCAGCTCTCACCTCCCCTTGCTCATCTGCCTCCATCCTGTGAACATCTTCCCTTAACTCTGGACCTGCTAGGTTCCAGCCCAGGCTGTGCTCCTCATGGGCTGTGTGACCTTAGCTAAGTCACTTGGTCTCTCTTAGCTTGTGTTCTCACAGCAAAAGTCCTGGCATTGGGATCGCTCTCAAGAACTTAACAGAATCCTACACAGAGCTCTGGATTCCTTTGCATGTCAAGGCAAGGGAAGGGCTCAACACTGTCTGGAAGTTCAGTCAGATAACAGACTGGGCGACCCTGTAGGACGTGGTCTGACCTCCCTAGCATGGTGGACAAGGCCCTTCAGGATCTGGCCCTACAAACATACCCCTCCGTCCTTCATCCGGGCCACGCCGAATGTTTTCATCCCCTGGACACACCATGTGTTCTCATGCTTCCGCGCCTCTGGATAGTTGCTCTTTCCTTGGCTGGAGAACTCTTACTTATTTCTCAAAACTCAGCTCAAATATCCCCTCTTTGAACATCTTCCATCTTTTGCAAGCAGAGTCCATTATCCTGACTAAATACAAGCACCATTTACCCTGTGTCCTAGTATTTTGGCTCTGTTCTTTAGCTCCTGATAGGCTTTGAGCTTCCCAAAGGAAAGGAAAAGGCCCGATTCATCTGTGCCTTCAGTGCCCGGCTCAGGGTCTGGCACAGACCAAGCAAAGACCAGTTTCCTTTGCTTGTGAGTTTTGCTCCATTTCCCACCTGCTCTTCTTCTCCCCTTTGGAAGGAAGAGACAGTACTGTGAGTGAGAACAAAGCAGTGTCCTCTGTGGCAGAGGCATAGGAGCTGGCGGGAAGAGGGGTGGGGCTGAGGCAGGGAGGGGAGAGTTGTGCTTTGAGGCACTGAAAGATAAGAAGGGGCCATTATCTGACCTGACGGTGTGCGGCCTCATAACGGGCTGCAGGGCAATCTTCATTCATTCATTCATCCAGTGAGCATTTAGTGAGTACACAGGTGCATGTCCAACTCTGTCTGGTTCCCAGGGAAACAGTGGAGAATAAAAGAGCCCCTGCCTGCAGGAGCTCACAGTCTGGTGGGAGAGATGGAGGAAGCAGTGACCATAGGCAGGACTGGGACAATGCAGGGAAGCCCTCAGGACGGTGACACTGAGGAGTCAGCCCAGCAGCCTGGTGTGAACTTTGGGGAGACGTGAAATAGCTAAAGGGTCTGATGGAGGGGAGGGCCTGTGTCTCACACAACCTGTGGATGAGAGTTGGCATGTCACCGGTGGGGGGTGGGGGGTGGGGGTGGGGTTGCAGGTCAGGCTGGAGGGGTCAGGGAGCAGTTCCTGAGGCCAGATGGTCGGGGACGCCTTGCTTCTGATCAGATGTGGATTGGAGGTCCGAGGAGGCTGGCGGCCAGGGCCAAGGCTGGCAGGGAGGGGAGGAATGGGTCAGGGCCGCTATTTGAGACTTGGCGACTGGCTGCATGTGAAAGATGAGGGTGAGGGAGACTGTCGCAGGCAAGTGGGGAAGTGACAGTTGTCTCAGGAAATAACTTGTTGGTAGAGAGGGGAAAAACACAAAGGGCTCAGCAGGGATCTCTGCAACTCAGGGTAATTTTGGCTTCGGAGAGCTAGCCCTGCTAATCAGATTGTAAAAATCAGGTACCGGGGTTTTTGCAGAAAATGAAGCAGATCAAAGCCAGGGTCGATTAGGCTCTGATTAAACATTGCCGAGGAGGGTCAGACTCATTACCGAGGAATGTACACAGGCCGGCAGCACTGACGGGGGATAATAACAGATCGTACCCGGCAGCGCAGACACCACGGCGCTCTGGGGACGCAGTGCTCCACGGCGGGGTGGCCACAAGGAATGGTATGTCCGCGGGCTCCGATGGGCACGAAGGTGGCAGGGGGTGCGTGTGGAAGTCTGGTCCCCCGTCTGTGGCCTCTGTGGATGGGGACTGCTCCTGGGAGCCGGGCATTGGCAGAGGTCGGCCAGAGCGTGCGCCTTGCTGTTGTCTACCTTTGCGTGCTTGCTCATGCCCTTCCTGCTGGGTGGAGAGCCTCCTTTACCCTTTTCCTCTTTTAAGGCTTCCCTCCAGGACCTCCTCCAGGAAGTCTTCCCTGACCCCCTAGCCTGGGTGAGGTGTCACCCCCTGGATCCCCACAGCTCTGTCATTCTGGGTTGTCATCATCTGCGTGGGTGTGTCTCCTCCCCCCTCCCCCCCCCCGCCCCCCCATGCACCTTGAGTCCCTTGATGGCAGCATGCCTCTCCATGACCTGTGTGTCCCGCTCAGTGCCAGACACCGAGTAGATGTCCGTTCACTCATCTGGGCAGAACCAAGTCCCTGAAACCACAGGAAAAGAGCAAAGCAGGGTCAAGCCCTGCTTACCTGCCTTAGGAGTAACCCCAGGACTTTGGCCGAGAGGTGCTCATGGGGGCGGGGGGGGGGGCGCTGGGAGCCCGCTGGCCAGGGTCAGAAGTCCCTGAGTGTCTCACTCTCCTGCTGCCCAAATGAGGAAAGGCAGGTGGCTCCCCCAGCCTGGAGTCCACAGAGATTCATTAGAAGGGAAGATGGGAAGGAGTCCAGGCTGAAGAGCCTGGATTTGATGCTCAGAGCAATGGGGTGCTGCTGAAGGTTTGATTTGGGGCAGTGACACAGACAGAGCTGTGCTTCAGAAGACACCTGAGCTGCTTCTTCGTGAGAATGGGGTCCCTCTGAACCAGCTGCCCAGGTGGATTGAGCTCCCACGGGCTGTTTCAGCTTGCAGTATAAAGCGAGGCACACGTGCACTGGTCCCCATGCACAGCCCTGAGGGGCCCGGGCTGGTGTTGATCACGGAGAGCCCACGTCCAGCCAGGAGTGAGAGGGAGCAGGGCTAGCCTGAAATCAGGCCAGATTTGCTTTACACCCTCCACAAACCTTCACCTACCATGTGGCAGCTCCGTGTTGAGCCCTGGGGGTCCTCTGAGGTTCTAGCAGCCTGGCTCCCTCCAGAGACAGGAGGAGGAGCTGGAATCCAGAGGTCCGGGAGGGGGCTGCCCATCTGAGGAGACATGGACACTCCCAGGGCTGGCTGGGAACGTTTGGGGTTTAGAAAGAAGGAACACGAAAGCCTGTAACCTCCCAGCTGGAATGTGGACACTTCATCCATCCTGCTCTCGCGCCCCTCCTCCAGCCCCATAAATGTCCAATTTGGGGAAAGGATTCAGCTCTAAGCCCTGGCAGAATAAGGTTGATTAAGGAACTGAGCTCCATAAAATTGTCCGTGCTCTGGCAGGCCGGTGAGTTGAGAGAGTCGCTGAACCTCAGGCTTGGGAAGGACTGTCCAAAGCTTCTCATCCCTCCAGGCCAGGCCCTCCCAGGGCCCTGATCCCTTGTGCGGCATCCCCAGCAAGTGACCACCCCACCCCGCGTGTGTTTGAGTGTCCCTGCTACCCACCCTCCCTCGCCGTATACCCCTTCAGGGTGTGACACTCATTACCAGCTGAGCATTTACTGGGCACCTGGGTGGTTCCTCCATTCCACAAACCTGCCCCATGCCGAGCCTTCTGCCGGTGCTGGGGACACAGTTGTTGTTCTTACCGGGAGCCGGGCACGTTGCTGACGGATTTGTTTGATGCTCTTATTTGATCCATGTGGGGACTGTCCTTGGTAGCTGGCACTATCATACCCCCATTTCACAGATGGGACCCTCAGAGGTAGAATAACTCACCCAGCGTCACCCACCTCTGCGCTCAGTCACCGTGCTCTGTGGCTCGTCGAGAGGGGGCCTTTGGTGCGGCTCTCAGGCTCTGGAGACTGCCCTCAGGGGTTCAAAGTCACAGCTACCACTTCCCTTCCGTGATAGGGGACTTAGTGGGTATCAGTGCTCAGAAGAGGGCCTGGCTCTTGGTAAATGCTGAGGAGGTGTTAGCGAGGTCTGCCGGCAGTGCAGGTCGGGGAGTGAGGACACGGACCCCCAGATTCCACATGCCAGGACCGAGCTTGTCTGATCATTGTTCTCGATGCAGCCCCCTGACTTGCCACCTCCAGTCCCTGTGCCAGCCCTGTCGTTTTGACTTCCTGAATCTCTCTTGAGCGTGTCCACTTCCGTGCGTCTCCACTCTCACCACCCCAGGGAGAGCCTGGCCAACTGCAGTGACCTCCCATCTGGTCTCCCTGCTTCCCCACAGGCTGTTTCCCACCCTGCAGTCGGGGGGTGACCCTGTATAACACAGATCTGGTCGCGCCACACACCCTCACCTTGCTCACGGCTCTGCTAGGTTGCTCCTGTTTTCAGAACAGCACTCGCGTTTTGCACCTTAGCCCGCAGGGTCCTGGGCGCTCTGGCCTGTGGCCGCCTCTGTGGCTTCATTCTTCAGTGGCCTCCCCGCAGTCTGCGTATGCTAGCCACATTAGCCTTCTTTCCCTCCCTTCCAGGGTGCTGTTCCCTCTGCCTTGTGGCCTGTGCACGGGTCGTTCCCTGACTTGGACTGCTTTCCCTTCCTCTGCTGCAGCCTTTGCCCACATAATCTCTACTGCTCTGCGTGTCTCTGTTCAGATGCTGCTCCTGCAGTTCAGAAGCCTTCCCCGACTTCTCTCCTGGGCCCTCATAGCGCCCTGTGCAGGCCCTTTGCGCCACCTGCAGAGTTCATTTTGCGTTTATCCGAGTGATTCTTACTCTCTGACCCTCTCGCTAGGCGCTAAGCTCAAGGCAGGGACATCTGTTTAGCTCATCATTATGTCCACAGTGTCTGGCATATAGTGGTCTGCAACAAATGCTTGTTGAATGAAAGTTCAAAGGAAAGAACGGGAAGGTACCTGGGGACCTTTAGGAGGAGAGGAGGAGAATCCAGTGGAGTGAGCCTGGGCCTCACAGGTGGTCAGCATCTCTGGGGACCTTCTCTGCAACAACTCTACCGAATTGTGACACTTTACTGGGAAGCTCACCGATTGTGGATTTCTTCGGGTGGGCCAGTATCCTCCTTGAGCCACCAGGACCTCTCTCGGGGAGGCAGGAGGAGTTTGGACTGATGAAGCCAGCATCGACCTTTCTGCTGGGCATCCCACCTTTCTGAGCGGGCCCTGTTCCAGCCTTTGTGGAGGCCTGTGGTAGCTTCTTCTCTTTTTTTGGGCCTCAGTCTCCTCATCTGTAATATGGCAGGGTTGTCTGAGATGATCTTTGAGGTCCCTTTGTACTCTCTGGTAGTATGATTTAATGAATTACTGCTGCTCTTTTGGTTTTTTTTTTGGGTGAAAATCCTCATAGATTAACCAGTGGTAAAAGGGCCTCTCCTAATCCTTTTCCTCCTTGCCTGACCTCCCTGGCTCTGTGGTTACTGCTCTCTCTCTCTCTCTCTCTCTCTCTCTCTCTCTCTCTCTCACACACACACACACACACACACACACACACACACACAATTCATTCAGACAGGAGCATAGAGGTATCCTAATGAGTGATGCCAGATCCACCCAAGTAAAAAGTTACCAACCTGCGACACCAGCACATGGGGTCACTGCCAGGGCCTTTGGCATCTGCTTGTGCCCCTGCATTCTTTCTGGGGACACATGTTAAAAGGTAGCCCACAGAGGAAGTCCCTGTTCTGATTATGTTCAGTTTATTTCAGTCACATGTATGGGGTGAGAGGTGAGTGACCATTGGCCTGCCCAGACTGTGAGTGAGCTCCTCACATGGGGATGCAGGGACCATGCCTGATTCGCCTCATCCCCTGGCCTGGCCCAGGGCCCGCCGCCAGGTGTCAGCCCTGTCAGTGACTGCTGGATGGCCAAAGGAGAAAAGGAATGGTTGCAGTTGGGGACAGTTGCAGAGTGGGTTGTGGGGTTGGGGTTGTTGAAGGGGTTGCAGAAAGGGAGAGAGGCTCCTCACCTTTACAACAGGAAGCATCTGTGCAGGGTTGGTGCTGAATCTGCCTGGAATGGCCCCAGCTGGCCAGATGCCAAGAGTTTATTGCATGCAACACGGCAATTTCAAATTTCCTTTATTCTCCAAGAGCCGATGAATTAGCTGAAAGATTAAGAACACTTGCAAAGTAGCCGACAAAGTGGTTTAAGTTAGTGTAGTATAAACTCAGCACAGGAGTGTATGTGTGTGTGTGGGGGGGGCGGCGGCGGGTGGGGACGTGGAAGGTCCCAAGACAAGGAGCAAGTGGCTGGCTGGGTGCATGTGACTCTATGGAAGGATATAATGGAAGATCAGAAAACGGGGGTTTGAGACCCAGCCCTGTTGCCTATCTGCTATGTGACCTTGAGTGTATCACTTAGCCTCTGAGCTATTTGGGAGAAGAAATTTCCGTCATAAGTTCCCGGAGGGCAGAGGCCACGTCTGGGGCCTGTCTGTTCCAGGCGCCCACACCTGCTTGTGGAATGGGTGGTCACTGAGGGGCCACTTCACCCGCCCGTCCCTAGTGGTCCTTGAAAAGCAACCCCCCCCACTCCTGGAGCTGTGGAAGGAAGTCCAGTCCCTCACTTGGTCAGCCTAGAGAGAATGCGCGTGTTCTCTTTCTTGGCCGCCTTTGGCGACATAAGCCCTGGCCTGCAGCATCCATTTCTCTCAGTTTGCTCACAGTTTTACATGAATTCTCCCAAATATCTTCTCGGATCCAGGCCCCTCTCCTGGCTCTGACCAGCATATTCCGCCCCACTTGGCATCATCCCTTGAACAGTGAGGCCTATGAGGGTCTGTTGTAACAGCCCAGGCGAGAGGCGACAAGGCCCTGAATCCCCGCCCTGATGGGCTTTGCCCACCACGGGCTGCGTTCCCGGTTCTGGGGAAGAGTGTGCCACGTGTCCCTCACCCCGTCCGGTGACTCACAGCTGGGCACACATCGTCACACAGCCATGGGCTCAGAAGAGAACCCTGCTCTCCTGATGCAAGTGTAGATCCCAGGACAGCAGTGGATCAGATATCTTATTCCTACTGCTTAGTTATTGGGGTGGATCAGTCTTAGAATACATTCAGGTGACCTGAACAGCTTTTGAAACGCCATTCGTTCATTCACGCACTCACCTGTTCCGCAGGTATCTGGAGCATCACAGACACACATTTGCCTGGACCTAACCCCTCCCCAGATAGGGCTGATTTGTTTTCTGACCCTGTGAGTTTTAAAACCTTCTGTGATCATAAGAGAATGATAATCCTCACATCTCCATGTTGTTTACAGTTTACAGAACACTTTCCCTACCATTGTTCCATTTAATGTTCATGAGGTGAGGGTGTTTCTTTATTTCTATTTTGTAGGAGAAGGAAACAAGCTAAGAGAGGTTAAGAATCTTGCCCCAGGTGACACAGCTCTAGAGGTCTCTGGCCGTCTGCTCTCCCCTCCATGTCCTAGTCTGGTACTGGTGCCATCCGGTGGCAGGCCCCATGCTCGTGACATGGATAGAGCAGGGATTTCTGAGTCGATTTGGGTCTTGATGTTCCCATCCATTAAATGGATGGGATGGAAATCTCTCCCCTTGCCTTTCCTTATGAGGACATTAAGGACAGCCACCATATTTGATATGAAAAGATTTTAAAGCTATTAGTTGCTAAGATGTGATGGACAGTCTGTGCTGTCAGACCCTTCCTGAGGCCTCCCTCCCGCCCTGTCACCTCCCTCCTTCATGCAACATGTGGCTGGAAACCCCTGCTCTGTGCTCCGCGCCGGGATGGGCACCGAGGACCCAGAGAATTCCCACTTGGTACCTGACCTTGAGGAGTTCACAGAGCTGGAGCACTCTTTTGGCCGTCACTCATTTCTAGAAAACCAACGAGCTGGAGGGGGAAGTGGGGATGTGGGGCTGGCACTGCCATCACAGAGGCCCCTGAGGTCGGCACTGTGCCTGGGGCTTTCCGGACTGCGGCCCGTTCTCTGCTCACAGCAGCGCAGGAGGCTGGTGTGTGCTGAGGAATGGACTCAGACCAGCACAGTGACTTGTCCTGGGTTGCACAGCCGGCATGTGGATTTTCGTGTCTGTGATTCTGCGGCCGAGACCTCTTTCTGGGACTCCTTGCCTCCGAGTAGCTCTCCACATAAAAGCGGGAAGTCGACGCGTGGAGGTGGAATGCTGGCTTTCTGGGTCCCGAATACCTTGAGTACTGGTTTGGGGCAGGAATCTGGGTCTCTGGGCAGCCCCTCCCCTCCAAGCGTGCAGGGACTTCTGCTGAAGCAGCAGATGTGCAGGTCAGACGTTCAGCCTCCCATCTGGCCTCCCTCCTCCTTTCATCTGAAACCCAACTCGGATTCTCAGTAAACAAACAGTAAATTCAACAATACAATCTTCCTGAAATGCCTTGTAGTTATTTTAAGGCTGTTTGGGGGTTTATTTTAATTGTGGGCCCAGGTCCCACAGTCATCCAACTGCTGCTAGGATGAATGTGGCCGCCGCCTCCCTCCCTGCCCTGTGGACCCCGTCCCCTTCCAGCAGAGGCCCGGGGTGGCCCAGAGGTAGTGGAGGGTGATGAAGTGAGGTATGAGGCCACTCCCTCCCGTGTCCACCCGCTGTGAGGCTGTGGTGTCCAAGAGACCAGCTTCGGATCTGGGCCTGGTGGGAGAAGGACATGGAGGTGAGGGGACAACCTTCCAGGCTGAGGAGGGGTCGCTAGGGAAGGAGCAGCCAGGGCTGGTCATAGGTTCACACTCTGATTACCAGGATCACAGATACACCTCACTTTATAGCCAAAATGGGTTGAAAGTTGGGTCCAGATAAGCCAGATTTTCTGGCTAGGAAGTGGACGTTGGGGGTCTTGTCCAGCGCTTTCCTCTTGCAGTTAAAGGAAACTGAGGTCCAGAGAGGGAGGGGCTCGCTTCCCCTCCTCACCTCCCCTAGACTCAGAGGTATCACCCTTGCTCTGCTCTCAGCTCATCTTGTGTCCTGGCTGACAGCTCCAGGAGGTATGACCTCCCCCCGCAACACGCACACCTTCATGATGTGCCATTTATTTTTTAAAAAATACTTTTTTTTAACGCTTATTTATTTTCGAGAGAGACACAGAGCGCAAGCAGGGGAGGGGCAGAGAGAGAGGGAGACAAAGAATCCGAAGCAGGCTCCAGGCTCTGAGCTGTCAGCACAGAGCCCATCGCAGGGCTCGAACCCACGGACCGTGAGATCTTGACCTGAGCTGAAGTCAGACGCTTAACCGACTGAGTCACCCAGGTGCCCCTGTGATGTGCCTTTTAAGTCAGTGGCTGTGGAAGTCAGAAGCCTTTAAGTCTCAAGGGAATCGGGCACTTGCAGTGGGTGTTAGTACTTGGACAGGCCGTGGACTATGCCGTTACTGCATCACTGCAGTAACCTTCTCGTCGTGGCCTCGGGTGGAAGGTACCAGCTTTGCAGGGAGTCTGGGGGCTTGGTTTGCCGCATGACGCCAGGCAAGTGATCTGATCTCTGGGCCTTGGTTTCTTCATGTATGTAGTGGAGCGAAACAGCCTCAGCCCACTTCAAGGCAGCACCTCCTAAGCTGTCTAAGACGACTCTGGAGCAAGGCTTTGGATGACAGCCTCCCTCAGAGGGTATAATGTGCTGGTATGTGGTGTGGGTCTCCAGGAAGGGGTATTGGGGTATCTTCAGGGAATGGTCTGGTGGGGAACAGAGTTGGGACTGGTGGGGGTGCTCACTGCCTCAGGAGTATGGGAGGACTAGACTCAGCCCATGTGTTTCCCAAGGAGCCTGATGGTGCCAGGGAACAGTAAAGGAATCCCACATTTGGGGGCCATTTTCTCAGTGCCAGGCACGATGGTAGGGACTTCAGGGTTTTTTTTTTAATTGATTTTGTTAATGTTTATTTATTTTTGAGAGAGAGAGAGACAGAACGTGAGTGCGGGAGGACAGGGAGAGAGGGAGACACAGAATCCGAAGGAGGCTCCAGGCTCTGAGCTGTCAGCACAGAGCCTGACGTCGGGCTCGAACCCACCAACTGTGGGATCATGACCTGAGCTGAAGTTGGACACTTAACTGGCTGAGCCACCCGGTGCCCCCAGGTATTTTTATTTTTACAACAGCTCTGGCAGGAAGACCTCATTATCCCTATTTTATGTATGAGGAGACTGAAGCTCTGAGGGGAAAGTAATGCCTGAGGCCCTCACAGCAGGGAGGTGGGCAGCAAATGCCAGAGACCCTGCTTCGGCTCCTGGCCTGGGGGAAGAGGACTGGGGGATCCCCACTAGATGGGCAGTCCTCCGGGTGATGACAGAGAAGAGGGAGAGGAGGTGAGGAGGCACAACAGACCCCAGAGATGGCGTGAGAGCAAGTGAGAAGTGAGGGTGCTCCACACAGCGCCTGGGGCCAGATCCAGTCGGAATGGAGCCCAGGCCCTGGGAGACGTCTGGTCTGGGCCTGGCTGAGGCCCCTCTATTTATTTGTACATCACCAGATGTAAACTAATTTGTTTAGCAAGAAAAAACACATTTTTATTGCCTTCCAAACAGGGCTGTTTTTCCTCTGGCCGGCCAGCGTGCCTTGAACGGCCAGGCTAGGGAGCAGAACTTTTGGGAACACGCTGAGGTGTTGGGGAGGCAGCTGTGTCACTTGCAGGATGTTGGCCTCTAGAGCCAGCAGACCTGAATTCTAGCCCAGCTCTGTCACCGGCTTTGGCAAGTCCTCCTGGCTGCTCCTTTTCTTACCTGAAAGAGGGGGTGACTGTGCGTCCTGCATGGAAGGAGCCCATCTGGTTCCACCAAGCTCGTTTGTGGGGGAAAAGCAGCTTCAGTGATCACTGACTTTCCATACTAACTACCCTGCAGACCGCACCCTGTTGATGGAGCTGTGGACCCCAGCATGAAGCCTGTTCTGCTGCCATGCATTTGTAATTATGAGCTGTAGCTAGTGGGGTGCACTGACCTCACGGGAACTGCACCCTGGGAGTGGGGAGGGGAGGAAGGAGACCTTGGGTTGTTTCACTAGATGCAGTCATTAAGTGGTATCATATCACTTAATCCTTGAGACCCAACAAAATAGGTATCATTGATATTCCTATTTTGTGGATAAGTCGCAGAGCAGCCTTATCAGTGTTGCACGAGAGGTAGGTGGGATTTCAAGGCCTGTTTGTCCAAAGCCCATGCTCCTTTGGGTATGAGGCAAGAGTGAGGGAGAAATTTTAATACCTTCAAGTGGTTATTAAAGTTCCCAGAGTCCGAATGAGGCCGAGGAGGGGGATACAGCCATGGCTCAGCACCAGGCTGCGGGACCCTCCTTGGGACTTGGGAAGGATGGTGCTTCTGGCCCCAGGACACAAACATCAAAAACCGAAAGACTCAACCCAAGGGTTGGGGAAGGAATGGGCAGAGGCCTTGCTTCTTTCAGCCTTTCATTAAGGAATTGTGACAGGCCCAGTGGGTGGGGGATTTTGGACTGAGGACTTGCTGTGGATGGGCCTGGGACTGGCATGGGGACCTGCCCACAGGGTCCCAGTGCCAGGGGGGCGGGTGGGGGGGGAGGTGGAAGGATTATCAGGAAGACCAGGGCAGGCTGAGGGAAGTGTGGTTGGAACTCTCAGGCTCAGAGGATCTAAATTGGGCAGCTGTGCCAGGGTGTCGGGGAGGGGGCCATGCTGGTTCCCTCCTGGCAGGCTGGGGGCTGGTCCAGCACTCAGCCCGGGCTGGAGGAGGAGATGGCCCTGGGCAAGAAGGGATGGTTTTCAATCCAGGCCAGGACTGATTCCTGCCTGACCGTCTTTTCTTGTTCCCTGTTCCTCAAAGCCATTGAGGCTGAACCCTTCGGGGCCTGAGGAATGAGGTGTCCCCAGTTTTTTGCTTCCCACGGACTTGACCAAAACCTCAAACCCCAAACCAGAGCAAACGGTGCTAATTTGCTGAATCCCAAACCAAACCTGAGGATTAATTTTTTTTTTTCCTGAACTGTGAACCAAGTCTACGATTTCTTCCTCAAAATAAAAGAAGGTTCTGTTCAAGAAGTTTTAAATCTTAGTGGTGCCTCTTATTCCCCTTCTGCTTTTGCCTGGGGATTCTTGGACAGGGTCCTGGTGGCTGCTGGCTCCAGGTTGGACTCTGGGCCAGGTAGAGAGAGGAGGTGGAGTCGGGTGGCGTGGGGGGGGAGGGCCCCTGTTCCCGGGAGTGGTTGGAGGAGGAGGTTTGCTGAAGGAGGTGGCAGGACCATGAGAGCCCTGATGGAAGGGACCCTGTCTAGGAGCCGGAAGACCTGGGTTCAAGTTCGGACTTGGCTTCTGTATGCTCTGTGAGAGCTACCCGTCTCTAAACCTCTGTTAAAACGTTGCCTGCAGGGCTATGGGGAGATAACCCTTGCAGATGTCTGGGCCTTGCAGCCAGCAGTGAGAGGTGATCAGACAGTGACACCGCATGTCTGCACATCTCCTTGTTTCCATCTTCTCTTTAGATTTCTCTAGTCAGGCCTGGGAGATAGATGATATTTTCCCTGCTGACTTTGGGACATCTGGGTTCGCTCAGAGTGGGGCTGTGACTTGCCTGATGTGGGACCTAATTTTGGGGGGAGCCAGGCACAAACCCAAGCTTCTAATTCAGGGGAGTGATAAGAGCACAGGTGGAGCGTGAGTTTCGGTGTCAGACTACTCTTGAGCTGTGTGACCACAGGCAGTTCACATAACGTCTCTGAGCCTTGTCTCTAAAAGCAGAATAATAACCCAGATGAATGATTTTCTTGTCCTTGCTGGGATTAAAGCCATCTGAGCAGAGCCTGGCACACAGGAGGCACTCAGAGAGTAATTGTCGAATGAGTAAGTGAATGAATGTGAGTTTAAGAGTCAGGACTGGGAAGAAGCTGTTTTGAGGGACCCTAGGTTGCTGGAGTGATCCAGAGCCCCCACCTTTAATCTCAGTCCAACAAAGCAGGGGGCCCAAGAGAACCAACCTTCACCTTGGAGACTCTGGCTCCTCACTGTGAATGTCAGCCCACATGAGGCTCCTGGCCCAGAGCATGTTGGGAGTACTGAGTTGGCCCCTATTGTATGTGGGCAACCTGTCCCCGCTGCTCTTGGGCTGAGGTGAGTGCGGGGTCCTGCAGTGGGCACTTCTGCTTGAATCTACTCAAAATCTCCCTAAATTCCAGGCTTGGCTCATCCACACTGCCTGGGTGACCTCCGGCCAGTCTTGTCCCTCTCTGGCCTTTGTTTCGTCCTGTGTAAAATGGAACTTGCAGGTTCCAGTAGTTTCCTAGCATTCCTTATGGGGGCAGCTTCAGCTCAATCCCAAGGGCCTCTGGATCAGCCAAGAGATTCACTCACGTGGCCCAGCCACACCACCAAACACGTCATCATACCCCCTCAGGTGTACTGGGCTTTTATCCTGAGCGTAAGCCATGGGGGGAACAGAGCTCTGGAGAGCAGAATGGGGCTGTACCTGCTACATCTGCATCCCTCCCTGCCCCTCTCTCCTGCCGGGCCCCTGGTGTAGACATTTAGTAACAGCAACACGCCTGCGACTCTCCAGAGCACGTTTATGGGCATTGTCTCCATTTTGCACAGGTGGAAACAGGGGCGTCAAAAACGTAAAGAACTCAGACCTATGATTAAAATCAGAGTTTCTCGGGGCGCCTGGGTGGCGCAGTCGGTTAAGCGTCCGACTTCAGCCAGGTCACGATCTCGCGGTCTGTGAGTTCGAGCCCCGCGTCGGGCTCTGGGCTGATGGCTCGGAGCCTGGAGCCTGTTTCCGATTCTGTGTCTCCCTCTCTCTCTGCCCCTCCCCCGTTCATGCTCTGTCTCTCTCTGTCCCAAAAATAAATAAAAAACGTTGAAAAAAAAAATTAAAAAAAAAAAATCAGAGTTTCTCAAACTTTCTCCGGTGCAGAAAAATCACCTGACAGCCTCGCTAAAATCCAAATTCCTGGGCCCCACTGCGCAGAGAACCTGTTTTAATAGGTCTGGGGTGAGGCCTGGGAATTTGCATTTCCAGCAAGTTCCGAGGAGATACTGATGCCACCTGACTGTGACCCAGACTTTGGGTAGAGCTGTTAGCATCTGCCTGACACCAGGCGTGGTACTTGGCATTAGGGTTATAGCGGCAGGAGGCTTGAGTCTTATTCTAAAGGTGAACAGTAGGCCCAAAGAATCGAACTTTATTTGTTCTTTTGTTTTTCTGTCCATCTGTCCAGCCAAGAGATACCCATTGGTGCGCCTCTGTGTAGGCTGAGCTGGGTATCCCTGACTGGGAAGAAATCCCAGTGTGGCAGGACATGCATGAGAAGCTCAAGGAGGAATGGGGCCAGTGCAGGGAAGTCAGGGAATGCTCCCCGGAGGAGGTGAATTGCCCAGAACCACATGGGCTGGTCAGCATGGCGTCAGGGCTTGAGGCAGGTCTCCCCTGCACTGTGCTGTCTCTATAAAACCCTCTGGCTCATTTTCTCCATGTGGTCTGACTGGAGGTATGGATTCGCATTGTTTTTCCCGTGTCTCTGGGGTTGGGTTTTCCCTGGGCAGAGGGCCCCAGTGCTGATCCAGGCCCTTTCAGAAGCCCTTTATCACTGCTATCTCTCTAAACCACTCCAATGTTCACTAATAAAAAAAAAAAAAATCTGTGGGGATGGTGTGGACAGGAGGTTAAAGATACAACGCTTATGGTCCCAAACTGAGCGTGGGCTCCAGGAGACAGAGGAGGCCTCAGGGGGACACAGACTGCAACGAGGCTTCCGTGACCGCTGGCGCCACTCTGCCTTTATAGACGTGAGATTGTGGAGAACATGGCGTGCTTGCCAGCTCAGGGAATAATGTACCCAACGCTGGAGTGATCTGGCAGGGCAGAGACCCGGGGACAGTCTGGCAAGACTGGGCTTGGGGGAGAGCCCTGCACGGCCTTAGCCTGGCGGGTGGGGTAAGGAGTGGCCGAGGGCCAGGCAGCGTGGCCGGTCCCAGCAGAGTAGGGTGGGGCTGTAGCTGCTCCCGGACACTCTCCATGTCATGTGCAGAGAGATTCGCGGAGGTGCTGTCCTCTTACGTGCCTAGCCCTGAACTGGGTACTGTGGGGCATAGGAAGGAAAGAAAAACGGAGTCTTGTAGAGGGAGGTGGGTGAGAGGAACAGGTAGAAGAGCTGCTCTCAGAGGCTGTAGGCAGACTTTGCAGAGATCTGCAAATGTAAGCCCCTAAAGGCCACGCTGGTTTCGGGTTGGCACAGAGGCCTTGTCCATCCAACTCACCAGTCTGTGCACCTGGAGACACATGGAACTTGCTTCAAGATCCACGGTCAAATAAATAGTCCAAGGATAGGGGATGTTCTGGGTACTAGTGAAGCAGAGTAACTCACTCTCGGCCCAAGGGCAGGAGGTGATCAAGGAAGGCTTCATAGAGCAGGTGATATTGGAGCTGGGCCTCGAAGGGTGTGTAGGAGTTCCCTGATAGGCTGGCGAGAGGGCATTCTAGGTGAAACTCCATGCAGCTTCAGCTGGACCAGGTGGACGGAATGGTTCCATTTTACACAAAAGTAAGCAGGGCTCAGGAAGGTGGAGAGGCTTTCCATAGGTGGAGGCCAGACCTCCTCCTGGTTCCTCATCTGCTGTTCTGCCCACTGCTCCACACTGCTTCCTAAGTCCACTCTCAGGCACCCAGCAGGAACCTTGGGAAGGCTTAGAATATGCCCTGGACTCCTGTGCCATTTCAGCACCTGGACTAGTGGGACTGGCTTGGTAGGGTAGCTTCAGGGCTGCCTGGAGGCAGGACTTGACGCCATTGGCCTTGGCCCTCCAGCCCTGCAGATGGGCCACTGCCAGCTTGGCTGGGGTTTGCTGCATTCCCCAGGCCACACCATAGCTCACGGGTGGAGAAGCTGAGAATTTCCGCATTCTACAGTGGGAGGAAGTCTGAATTAGAATTCAGAGTCCCTTCTTGCTAACGGATGGAATATTTAAGATAAAAGTAGGGGGTGAGGGAAAGGAGCTTTGGAGTTGGGCAGATCTGGGTTTGAATTCCTGCTCTGCCTTGGCTGGCTTTGAAAGCTTGAGCATACCGTTTCACCTTCCTAAGTCTCAGTTTCTTTCTCTGTAAAAAAAACAAAAAAAAAACAAAAAAAAACTATGATAGTTTAATGAAATAATATGTATTGAAAGTACATTCCAGTTTATATGGATGCTCAGTAACTATGCATTCCATTTCCCACAGCATACATGAGATTAAACTGCCTATCTCCTCAAAATATTCCCAGTGGAAGGTCCGCAGTCTGTCCCCAGTTACTTAGTGATAGGGAGCTCTCTAGTTTCTTTTTTAATTTTTTTAAAAAAGTTTATTTTTGAAGGGGGGGGTGGTGTGAGCAGGGAAGGGGCAGAGAGAGAGAGAGACAACAGAATCTGAAGCAGGCTCCAGGCTCTGAGCTGTCAGCACAGAGCCCGACACAGGGCTCGAACCTACAAATCGTGAGATCATGACCTGAGCTGAAGTTGGATGCTTAACCGACTGAGCCACCCAGGCGCCCTGTGAGCTCTCTGCTTTCAAGACAGTCCTTCTGTTACATGAAATCTGGTCCCTTGTTGCTTCCCCCATTGATCCTGGTTTTGTTCCATGAGGCCTCAGGCACTGGAGGCCAGTGAGCCTTCCCCTTATTCAGGAGCCACTTCCCTGGGCCATCAGCCGTGGGAACCCTTCTCAGAAAGTAGGGTACCCAAGCTCCTTTCAGGATTTGGTGCCAGGAGCTGAGTCCCCCAGGGTACTCCCCAGCTGGGTCTGGGAGGAGAGTTTTCACTCCTGAAGGTTTCTGGCAAATGCAGCTTGAGTCCTACCAACTTGTTGACTCACGGTATACAGACACCTCCATGCTTTGAAGCCCTCTCTGTCCTTTAAAAACATCCTCTGCTATTAAGACAGGCTTCCATCTTCTGTTCTTTGTAAATTATTTTGGAAGAATTCTTTAAAATGAGATGCACTTTCACAAACCCGCCCCCTCCCCACAAAAAATCACATTTCCCCTGCTCATTGATCCTTTCTGTTCACATGCATGGTTTAAAAATACCTTGGATCATTTGTTTATCAGCTGTAGCTCAATATTAAAGAAAATACAGTAAAAATAGTTTGAATCATGGCAAAGATGCTTTTATTTTTTTTTAATTTTTTTTAAATGTTTATTTATCTTTGAGAGAGAGACAGAGTGCAAGAGGGGGAAGGGCAGAGAGAGAGGGAGACACAGAATCCGAAGCAGGCTCCAGGCTCTGAGCTGTCAGCACAGAGCCCGACATAGGGTTCGAACTCATGAGCCGTGAGGTCATGACCTGAGCTGAAGTCAGACGCTTAACCGACTAAGCCACCCCAGTGCCCCTTGCTTTTATATTCTACTTTGAAGTTTTTCTTCATGAGCCATGTCTTCTCAGAGTAATGGCCACATGGTGTCTCATTACCTGGACACTACCTGGATCCATGGACTCTTTGCTCTGTTGCTGGACTTTTCGGTTGTTTTCTGCTTTTCTCTCACTATTGTAAATAATAATGTGAGGGACATCTTCATTTAACAAAGAACCAGTAAGCTCCTCCTGCAGGCCAGGGGACGTGCAGGGTGCTGGAGGGCAGAGATGAGCAAGGCACCTTGGAGGAGCACGGTTGGTCAGGGAGATGGAGGTATGAACAAATGATTAGACCAGAGTCTGGCTAGTTCTCGGCCGGGAGTTTACACAGAGGCTGGAGTTCAGCTTGGAGGACCCAGCATGTAATTTGAACCTCATCATGGGACTTGATATGTATCCCTTCAGGATTTCATCTGGCTTGTGTCCCAGGATTTGAATGGAAGGTGTCTTCCCTTTAGCGAATTGTTAAGATGTAGAAACCATAAGTTTTTGTTAAGCGCCTCTGTGTACTGGGGTCTGGGGCAGAGAAGAAATGAGTGGGGCTCGTCCTTGTCTTTGAACCAATAACAGTCTTACTGGTAAAACAGGTGGATATCCCAGAAGACGTGTTCAGAAGCTAGAGGGCTTAGAAGAGGGATCAGGTTGGAGGTTGGGGGTACCCTCACTTTTGGGGATTTGGGGGAGTTGTCGCCTCACTTGCAAAACGTGGCACCGCCTGAGCTATTCTGTCTGTGTTCGGCCAGGTGCTCTGTGACTCAGGAAGCCATCTCCGCACACGGGAGATGTGGGTTCAGGCTGGGGGAACACTCAGTTCCCGTCAGCTGAGCCATTCATACCAGATTCTGGTTGAATCCAGAGAGAGAGCCAGTCCACAAATAGGATTCCTGCCTGGGCTGGGGCTGCTGGGCCACTTTTGTTTTATGCTTTGGGTCACTTAGATAAAAGCGGATAAAAAGCCAGACCAATAATCTCCATTTGTTGTCATGCAGGCTGTTCCATTTCCAGTGCCTGCTGCCAGCCTGACAAAGCAATGCTGGGCTGTAAGCCCTGGTCAGGAAGCACTCTCCAGACATCCCTCACCCCAGTCCTTGGATGCCCCATCTCTCAGTTCAACCAGTAAATGGTCTACTCCGGGCCAAGCTCATGCTGGGGGCAGGGCGTGGGGACACAGGGAGGAGTTAGATCTGGACTCTACTTTCGGGGTGTGCTCAGTCTTTGTGGGACAGATACATACCAGGCAGTGACCATGTTGTGGGAGGGGCTTAGACCGAGGGAACACGGGGGCTGTAAAGCTTGGACATCCTGCCAGCCCATAGGGTACATGGGGGCTGGGTTGTATCTGGCTTGTTCTCCATACTACCTGTAGCATGCTGCCTTGGACAGAATAGATGCTCAGTAAATATCTGTGAAATGAACGACTGGGTAGTACCTAACCCAGCCTACGTATGCGAGTAGAGGGGACCAGTCATCACCTACTCTTACCTGGTAGAAAATAATCTGTGTTCCCTCCTTCATCTTTCCTTCATCTATCCCTCACTGAGCACCTGCTGGGATCCACTGAAGTCATGTGAGCTTGGAAGAGACAAGTGAGAATGTTATTTTGAAGCCTCGCTTGGGTATCAGGGTTGAGAATGGACCATGGGGCCAGGCTGGAGCTGAAGGGTCCTGAACCATGGCAGGGATCCCCCACCAACTGGCTGGGGGCCCCTGGGGATATACTTCCCTGATCTGGGCCTCAGTTTCTTCATCTATAGCATGGGAATAATGAGGCCAACCTCAGGAGCTATGAAAGGTGGTTTGCATGGGATCTTGGCCATGGGGGGGGGGCTTATGTTCAGAGGAGGAGGGTGTGGGTTGATAAGCATCATACCTGGAGTGGACCATGTACTACTGTGGGTGGGGCAGATGCCACTGGGCTTATGGGGGAGGCCCAGGGTGGCACACGTACTTGATATGGTTCTCACAGTGCTTTAGCCCTTTGAATCTCTTTTATCCTCATTATAACACTGAGAAGTATACATTATTATCTGCATTCACTGTCCATTGAGAAACCGAGCCTCAGAGGTTCCTAGGAAGAGAATGGATGGATGAAGTAGTACAGGGATAGGGCAGCACAGGAAAGGTTCATGAAAGGAGGCGAATATGCTCTGAGGACAAAGGCCAGAGCGAGCCACATCTTGGGAGAGGACTAGTCCCTGGCTCTGGGGCAGGATGAGTCTGCAGGGAGAGGCAGCGTTGCTAAGATAGAGGCGTTGGGAGCGAGGCAGAGTCTGACTTCCTCACTCTTGCCCTGTGGCTCCCCAGCCTGGCTCAAAACCAGCAGAGGGGAAGGGGTTTGGTAAAGTGCTGTAGAGGTCGTGGGGACTGTGCCTGATTATTTCCTCCATTCAGGGGCGTGCCTGGGCTCTGTGCCTCTCTGTGCTGGACTTCAAGTGTGCTGGACCCGGGGTTCGGGCCCACAGGAGTGGCTGACTGCTGTGGGGTGGGAGGTGGGCTGAGGACGAGGCTGGAGGGGAGGTAGGCCAGACCTTCAAGAGCTGTCCACGGTGCTTGAGCTCTCTGTCAACTGGTGGGATTTGGGGACCCCAAGTCATGGTGGTTGGCCTGGTCCCTGCCTGAACAGAGTACCTGATCCAGTGGGATCCAGGATGCCATCCTGGAAGCTAACAATGAAGGGCACAGGCATCAGGGTCATCCTGACCAGGGCCCAAATGCTGGTCTCACCTCTTGCTAACTCTGAGCCCAGGTTTCCTCATGTGCCGGGTAGGGAAGTAACAGACCTGTGTAGTAGGTGAAGGGGAGATAATGCTGTTGGGTGGTGTTTGTGAGGGGCTAGCCCTGGCACACAGCAGGTGCTCCATAAACAGGTGGCTGTGTGTCTATCAGAGTCAGCCACAGCAGAGCAAAGTGGTTGGGACCAGCGGCCCTAGAGCCAGCCTGCCCAGGTTCAACGTTTGGCTTCACGCTTGCTGGCTCTGCTACCTTGGGCACGCCGGTTAGCCCTCTCCGTGTTTCTCTAGTTCTGTCATTTTAAATTTGAAACTATTTGAAAAAAGTCATATTGACCTCCTAGGATTGTTGTGAGTAGGACATGAGTTAATACGCACTTTCTGTCTTCCATTCTCTCCTGGATCTACTCTCACGCACACTCTCACCCCATCGTGGAGTCACCAGTGCCCTCCGGGTTGCTGGAACCAGGACTGGGTTCTTAGGTCTCAGTGTCCTTGGCCTTTCGGCACCGTCTGACACACGATCGTTCACTCCCTCCTTGAAACATGTTCTTCGTTTGCTCTGAAGACACGTCTTGGTTCTCTTCCTGTATCCCTGGCAGCTCCTTCTTACGTGCCTTCTCTGGTTCCTCCTCCTCCCCACATCAAAATGTCTGTGTGCCTGGGGTTCTCGTCTCTGCCTGCATTCACTCCCTTGGTGATCTCCTCCGCTTTGTGCCTTTAAATCACGTCAGTGAGTCCCAATTTATACTTCCAGCTTGGCCCTCACCTCTGCACTCCATGCTGCCCCCCTTTGCAGCTGCATGTCTAATAGCTAGCTCTACCTTGGCACATCCAAAGCTGAACTCCTAGAAATACCCCTGCAGCAACCCCTTTCACCCCCATTTCCCTACTAGTTGCTTAGGTCCAAAGCCTTGGAGTCCCCTCCTCTCTTCTCTCTCTCCCAAATCCTTTGGCAAACCCATTTCCAAATCTTGTTGTTGTACCTTCACCACAGAGGCAGAATCCGACCCCTTTCCATCCTTTCCCTGCTCTTAGCCTGGTCCACACCTCCCTCAATCGTTCTTCCTTGGGTTGTTGCAGTCACCTTCGGTCTGGCTCCCTGCTCCTACCCTGGCCTCCCTACAGCCGGTGTCCTATTCTGACACAAACCCAGAGATGTCACTTCGCGGCTCAGAACTCTCCAGTGGTTGCACACTAGAACTTTGGTGGACCTGGGCTGTCTGCTGGACTGGGGACTGTACAGACCCTGTCAGGGTTATTTCAGACCTTCTAGCTAACAGGGGTTCAACTTGGTGCAGAACATGTTCTGGGTTGCCCTTCTTTTTCTGAACTGGGTTCCCTGCCACCTTCCCAGTCAGCTGGGCACAAAAAGCAAAAGGGAATTGAGTGATAGGGGAGGGCCAGCCTGGGATGGGGCTCTCTGGGAAGGGGAAGGCCAGCCTGGGATAAGGCTGCCAGGGAGGGGAGGGCCAGCCTGGGAGGGGGTTCTCTGGGGAGGCGAGGGCCAGACCGGGATGAGGCTGTCGGGGAGGGGAGGGGAGGGCCAGCCTGGGATGGGGCTTCCCGGGCCCATCTTGTGCTGCAGTCCCGGCTCCTTTAAGAGGTGTCTGGAGCCACATCAGAGGAGGCTTTTCCGGCGACATGAGCCCATAAATTGTGGCTCCTTGTAAAGGCCAGGGCTTGGGGCCACCCAGCTGCTGGCCCAGAGGGAGCCACAGCTCAGCCTCAGAACGTTTTGTCTTCCTGACCCCTGGCTCCCCCTGAGAGAGACCGCCATGGAGCATGGGCAGCCAGCGTTTCTTGAACTCCAGCTACATGCCAGAGCTAGGCCACCAGTTCCCTGATAGTGTCACTCCTCTGGCTGCCCCAGCCACCCTGCCAGGAAGGGGTGGCTCACCCCACAGAACAGACAAGGAAACTGAGGCATGGAGCGGTGAAGAGCAGTGAGGTGGGAGCACAGAGGTCAGCCTCACCTCTCACCTTGAACCGTGCCCATCACTCACCTCCGTGGTCTAAAGGGGGAATCTCCAGCTGGTGGAGCAGAAGGAGCCTTGATCCATCGAGTGGCACAGTTATACCTAGAAGGGTCCTGGTGTGGATGAAATGGGGTCATGCATGAGAAGTGCTCTGCCTGTGCCTGGCACCCAGGGGCCATCCATTTGCTGCCCATGGCCCCAGCATCAGCTTCAGCAGCCCCCAGGCCTCCTGAGTGGGTTTGGTTTGGGTCAGTGTATTCGGTGCTTACTGATGTCTGCCTGCTTTGGGCCCAGCCTTGTGCCAGAATTTAGAAGCCTCGGAAAGAACCAGACAGGTCCAAGCCCTTGAGTTACTCGCACCTGGTGTGGTAGGCAGGTGGGAATAGAGGAGGTGCTGGTGGCCTGAACTAGGGTGGTGGCAGGTGTCACGGAGAAGGGTGGGGAGCTGTGAGACGTTCAGCACATGGAAGAGGCAGTTCATTGGCTATAGGTTGTCCAGGTTCAAACTCTGGCTCCAGTATTTACCAACTGTGTGACCTTGGGCAGGTTACTTACCTTTTCTGTGCCTCAGCTTCCACATCTATAAAACAGTGTTTTCTAGGGGGATAACCTTAAAAGGGCTTAGAACGATCTCAGCGTGTATGTGGGGCTCAGTAAACATTAGCTGTCATTGTTATTATTGGTGACTGGTCAGCTGGGGGCCTGGGACAAAGGGAGGCATGTAGGATGATGCCCTGGGTATCTGGAGGTGGAAAGAAGGAACAGGTATGGGGTTGGGGTGGGAGGGAGCTCGGCTGAATCTGGGTACCTGTGAGGCATCCCATGGAGATGGGGAGGCCTTTCTGGGGTGGACCAGGCCTGTCAGAAACTGCTTCCCAGCCGCCTCCAAACCAGGAGGCTGATGGCCCCACAGGTGACAGGTCTGCCTTCAGGATCTACGGCTTGATTATTTTGGGCCGCTTGGGATCCCCGCGGCAGGAGATGGGAGAATAGCAATGGTCATCATCACCATCATCATCATCATGATAATGGCAATGGTAACAACTACCATTTGTGTGGGGATTTACATTTTACAAAGTGCTTTCTCATCCATTACCTCATTGGGAACACATGGTTCCAATAGAAGGCAAAGGATGCATTTCTCTCGGGTCCTGTGGGGCCCACTCCTCTGAAAGTCTGTTTCAAATGATAATAATGCGGTGCATTTTTATAGTGCTTTGTACTTTGCAAAGTGCCCTCACGTCCATGCTTGCATTTGGGCCTCGCTGTGGCTCCTCACAAGGCTCATCAACCAGGAATGAACATCCCATTTGACAAGAAAATCTGAGGCCCTGAGAGTTTCAGTGACTTGCTTGAGGTGTCCCAGCTTATGAGGCTGGGACTTGAGTGGTAGAATGGGGGGCTAATGGGGTCTTCGTTTTTCAGCTTAGCTTTCCATACAAGGCAGGCCTCTCTTCTGTAGTAGCAGCTCAGCCACTTAATTACATACCTCCAGGGTCAGGAACCTCACTACCTAAGTTGAACAGAGGTCTGTCCCCCAATCCATGGTCCTAGCTGTGTGGTCTGGTGATGCACAGCTTGGCTAAGCCATCAGGACAGGAGATTTGTCTCCCTGATGTACAGCCCTTCAAATGACCTTTCAAATGGCCAGGTGGTATTCAGCCCCGTACCAACTGAGTCCTCATCTCTGTGTTGTATCTATCCTGCTGTCTCTATCTTGAGCCCCCGTTAGGGCACATCCTGAACCTACCCCAGAGAGGGGGCAGAATAGAGATCACACAGGGAGTGTCGGTGAGCAGGAGCCTTGGGCTGGGCATCTGGGGTTCTGGGCTCCACTTGACCCTGAGAAGTCAGCACCTTTTAGACCTCCTTGAATTAGAAAGTCTTTAAGGTCCCCCAGTAATCGAAAAACTCAATCATGCCCTTACCAGCCCCTTCCCTTTAAGGTTCTTCCAACTGTGTGGGCCTGTGTGGAATAGTCTAGCGGATTTTAGACCAGACATTCGGGGGGTTGATGCAAGAGTTAATGTTTGGGGATTGTTTTTGATGAAAGCAAATTAAGCTTTTGGAGGAATTTTATTCCAGGACAAGGCTCAGATGTGTATCTGAGCAAACAAGCCATCCATGGTGGACCCCCCTTTTCCTTTGCCTGTCTGCCCCAGATGTGCTGCCTTCAGTCTCCCCACCCTACTCCCCATCCTGCTGCCCAGCTCAAATACCCCCTCTTCCAGGAAGTCTTCTCTGAATTTCTTGACTAGGTAAGGGGCCTTATCAGGGCTCCTGCAGTCCTCAGGCATCTCTCTTTTACCAAGCATTTGCTTTCTTGTCTTCCCAAAAGGCAGGGACCCAGCCTTGTCCCTAATGCCAAGGAGGTGCTAGCATTTCCCATTTTGCACCTCTCCCGATTGTGTCCCAGGAGTTGGACGACACCGAAATACACGCACACGTATGTACACACACGTATATCTTCTTGCTCAGCCCTACAACCCTGTGGAGTGGGCACTGCCCAAGGCCACCCCGTCGTAGAGCCACAATTCAAACGTGGGTCTGCCAGCACACATTCCACCCCACGCAGTCACCTCCCCAGTGTATCCTGCTGTGACTGTCGACTGTGGTCCTCCCTGGCCTGCTGGGAGAGGAGCTCACTGGTGGATGTGCTTTGGTTTGCAGTGACCCACTCCTCTCTTCGTAGTCCTTCCTCTCCAGTGGACCCTGGGGGGACACATTCCTATAAACCTGAGCAGGAGAGAGCTCCCGCCTCCTCTGTCTGGCCAGATGAGAAGATGAGAGGGAGGAATGTCTAGGCTGGCCTGGGCTCAGGGGTCCCCTGGGACTGCTTCCCCCCCTCTTCCTGCCCTGCTCCAGGCCGGCCCAGGCTCTCCCCTCTCCCCTTGCCAGGCCAGCAGTCAGGTGCAGGGACGTTGGTCTAGGCTCTCCCCCTCTTCTACCCTTCCTCGGCCTAGCGCCCCTGGAAGGCACCTGAGGATGGACTGTGTGCTGGAACTCTGGTGTCTTTTCTGTCATGTCCCCATGTGACCAGGGGCCAGTCACTTCCCCTTTCTGGGCTTCCTTGGCACAAATGGGATATGCTGTCCCTGCCCCTGAGTTGCTGAGACAGGTGCAATTACATATGTGGAGGGCCTGGTACCCTACCTGGCACACAGGAGATGCTGACTAGATGTTAGTTTTCCTTACTCCATCTGTGAGAAACCAGCCCCTTCCTTGCTGAGAAGGGAGGATGACTAGGGAAGACTGAGGCGTGGGGTGGGGTGAAGTGAGCCAAGAAAGACCTTGCCAGAGATCTGGAAGAAGGAAGAGGCAGGGGATCCCTGGTCTCCTGAGGAAGGCCCTAGTGCCTTTTGGATGCTCCCCGACCTGAGGTGTCTGGAAAAGGGGTGAGGCTTCTTGTATGCTAATGAGATGGCTGGCCAACACTGGGAACACCTGAGAAAACCTAAAGTAGTTGGGAGATCTTTGGAGCCGCCCAGGACATTTGCCGTCACTCAGCCAAACTGCTCACTTCAGAGACACAGGGACTCAGAGAGCGAAAGAGGCCTCCCCGAGGCCACCGAGCCAGAAGGCAGCAGAGCTGGGTCCTATCTGTTTCAGTGCCTCAAATGGTCAAAAAAAGTCAACAGCTGACATTTACCACACCTTGCAATATACCAGGCCTGTCGCGAGTGCTTTTCGTATTTAATCTCGTTAATCCTCACCTAAAGCCTTTGAGGTAGGTCCTATTATTTACATTTTACAGATGAGCAAACTGAGGCTCAAAGTAGCTGAGCGACTTTCCCAGGGTGGCACAACCTTCCTGGTGCTGCAGGGCCGTGGGGTTAGGGTTCATCAGAGGGAGGGGCTTGGGGGGGGGTGTCTGGGTGGAGTTTGCCTGTAGGATCCCGCACAGATGCCCCTGGCTCTGCGTCAGCTGAGAAGGGTGTGTGTAGAGTGGCGTCTTGCTCTACACTCTCTGAGCCTCAGTTTCCCTGTGTGTGTGCGGTGAGGAAGCGTGAGAGACCCTCCAGCCCTGACATTCTCTATTCTAAGGGGTTACCCTATTACTGATCACCTTGTGATGGGCAGCTCACTACCTGTCTAGTCAGCCCGTCCGTGTGCTGGACAGCTCTCCTCTGCAAGGAGCCAAACTCTCTGAGGGCCCAAGAGTTTCTCTGCTGCCTCTTCTTGGTTCCCCTGCTCTAGTGCTCCCTCAGTGAATGTGGCAGCCAAGCCCAGGGCCTGGCCCTTGGCTGCTGCTTTGGAAATGCTTCCTTCCCTTTCCTGGGCCCTTCCAGACGCCTTCTCCAGTGTTAGAGCACCAAAAGGCCTTCAGGGCCTGAGGTCATCCCCCAGCAACTCCCTGGTGCCCGGATTCCTGTTTACTGCACATCAGCACACACTACCCCGTGCCAGAAACTTCTTGCGTTCACCCTGCCATGATCCCCATTTACAGAGGGGAAGCCGTGGGGTCCCGTGGCCAGGACAGCGGTGCGGTGCCTGCTCCACGGCTCCTTGGGGCATTCTTTGGGCTGCTCTGAGCGTCATCCTGCCCACAATGCCTCCTTAACCTCCCCCTCACTCATTTTGACAACTGGCCTTTGTGTGTGTGCTCTGGGTGGGGTGCTGTGCTGGTCCCTTTCTCTCAGATGGAGGAGAGACAGCCCGGTTATGATGCCCTGGGAGAGATCAGCTTGTTTCAGAGCCCCTGGCTGGGCACTGTGGATACGGCAGTGAGTGGGGAGTGGGGCACATGACCAGCACCTGTGATGCAGTCAGGGGAGTGCAGCTAGTGGGGGTCTGAGGGGCTGCCTCGGCCCAGGGGACTCTCTGGGAGCTCCTGGAGGAGCTCATGCTGACACCAGTATGGTCCTCCTCCTCTAGGAAGTCCTCTCTGACTACCCAGGCCCTAGTGGCTTATCCCTTCTCTGACCTTGAGCCAGTGGTCACTGCCGTGCTGCTTGTCAGAACTCTTTGTTGGAATTCAACTTTTCATGTTTTCCTTCCCACTTGACAGCCTGGGGCCAGGACCTGCACTGGACTTCCTGTGTCATGCATTTGTTATTGTACTAACTTATTCAGTCAAACTCTGTTGGACTCTATGCCAGGTACCATGTTAGTGCTGGGTTGATGAGAGCCCAGGAGCTTTTATGCTCTCCTCCAGCTGCTTCCCAGCCTTGTATATGACGGTGCAGGATGGTGAACACTAAAAAGGCCCAGAGGAAGGAGCCGACGAATATCCTGGATTTGAGCTGGGCACCGAAGGATGCGTAGGAGTTTGTCCAGGGCATTAGGCAAAGAGAACAGCACGTACAACAGCATGGAGGCCTTTCAGGATTGTACTCCATCTGGGGAATGGAGAGCATAGGGGTGGGGAATGGGAGTGGTGGGCAAGGTGATTGGAGAGGTGGTCAAGACCCTACAGGGCTTTGAGTTTGGGTGTGATCAGAGCCTCGGTGTAGCAAGGTCACCGGAGGCCAGGAAGAGTATGGCTGGTAAGGGACCTGATGGGAGGCTGGGAACCCAGGCCAGGGTGGCCCTTCAGGCAGAGGTGATGAGGCTAAAAGGGAGGGAACAGTGAGGATGGGGAGGCAGGGGGCAAGGACGGATGACCTACATAACAACTACCCCAAAACTCAGTGGTTCAAATCACCAAACATTTCACTATGTTCTGCAATTTTGTGGGTCAGGAATTTGAGGCAGGGCTCTTCTGGGTGATCCTTCTGCCCCACGTGACATCAGTGGGGGGGCCCTTTGGTGCTATTCAGTTGGCCTCAGGTCTGACTGGAGAGTCCAGGACAGATTGATTGTATGCTGGCACATGGCTGAAGATGGCTGGAAGACTGGGCTCAACTGGGTCCTGCTCCCTCTCATGTGGTCTCCATGGGCTGCCTCCTGCAAGGTAGTCAGACTTCTGTGGGAGCTCAGGGCTCCAGGAGACCAAGAGGCAAGTGGCCAGTCCTTAGAAAGGCAGGCTCACAACCAGGCACAGCATCACTTCCCCCATACTGCATTCGTTAAGGCAGTCATAGGCCAGCTCGGATTCAAAGAGGACACAGACCCGCTTCCTAATGAGAGGCCCATCTGTCCACATGCAGCCCTCACCATCTCCTACAGAGAGATCTGAGCCCCTCTGAGGACTGGGAGGTGGAATCTTACAGATGCTGGGTCTCAGCCACTTGGTAGAGAAACAGAACTCTGGAGCACAGATTGAATGTCTCACCTGTTAGCACACACCTCAACCGCTGCCCCGTGACACACAGCTGAGCCTCTGGCTTCCTTCGAGATCATTAAGAGTTTAACACACGCCTGCTTCCTTCAGTCTCGGAGCACACCATTGGCACCCCAGCCCTCAGCACACACCGGCGCGGGAGCCCAGGGTTGGTACACAGGTTTCCACTTTCAGCCCAGCTTTGGCCACTTACTAGTACTGCCTGGAGAATGGTGTGGAAAAGGATTCTGAGCTTAGCAGAAAAGAGATGGTGTGATCTATTAGTGATGTCTGCCTGTCTGCCTGGGGAAGGCCATTGCCACTATCCCTTGGTTCCCTGATTCTGCTTCCTCTTTCCCCTTAGCACCACCAGGACCGTTGCCATTATGAGGGTCCCTCCCCTGCTCGCGTCTAGCCATATATACCCAACGGGTCAGCAGATTTGCGTATACCTGTCCCTTCAGAAGCCCGTCAGCATGCGTCTTGCCCCCAACCCTTTGCCGCAGATTGGACCTCCGACCCAATGGCATGAGTTGCAGATGCCCCGGCACACCAGGACCATCTCCTGCCAGCCGGTACCTGAGCCAGGCAGACGCCCAGCTCTTTGGGTGCTAACACCAGCCTTTATCAGTCTCACACCACATTCCTTAACTTCACCATCTCCCTCCAGCCCCTCCAAGCCCTTTCTCAACCACGGAAGGTTTAATTGTTGCAAATGGAATCCGTGTTCTACAGAAGTCCAATAAATCTGCAGTCTGTCTTCCTGGTAATCAATCACAGATTGCAAATCGCACGAGGAGAAGTCTATAGATGTGTTCTTCACGTCTAGTATGTTGGGTTATTTTCATGTCTTGTGGTTTGAATTTGGCCACTGTCATTTTAGAGGAATTTCCTGCCATCTGCGTTCAATTGAATTTTCTCACAGATTTGTGCTTGCTTGTAAATACTAGGGGCTGGCAGAAAGGGGAGCTTTGTTCTTGGTGACATTTCAGAAATCCGTTAATGCAGCCTCGCCAGCCGATGTGCAGCCTGGCCTGCAGGGAGGCGTGAGGTGAAAGGAAGGTGCAGATTCCCAAATGGCAGTGATGCTTCTCTGGCTCAGGCCAGGCTCAGCTCTGGGGGGCTGGGGTGGGGTGGGGTGGGCGGGGCCTCCAGGTTAGGGTCTCTGCCTCTCCTGCCTTTCCTGCCTATGCCCCGCTCTGGTTTCCCCTGTGCTTCTGCTAATTATGAGGGGTGTGTGTGTGTGTGTGTGTGTGTGTGTGTGTTTGCCCAGCTAATCCTTCCTTTTCTGCTGGGGGCAGGGTCAACAGTCAGGCTAAGAGCCAGTCCCTGCCCCATAGACCCCAGCAGTATCTTCTGGTTACACCTCTGGTGATGAGGCCACTAGCTGTGGGACTAAGGATCCAGATGCCTCAATGTGGACCCCAGCTCTGCTGTAGCTTGCTCTATGACCTTCAGCGACTCACTTTACCCCTCGGAGCCTCAGTTTCTCCCATTGTAAAATGGAATACTGATCCCCCACTTCAGTGGTTGTTGCAGGGATGAAGTGATGTGCGGCTCACAGTTGGGCCTCAACAAATGATGGTTCTTGATTCCAGCAGCAGATTCTTGCCCACCTGCTTCGTGCCAGGCCCTCTGCTAGACATCGGGGATGAAGGGATGAGTAAGAAACACGTGGTCCTTGTCTTGAGGACCAGGATCGCTAAGGTGGCCACCAAGACCATCTATGAGTAGGGGAGAAACACCAGAATGGGGTTGATGTTTATGACATATCTTGTTTTGGGTGAAGTAAAAGTAATGACGGTCCTATGTGTCAGGCACTGTTCTGAGCGCTGCATGCATTTTTAGCGCCTGTGGTCCTCATGACCATATGAGGTGGGTGCTCTTATTATCTTCCATTTTATGGACGGGGAAACTGAGGCACAGAGAGTTTTTTTTTTTTTTTCGTTTGGGCCACTCGGCCGAGGCTGTATACCTAGCATGTGATAGAATAGTAGTTTATGTCTATGATTGATAAATGAATACGTTTTCTCCCGATAGGGATATGAGATCAAAAACATTTGGAGACTCCTGGTGTGGAGCAGGGATTGTCAGACTTGAGTGTGCCTGAAAAATATTTAAGGAAAAGGCTGACTGTGGCCTCCGGCCCCTCCTTGAGGGGCATGGGAGGTTTTTGAGGGGGCACGTGAGGAAGGAAACTCCCTGGTGACTGTCCTGGAGATGCGGGTCAGTGGTATTCAGCCTTAGGACCCTCATCTGAAAAATGAGGGCAGGCTGTCCTACCTGCCAGCGGGGGTGTGTGGCACCAATGCACCAGATGCCCCTCACCTGCTCAAGGACGAGCCCCAGCAGTCTGGCTGGCCCTGGGCAGCTGCTTTTGCTTTCTGCTGAGTCATTCCTGTCTCTGCATAAGCAAGCTGTTCTTTCTACCATAGTGCAAAACAAACAAACCTCTCGACCCACTTCAGCCTTCAGATCCTGCCTTGATTCTTTCCTTCCCTTTAGAGCAAAGCTCCTTGAAGGAGTGGGCTGTGCTTTTTGTTTCTCTTCCACTCCCTTCCGAGCCCACGCTAGGCTTTCACGTCCCAGCTGCACGGATGCAGCTCCTATAGTGGCCCCCGGGGCCTCTGTGTCACCCAGGCCACCACCGTCATCTTTCAGTCCCCGTGCCCGTCAGCAGCGTTAGCCCGGGCTCGCTGGCCTCCTGACCAACACCACACTCCCCAGATCTCGTGGCCCTCTGCTGCTTCCAGCCCCCTTCCCTGGTCCCCCTCATCTCAGGGAGCTTTCTCTTGCTCTCTGATTTTGTGTTGGTTGTGGCTTTGAGGAAGGTCCATTGCTGACCCTCTCATTTATGTGCCCAGCCCAGCCCCTCCCCTGGAGCTCAGACTTGTACATGTACCTAGCCGCCTTCCCTGCATCTCCCTGTGGATGTGTGGGTGACATTTCCGAAATGTCATCTCCCTGTGGACGTGTGGGCAGTGCCCCAGATTTAATGCGTTCAAAACCAGGCTGGGGATACTCTGGCCTCCAGACCGCTGTCACAGGGATGGAAGCTCTGTTGGCACTGTCCTCAGTGTTCAGGTTATGTATGTGGTCCGTCTCCCCCTCCAGAGTGTCAGCCCTGCTACCCACCTTGTTTCCGCCCCATCGAGGTGCAGGAGCTAGAACTGTGCCTGGCACAGGGGGTGCTCCCTAAGTATCTGTTGAATGGATGGATGCGGTGTCAGGACCTTGGAAATTGTGACGTGCCGGGACCACGTGGACACGCAACCCACATTGCTGTTGTGCTGAGGCGTCTTGGTCTCAGCCCACAGCCAGTTGGAATTTGGTGATGTCCCTCACAGAGGATCACCCTGCTTCTGTCCTGGGGCAGAGGTGGCAGTACTGTGGCTGGGAGACCCTTGGTGCAACCAGCGCAGTGGTCTCTTGGCACCTGTTCATTAGGGTCTGAGCCGGGTGGGGACCTCCCTTGTGTACACTTCTTCCTCCTTGCCCCTGCTGGCATCCAGAAGGTCTCGGCCACGGGAGAGCTAGGGCTTGGTACCAGCCAAGACGTGAGGTACCAGGTGGGTGGGCACGGCAGGGACTCCGGTCTCCTCTGCCTGTGACCTGCCTCTCAGCTGGGCTTCCCCCTTTGATGGGACGTGTACTTCACCCTGATCCTCTCTCACCGCTTACAAGCAGTGTGTCCCCGGTCAAAGCCCCAGTAGGCACACCTGCGCCGGTTGGAACTGAGGCTTTCACAGCAGGATTGGGAAGGCAGCCCGGTGATTGGGCAAGGGGAAGGAGAAGGAAGAAAGGAGAAGAGAGGCCAAAAAAGAGAGGCAGAGACACCAAGAGAGACAGAGGATACCCATTTCCTGAGAAAGCCAGAATGGGACAGAGAAAGTCAGAGACTTGGAGAGAGAGGCCAAAAGACAGAATGGCGCCTTCCAGGAAGAGACAGCAGACACAATGGGAGGGCCGAGCGCTGTTCACAGGCACTTCCATGGGGGTCACGGCAAGAGTGTGGTTCTGGGGTCTGGGTGTTTTGGGGGCAGAGCGCAGCAAACCACCTCTGTGGGAGGAGGAAGAACGGAGAACTAGAGGTTTGAATCTTGTCCGCTCCGTTGATCATTCCTTTGTTCCCATCCATATGTCCAACCATCCCGTCTGTCAGTCCAACATTTATTAAGCTTCCATTTGAACCAGGCATCGGGTTCACAGCCACCTTTTCTTTCCCCTCCGCCTCTCCCAGCCCAGCTGATGCCCAGGACCTGCATTCTCACCCCCAGGCTGACCTCTAGCCTGGGCTCATCCCTGCAGGCCACAGAGCGTGGCCCACAGCAGGTGCACAGTCAGAATCTGCTGAGAAACAGAGACAGAGCAGAGAGAGAGGAATGGTGAGCCTCATGTGTGTCCAGCACCTCTCGTCCCCTTGTAATGTCGTTGGGTCCCGTGGGCAGCGCTGGGAGACAGAGTTGCTGCTTCATTATCCCCACCTGCGGATGCAGAAGTGGGAGCTTGGGGGTGCTGTCTCCTCCTCTTTTTTTGGTGGCCTTGGGCTGTCCTTGCATCACCTTCAGTGACCCCATGAACATCAATTTTAAGAGGGGTGACCCAGGAGGCTGTATTGCACAGGGATCCAGGCTTCCACCCAGGATGAGCGTCCTCCTGAACCGTAGGAACCGTATGGAAGATGTGGTTGAGGACTCACTTGCTTATCAATAACCTTCGCTGAGTTTTAATCTGTTGCCACCCAGACTGGGCACTGAGGACTCAGAAATGAGTCAGATGCTATCCTTGCCCTCAGAGGGCCAATGGTCACAGGGCCTGGGGGACGTGGTCTGGGGCTCCCAGAGAGTCCTTGGCCATGTCGCCCCAGTCTGGCTTCCCCTCTAGCCTGTCCCTGACACCCCCTTTCCTGCTTGGCACTGGTCTGAGTGGACAGCAGCCGAGAGATACCCCTTCAGGAACGGCATAGAAGAGACTCCCCACGGGGACTCAGATCCCAGCCTCCTCTGCACCTGAGCTCCCACAACATGCCGCACCTCCTGCTCTAATGAGCTGGCTTTCCACCAGGAGCAGTGGCCGTCTCTGCATCCTGAGCACAGAGCTGGCACGGAATGGGAGAAGGGGGCCCGACGTCAGATGGCCACCTGCTGTGGTCTCTGTGTCCAAGGACACATGGAATTCAGAGAACAGCCCCACACTGCAGATGAAGACACTGAGACCATCAAGCTAGGAAGTGGCATGTCTGAGACAGCCCTGCCGTCTTTGCCCTTCATCAGCTGCCCCACAGTGGGAGCGCTGTCAGCACTTGCTGACCACGTTCGTCTGGAGAAGATCGGGGACTTTAATGCACCCCTGAGTCCCTCCCACCTTTTAGTACTTGAACGGAGCACTGCCCCCTTCCCCAGTCAACGGGTGGTATGGCAAAGGGAGACCAGCACTCCCTGCACCAGCCCCCGTGGCACCAGAAGGCGGCCACCCCACCCCAACCCACCCAAAGACAGTGTCACAGGGACTTGGGTCGTGGTTTGGGTTGGGTCTGCACACTCCTCCTGGTTACGTGTTTCAGAACTGCAACACTGGGAAAATGTTCTTGGAAATTCTGTGGTTGACCCTGTGTTTTTGTTTAGGCAGGACTGGGAGTGGGAGCCCTTATTAGTATCAGTTTGGAAAAAATACTGACGCATTCACGGCCAACTGCTTAATAGTTTTCATTGAATTAATTTTAAAATGAGAACCTTGTTTCCCTTATTTAATAGTAGAAAGCGACTTCCACATTCTGCCTAGTAACAGCCTCAGTTACAGCCTGTCCGCAAACAATGTGCACATTAAAGGCATCGCTCTGCCCATATGTGGAAGGAATAATTTTGTGCAAACTATTTATTATAAGCACACGATGCACTTAAACTTTTTTTTTTAATTTTTGTTTTTTACTGTCGTGGTGACAGATCCAGCCCAGGACTGGACTGTTAAAAAGACTCTGGCTCTTTCAGGCTGTGAAAAAATGGACTAACATTTGAGAAACGCCATAGGGCTGAAAGGAAATTGTTAACTTATTTGGCCCAATGACCAGGACTCCCTGGGCCAGAGTGCATTGCCGGAGAGAGGGTGGTGAGGGGGTTTAACAGAGGCTGCGCTAATTAGGCCAGTGCCGGCCAAAAAGAACGTAAGCACCGGGAGAGGTTGCTGGTGGATGGATGGGGTGAGATGAGCCCTGGCGGGGCGGGGGTGGGGGCATGTCCTGCTTCCTGTATTCATTTGTCCCTCCAGCTCTTTTTCCCCCCAGTTTTATTGAGATATGATTGACATAACAGTGTACTACTTTAAGGTATACAACATACCAATTTGATACATGAATGTATTGCAAAATGATCACCACGATAAATTTAGCTCACACCCATCGCCTCATATAGTTAGGCTTTTTTTTAGTGGTGAGAGCTTTTAAGATCTACTCTCCCAGCAACTTGCAAATACACGACACAGTATTAACTCTAGTCACCGTGCTGTATCTTATATCCCCGGGACTTATTTATCAGAAATCTGCCTTGTTCTAGATGCTGAATACATATCAAGACAATAATATTTATTTTATTCTGTCTTTGACAGGGCACTATACCACTCACTTGTCTCATGACCCTATGACGTGGGTGGTGGTGTTCTGGTTCCTGTGATTTCTTCCTGGAGCGTGGGTCCTTTTTATGTGCTTGTTTTTAATCTTACATGCTTAGAATTGGATTAAGCATTGTCATTTGTGTCACTGTCTTCTTTGGCCCGTTAATGTGCCCACCTCTCTCTCCCTCCCTTCTCCTCTCCCTCTTCCCCGTTTGAACACTAACGAACAAGAAAATACATTTACTTGTGTATTCTCCCCAACCTGGTCTTGCTGCCTCCAGTCTACAGGTTATCACATCACGGAATTTTATTCCTGTTATTCTATTTTAATTACACTTTTTATTGAAGTAAATCTTATATATATAAAATTACATAAATTCTAAGCACCCAGTTCGGTGAGTGTCACAATACGAATGTAACTGTGAAATCAAAACTCAGGTCAAGAAATGGAATATATTACCTTCATCCCAGAAAGTCGTGCTCACACTTCCTCCCAGGCACTACTCCCTGCCTCCTTCCCCAGGTACCCAGGCCTGCCTTCCAGTGCAAGTCAGTTTTGCTTGCTTTGGACTTTATATAGCTGGGGGCATACAGTACCTGCTGTCTGTGTCTAGCTTTTTCACTCAACATCATGTTTCTGAAATGTGGTCGTATTTTTGTGGAGCTGTGGTTTTTTCATTTCCATTGATAGGTAGTATTACAAGTGTATTGATCTTTTTCCACTGCTGGTGAACATTTGGCTTGTTTCCAGGTTTTGACCATTAGTGGTGATATTACTATGAATACAAGTGTACGTGTCTTATCACGTACGTATATTTGCACTGACGGTTGGCTGTATATGAAGGGACAGGGATGTTCACTTGTAGTATGTAATGCCATACAGTTTTCCAAAGCAACTGCGCTGTTTTAAAACTCCCACCTGCAGGAGAGCAGAGTTCCCGCTGCTCAGCATCCTTGCAACACTTGGTGTTGCTTGTTTTAAAAATTTTAGCCTTTTCTGGGGCGCCTGGGTGACTCAGTCAGTTAAGCATCTGACTTTGGCTCAGGTCATGATCTCATGGTTCGTGAGTTCGAGCCCCGCGTCGGGCTCTGTGCTGACAGCTCAGAGCCTGGAGCCTGCCTTGGATTCTGTGTTTCCCTCTCTCTCAGCCCTCCCCCTGCCCACGTGTGCTCTCTCTCTCTCTCTCTCAAAAATAAGTAAACATCATAAAAACCTTTTTTTTAATTTTAGCCTTTTCTGATGGATGTGTGGTGGTATCTTACTGTGGTTTTGGTTCGCATTTTTCCTGTTGACCTGTTATACTGAGCACTATTTCATATGTTTTCTTGGCCATTTGAATATTCTTTTGTGAAGTGACTATTCAAGTCCTTTATTTTTATTTATTTATTTATTTTTCAACGTTTTTTAATTTATTTTTGGGACAGAGAGAGACATAGCATGAACGGGGGAGGGGCAGAGAGAGAGGGAGACACAGAATCGGAAACAGGCTCCAGGCTCCGAGCCATCAGCCCAGAGCCTGACGCGGGGCTCGAACTCACGGACCGTGAGATCGTGACCTGGCTGAAGTCGGACGCTTAACCGACTGCGCCACCCAGGCGCCCCTCAAGTCCTTTAAAATGTTCTTTAGGGGGGATGATTTGCCTTTTTGTGTAGGGAAGATGTTTATTCGGGATCTAAGCTCTCCGTCAGGTGCCATACAGATAGCTTTCCCCAGGCGTCTTCATGGTGACCTTTGATGAGTAGACGCTCTTAATTTCAAAACAGTCTACTTTAGTAATCATTACTTTTGTGGTTAGTGAGGTCTTGTGTCCTAGGTAAGAAATCTTTGCCTGCCTCAAATTGTGAAAATAGTCTCTTGTATTTTCTTCTTGAAGCTTGGTCGTTTTACGCCTCCTATTTAGCTCTATAATCCATCTGGATTTGATTTTTGTGTACGGTGTGTGGTAGGGGTCAGGTTTCATTTTTGTCATATAGAAATCTGATTGAGCCAGCAACTTTTATTGAACACACTGTCCTTTCTCCAGTCTCCCTTGTCATAAATCAATTAAGCAAGGGGGTCGATTTCTGAATTCTCTGTTCTGTTCCACTGGTTTATTTGTTTGTCTTTGTGCCGATTTCACAGTCTGCAGTTTTACGGTAAGGCTTGCTGTCTAGTTGTGGAGGCCCTTCTACTTTGTTCTTCTTCAGGATGACCCTGGCTCTTCTTGGCTTTTTGAATTTTCATGTAAATTTTAGGGTTCGCTTGGTGATTTCCTCACACAGAAAGAGCCTGCTGGGATTTTGAGTTGGATTGCTGTTAAATCTCAGGGCAAATTTGGGAAGATGAATTCGGAATTTCCAAATCCACATTTAGAATTTTTTGACCCGTGAATATACGTATCTCTCAATTCATTTAAATCTTGTTTTTCTCATAATGTTCTGTAATTTTCTGTGTGGTCTTGCACATCTTTTGTTAGATTCATCCCTACGTACTTAATGTTTTTGGATACTGTTATAACTGGCTAAAAAACTTCCTTTTCTGTTTACTGGAGATAGACATGCAATTGATTTTTGAGTATGCACCCTGTGTGCATGTCTTGTGAAATTCAGTTATTAATGGCAATCATGTTTCTAGATCATTTTTGACATCTGATGGTCATCAGTGAATAGTAAGTTTTCTTTCTTTCTTTTCAATCCTTATATATTTCTTTCATCTCTGCCTACCCATCAGAGATAATTTTATGTTTGTCATTCTATTTCTTTCTTTTAAAAATTATTTATTTGGTGGTGGGGCACCTGGGTGGCTCAGTCAGTTAAGCATCCAGCTTCAGCTCAGGTCATGCTCTCCCAGCTTGTGGGTTCGAGCCCCACATCGGGCTCTGTGCTGACTGCTCAGAGCCTGGATCCTGCTTCGGATTCTGTGTCTCCCTCTCTCTCTGTCCCTCCCCCGTTTGTGCTTTCTCTCTCTCTCCCTCCCTTCCTCCCGCTCTCTCTCTCTCCCAAAAAAATAAACATTAAAAAGTTTTTTTAATTACCTATTTTTCATTTTAAGTTTTTATTTAAATTCTAGTTAACATACAGTGTAATATTCATTTCAGGTGTCCATTATACACTTATAACACTCACGACACCCAGTGCTCATCACAACAAGTGCCCCCCTTAATACTCATCACCTGTTCCCCTATCCCCCACCTCCCCTCTGGTAACCATTAGTTTCTTCTCTATAGTTAAGAGTCTGTTTCTTGGCTTCTCTCTTTTTTCCCTTTGTTCATTTGTTTTATTTCTTAAATTCACCTATGAGTGAAATCATATGGTATATGTCTTTCTCTGACTTACATCACTTATTTAAAAAAATTTTTTTAACGTTTATTCATTTCTGAGAGACAGAGAGAGAGACAGAGCGTGAGGGGGAAAGGGCAGAGAGAGGGAGACACAGAATCCAAAGCGGGCTCCAGGCTCCGAGCTGTCAGCACAGAGCCTGACATGGGGCTCGAACCCACGAACTGCGAGATCATTACCTGAGCTGAAGTTGGACACTTAACCAACTGAGCCACCCAGGTGCCCCTTATTTCACTTATTATGATAAGCATTATACTCTCTAGCTCCATCCATTTGTTGGAAATGTCAAGATTTCTTTCTTTTTTATGGCTGAGTAATATTCCATTGTGTGTGTGTGTGTGTGTGTGTGTGTGTGTGTGTGTGTGTATCTCACATCTTCTTTATCATTAATTGATGGACATTTGGGTTGTTTTCATATCTTGGCTGTTGTACATAATGTTACTATAAACACAGGGCTGTATGTATCTCTTTTGAATTAGTGTTATATTCTTTGGGTAAATACCCAGCAGTACGATTGCTAGATCATAGGATAGTTCTGTTTTTAATTTTTTGAGGAACCGCTGTATCGTTTTCCAGAGTGGCTGCACCAGTCTGCATTCCGACCAGACCAGCAGTGCGAGAGGGTTCCCCTTTCTCCACATCCCCACCAACACCTGTTATTTCCTGTGTTGTTAATTTTAGCTATTCTGACAGGTTTGAGGTGATATCTCATTGTAGTTCTGATCTGCATTTCCCTGATGATAAGTGATGATGAGCATCTTTTCATGTGTGTGTTGGCCATCTGGATGTCTTCTTTGTCATTCTATTTCTTTAAAACAGCTTTTATCAAAAAGTTTTTATCGCGTGTTTGTGTGAGTGTGTGTGTGTGTGTGTGTGTATGCTTGTGTGCATGGACTTAAACAATGTATTGTTTAGTTTTAGTTAATTTAGGGAATTCAGGAACTCACTTTTTAACTTCAACATTATGTTACTGGTCATTGCAGGTGCCTCTGGTTCATTTATTTCCACTGCTGTGTAACATTCCATCCTAGGAACAGAACACAGTTGTTGTTATTCACTCCAGTTGGTAGATATTTGGATTGTTTCCAGTTTTTTTTTTTTTTTTTTTTTTTTTTGCTATTGCAAGTGGGGCTGCTACATGGACTGTATGTATTTTCTGGTGCACATATGCAAAGGTTTCTCTAGGGTGGTAGTTCAAACATTTTGGTCTGAGGATCCCTTTATAGTCATAAAAATTATTAAGGACACCCAAGGCCCTTTTGCATACATGGGTTATGTCCAATAATTTGCTAGTAAATGTTTACCAACTGGCTCTCTGAGGGGGGGGGGTAGTGGGAAACCCTGATTGTAGTGTTTACTGATTTCTGTGGTCTGCAGACTGCACTTTGATAAACAGCGTTCTTAAGTATCACTGAGGTACGGAATCTCTGGGCTGAAGGGCATGTGGATTCACCTTTACAAGATAATGCCCAGCTGGTTTCCAGAGTAATGCACCAGTGTGCACCCCACGAGCAGAGTACGAAGGACGCGGCGCCCATGGCTTCTCCTACACCTGGTACTGTCAGACTCACTAATGTTGCCTGTCAAACAGGTGTAAAACGGCACCTCATTTGGTCTTGACTCACGTTTCCCTGCGGTGCCAACTTCCTAAGGCATCTCACAAAGAAGGCCTTCTGTGACCTGACTCCTGCCCCCCCTCCCCTTTCTGCCTCCTCTTACAGCTGTCTATCCAGACCACACCACTCACCTCCAGGCCTTTGCATGTGCTGTTCCTTCTGCCAGATGATCCTCCTTACCTCAGCCTCCAGCCTCTTGTTCGCTGCTGCCTCCTGTTTACTTCCTCAGCACAGGGTGGGCATGGCCTGGCAGGTCTGTAGCCTGTGATTGAAAAAAAAAAAACTGGAAGGAGCCCAGTAGGCCTGGGTTCAGATCCCAGTGCCACAGCCTCCTAAAGTCCGTGATCTTAGGAAAGGTGCTTAGCTTCTCTGAGATTTAATAGGTTTTCCTCTTGAGTAAAACGTAGATGATAACAGTTTGTGTGGTTACCCTGTGCTAACTCGCCATGAAACAGCGTGAGCGGCGACGCCCTACCTTTTGGTCTGGCCTCTGTATCCAAGGCTGTGGTTTGCAGGGGGTCTTGCTGTTTGGCAGGGAGGCCACAGCCAGCCCCTGTTGCCATACTGCTCACCGAGGTTGGACAAAACAGCAGGCAGAAAGAGTCACTCGGTCATTCAGCAAGCATTTACTGGAGTCCTGGTGTGTGTCAGCAACTGTCCTAGATGTAGGATTTAATCAGTGAATATAAGAGAAAAGTGGATGGAGACAGATAGTAAGAAAGGAAAATGCAGAGTATGTCATTTGGTAACAGTGCAACAGAGAAAAAAATGAGCAGGAAAAAAATGTAGGATGTGTTAGAGAGGGATATGTGGCATGCCCCTCTTAAACAGTGCGTCTAGGAAAGGCCTCAGTGTTCATGTGACATTTGAGTAGAGATCTGAAGTGTAGGGGGGCGCCTGAGTGGCTCAGTCGGTTAAGCGTCCGACTTCGGCTCAGGTCATGATCTCACGATTCGTGAGTTCGAGCCCCATGTTGGTCTCTGGGCTGACAGCTCAGAGCCTGGAGCCTGCTTCAGATTCTGTGTCTCCCTCTGTCTGCCCCTCCACTGTTTGCACTCTGTCTCTCGCATTGTCTCAAAAATAAATAAACATTAAAAAAAAAAAAAAAGATCTGAAGTGTAGGACTAAACCCTGTACATCTCTGGGGGAAGAGCATTCCAGATAGAACACACAGTAAGCGCAAAGGCCCTGGGGCCAGAGTATGTTTGGCATGTGTGAGAAAGAGCCAAGAGGCTGGTGTGGCTGGAGTGCATGTTTGTTTATTTGTTTGTTTACCCAGTCATTCATTTCACAGACATTGTCAGAGCACCTGAATGTGCCAAGCCTTGTTCTAGGCCCTGGGGATAATGAAGATCAACTCACATCAAGTGCTACCCTGGTGGATCTCACAGTTTTGTGGAGGAGACAAACAATAAACCGACTGACAACTGAGACAGCTCTTCTTTTTAAAAAAAAATTTTTTTAATGTTTGTTTATTTTTGAGAGAGAGAGAGACCGAGCACAAGTGGGGGAGGGGCAGAGAGCGAGGGAGACACAGAATCGGAAACAGGCTCTAGGGTCTGAGCTGTCAGCACAGAGCCAGACGTGGGGCTCAAACTCATGAACCATGAGATCATGACCTGAGCTGAAGTTGGATGCTTAACTGACTGAGCCACCCAGGCACCCCGAGACAGTTTGCTCTTAGCACAACAGTCCGAGTGATCCTTTTATACTCTCACTTCCTTGCCATTAATACTTGCTATTATGAAATGATACCCTTTTCACTCAGAACCAGCACCTGAGTCCTCACGGTGGCCTACAGGGAGGCCCGGGGTCCCTCTGACCACAGCATCATTTATTTCCCCCCCTACTTACTTCCCCCACTCCAGCCAAGTACACTCCTTCCTCTGGGCCCTTGAGTTACCTGTTCCCTCTGCCTGAATGCCCTTCCCTCTGATAGCTGCTGGGCTAACTACCCCCCTTCTCTATGGTGCCCACCTCAACAACCTAATCAAGAGTACAGCCCCTCTCCTGACCCTGGCACACGCATTCCCATCACCCTGCTCAGTTTTTTTCAAATAACTTTCACAGTCTAACGTTTGCTATATTGACCATATTTATCAGGTTTATTACTTGTGATTTATCTTCCTTTGGTATGTAAGTTCCACGAAGTCAGGGACTTGCGTCTGTTTTGTTCACTTGCGTCTGTTTTGTCTTTTCCCAGATGTCTATAACAGCTTCTGGTAATAGGTGCTCAGTTAATATTTGTTTAAAGAAAAAAATTGATATTGTGTCCAGTAGTATGCTATATGGTGATTTAACAAAAGAAAGGCTGGCAGGGTGGGGCTGCTATTATAGCTGGGCAGGGAAGGACTCTCTGACGCAGTGGCATCCAAACACAGGCCTGGTGGAGTGAAGGAGGGGGCCCAGCGCTCTGTGGGGAAGGGGGTCCATGCTTCTGACCACAGTGGGAGCTAGTGATTGGGGCTGAGGTGAACAGAAAGAAACAGAGGCAAATCAGCTGACCCTAAGTGGTGTCTTTCAGACAGATCTTCTGGTATCTGTGAGCTAACCCTAGGATGGATTCTCCCTGCCCCCCTCTACACTGCCCCTTCTTTTTAAAACAAGTTGGCCCAGGGGCGCCTGGGTGGCGCAGTCGGTTAAGCGTCCGACCACAGCCAGGTCACGATCTCGCGGTCCGTGAGCTCGAGCCCCGCGTCAGGCTCTGGGCTGATGGCTCGGAGCCTGGAGCCTGTTTCCGATTCTGTGTCTCCCTCTCTCTCTGCCCCTCCCCCGTTCATGCTCTGTCTCTCTCTGTCCCAAAAATAAATAAAAAACGTTGAAAAAAAAAAAAAAAAAACAAGTTGGCCCAGACCATCCTCTGTCAGGGAAAGAAAGAACACTGGGCTTGGCATTGAGAGTCCAGGGCCAGGCTCCCAGATGGCTGAATTACAGGCAAGGTAAGGGCCCTCTCTAAGCCTCATTTCTCTCATCTCTAATGGGGGGTGACATGTACCTCCTAGCTTGTCTGAGGGATGACTTTGGACAATGGATTTAGAAGGGTCTTATTTCCACTTGTCAGCATCTGATGGCCGAGGGGGGTAGGAGAAGACCCAGGGGCATAGTGGAGAGGCTCCGCTGTGTGCCAAGTGCTAGTCTAGACCCCTCTCCAGCATTAACCCCCTTAGTGCTCACACTAGCCCTGGAAAGCAGTTGCCCCATGGTAGAGGTGTACAAAGCGGGGCAGAACTTCCATAACCTAAGTCACAGTTGGCGAGATTCAAACCCACAGCTGCTGTGCCTTCAACATTAATGCTGGCTGGGACCTAAACTCCTTCCCCATGGCACCGTACAGAAAGGGAGACTGAGGCCACACCATGTACATAGCAGAACCTGTACTAAACCCAGGTGTCTAGGCCTCCTGCCTGTGGTTCTCTCCAGGCCCCATCCTCTGTGCCTTCTTCAGGTGACTTTGACCCACAGGGTTTGCCGAGAGGGCAGGAGCATCAGAGAGCCCCCTTCCCCTCTCCTAGTCATAATGGGCAGTTTCCTGTTGCTCTGAAGGTTTGTTCTCAAGGCTTGCAGGGGCAAAGGTAAAGCTTTATAGAGCTTCTGGAAAGAAGAAACCTGAGTGTAAATCAGGTTTATGGCCTGGATAATAAAGTGTCTATTCCAACTGATATTTTATTCCTCAGTCCCCTTGATTCCTTCCATATGAAGCCCTCTGCATTTGGGTCATGGCAACCCTTGGTGGTTTCATTTGTTCAGTTACTAGAAGCTGGGTCTTCTGATCAGTCTTAGATGCAATAGAGAGGACTCAAGACAGAGTCTGTGGGCCTCGGATTGCCCTGCCCCTTGGCTGTTTGAGAGTGATTGAACTTACTGGGTGCCAGGCCTGTGCTGGGCATTGGGAACAGAGACTTTCTAGTTTGCAAACATGCAAACTGCCAATTATAGTACGGGGGGCAAGAGCAGGGAGCTGGGAGGGATGGGGCAGCATCCATGGCGGCCTGGTGGCAGATCAGGCAGAGTTTCTCAGAGCAGAAGACACCTAATCTGAGACATGAAAGGGGAGCTGGAGTTACAGCTGCAGGGGTAAGGCAGAGAGAACGATTAACATGAGAAAAGATGGAGCTTAGCTCTGTGTGAGACTGGAAGAAACCCCTATAGCAGGAGGGAGGAATGCTTTACTGGTGGCATGCTCAGAAGGCTTCCTGGAGGAGGTGGCATTTGAGCTGGATATTGCAGGATGGATCGGCACATAGAATGACCTTTGCAGAGGCCTGGAAATGTGAAGTGCTGTGGTGAGTATGGAGCGCAATAAGCAGTGCCAGCAGGGTATTACAGAGGTGGGGACCGGAGGGGTTGGCAAGACCCCACAGAGCAAGGCCTCATGTGTCGTGCAGCGACTTGAAACTCTAGCGGTGTGCCGGGAAGACAGTGCAAAAGGACCCAGACTCCTCCGGCCTGCAGTGTCCCGAATAATCTAAGTCGAGCTGCTCTGCCACTCGTTCCCCTATCAAAGAAAGGCGGCAGCCCTGATCCCAGATTGCCAGGCAGCTGATGTTTATAATTTCAGCTCCTACTGTCACAATCTTTGTTCATCAGGCTTCATAGGCTTGATTTATTTGACGGGCACTGGTCCTTGCTCATAATGGGGAACAGAAGCAGGGCAGCAGGCTGCCTGGGGATTCATCAGGGTGGGTGTGCCCTGGCCCGAGGGGCTCTGGGCCTGCTGGGCCACTGAGGCGTCTTGGCCCTGGCCAGCTGGCCCCAGGAACAGCCTGTGAGGCTCAAGGCCTGGCGGCGCCTGAGGGTGGGGTAGACGCCGTGTGAAGCAGAGCTTTGCGCTCAGCCTAGGGAGGGCGGTATGCAAAGGACAGGCTCTGGGGTGGGGCTGCCCTGACCGTGAGACCTGGGCCAAGTACCTCACCCTTGGCATCAGTGACTACCTTGTGAAAGAGAGGTAATACGCACCCACCCCGCCTCAGGGCTGGGGAATTAACTGCGGTGCTGGCCGAGGCAATTCTCAGTTGCGCAGAACAAGTGCGCAGTAGTCATTAACTCCTCTACTTTTTCCCAGCACAGATGGGCAGACTGGCTCTTCCTTCCCGAGAGGAGAGGTGGCCACATGTCAGGAAGACGTGTTAGGGATCTCACCCTCACTCCACCAGCGAGGTTGCCTGTCCCCAGCATCCAATTATCATCACCACCCCTCCACTGTCCTTATCAACTCAAAGCTACATAATTCACAAAGTGCCTCCATATCCTCAGTCTCATTTGATCTGTGTGACAACCGCACAGGGCAGAGTTAAGACACCCACAGTTTTTCAGGTGAGGAGCCCAAGGCCCAGAGGGGAAGTGAGTTCCCCAAGGTCACACAGAGTCAGGACCTGCACCCAGGGCTTCACCTAGAGTGCTGGGACTCCTCTGGCTCCCCCTGCCTTCCTCCTTCCTCAGACACTACTGGAGATCCTACTGTGGGCACCAGGAGGTTGCGATAGGAAAGCTGTTCCTGCTCTGGGGGAGCTCGTCTGTGGGAGTCAGCAGATGGGCGGAGTGGTTCTGCACTGTGCCAAGCAGGACACAAGAGGGGACAGCACAGGAGCCCAGAGGCGTCAAGGAGCATGCCCTAGAGGAGGTGAACACTGGAGCAAACCTTGTTGGAGTATGAGTTCTCCAAGGGGAAGGGCTTTCCAGGCTGAGGGACCAGCATGTGCAAAAGCCAGGAGGCCAGCTTTTGTTGAAGGATGCTGGTTCTTTTCATTTGTGGAAGGACAGCTGACATTTCCAGGACTTTCTGGTTTTGCTGCTCATAGATCCCTTTGGGGTAATGCTCAGGAAGGCAAGTAAGGCTCTTTGGACGGATGGGTTGGTCCAGGGAAATGGGGGCAGCACTCACAGTCAGGTCTGGGTTTAGACTCTGCTGACTCTAGGGCTGATGTGTGTCTTCAGGCAGGTCCCTCTGCCCCTCTGGACCTCAGTGTGAGACATGAGGTAGAAAAGCCTCCTATAGGAGGAGGGCTAATGGTCTGAGCTGTCATCAGGTGAGGCCCCTGGATTTCCCTCGAGCTGGGTTGCTGGGATTCTTGGGCCCTTGGTTAGGTGTCTCTAAGTAAAAAGTGGGAGAAGGGATATTTGTTTCTGAGCTGCCGCAGAGAGAAGCCATTGGCCAAATGCTCTGAGGTCAGGCATGGGAAGAGGCGGGAGGATTCACAGGGCTTGATGGGGAGGCATTTCTGACTGTGTTGGGAAGAGAACAGGAACAGAAGCACTGTCGCTGGCAGAGTAGGGAGGGACATTGGGTAGTATGTGTGAGGGAGTGGGTACCTAACCCCATCAGGATTTCTACTCTCAGAGCCCACAGTGGTGGAGCACACTCCTGGAATTTGGTGCTTGAACCTGCTGTGGTTCCCTACTGCCTCTGAAAGCCACAAGCACCTTGAGGGGCAGGCAGAAAAATGGCAAAATGACAAGCACTGAGGTCAGACATACCCGGGTTTGAGCCTTGGCCCGACCTCTTTCCATGGAAAGCACTTCACACCGGGTCTGGCTCCAAGTGTTCATTTTGCGGGTCCCAGTGCCCCATTTTCCATCCATCTGTTTGTCCATCCAGAGCTCACACAACCAGGGCGACCCTCTGGAGCCGGGAGGCCTGGAAGCTGCTGGTTGTGGAGGACCAGCTGGGCTGCTGATTGTTCAGAAGAGCTGGGGGCTCTTTCAAAGGAAACTGCAGTCAATTAGTGGAGAGTGGAATTTGAAAGGCCCAAATCCCTTTTTTCCCCAAAACTTCAAATCTGGTTTTCGTCAGTGGCTTTGAAAACAAATACCAAAAGAAACCTTTTTTATTATTTTTTCCTTCTCCCCTTTTCCCTTCCCTCTCTTGTGCACTCTTGTTTCTCAGGCTTTTTTATCTCTTTGCAGAGTCAGCTTTGGCAGCCTGGCCTGCCTGGCCTGGCCACACCGTGGTGCTGAGCAGGTGGCCATCGGACTGTCACAGCCTCTCCCTTTCCAGAGCTGGTGCTTGGCAGGAGAACCTAATGGGACTGTATTGCCTGTGATTTACGGTCCCTTCTGAGTCCCTCGGGTTCACCTCCATGTTCCCTGGGCCCATCCCAGAAAAGGAGTCAGTATGGGTGCCCTAAAGGAGAGGTGTAAGGGGAGGTGGATGGACAAAATGCTTTCAGGGCACAGAGAAGACACAGTGGGGGAAGCACAGAGGCTGGTTTTCAGGGAGGTGTTCTGGCTCCCCATCCCTGCCTCATCCATCTGTTGAATTACTAACTCATTCATGCCACAAATGTGCACTGAACACCTGTTCTGGGCCAGGCCCTTGGCTGGGGGCCCCAGGTGAATAGACACAGCATTAGCCCTGGAAGAGCCCAGAGTCTAGGAGAGGGGAGTATGTAAAGCTGTGTAACCCAGAGTGAGCATGGCTGGGGTGGAGAGAGGCCAGGAGCAGCCAGAGCCAGAAAAGGCTCTAGCCTAGCTTATAGTAGTCAGAAAAGGCTTCCTGGAGGAGGTGGCTGCTGAACTGAGTCCTGAAGGATGAGTAGGACTTTGCCAAGGAAAGGGATAATGGAAGATATTATGGGCAGAGTGATTCCGAGAGCATAGGCCCAGAGGTGGCAAAGAGCCAGATTGCTCTGAAAGATGTTGGGTATAGCTGTACCCTAAGAGCAGGTCATGGGGAGAGGTTGGCCGAGGCCAGGCTGCGGGGGCCTCGGGAGCCAGGTTGAGACCTGTGCTGTGTCCATCTTGTCATAATTCTCTGTTCTTGGCTGTTCCATTATAAGGGCAGGGAGGCCGTGTCAGCTTGACCTCTGAAACTGTATGTCATCTGGTGTTGTTTATTCTCTAAAACAACCCTCTGAGGTACGTGTTGTTATTCCCTTTTTACAGATGAGGAAACTGAGGCTCAGAGATAATAAGGTCATAGTCCTGCTGTGACTCTCAGCTGAGCCTAGACTCTGACAGCTGCTTCAGCATGTACATGAGAGAAAGTGTGTGTGTGTGTGTGTGTGTGTGTGTGTGTGTGTGTGTGTAGGGGAACAGGGTAGGGGTAGGGCCAGTAGAATGGCTGAGACTGCCTGGGTTTCAAATCCTGCCTTTACATCTTTAATGACTTTGGGCCAGTTATTTAACCTTTCTGCACGATAACGCTCCTCTGTACGGCGGGCACAGTGATGGTGCTCCTACCTCGCAGGGCTGGGGTGAGGCGTGGGGTGGTCTGGGTGCTCAGCATGGTGCCGGCGCATGGTACACGCTCAGCAAATGGCCGTGGTTGTTAGATTCCACACACCCAGCTGGCGGGTGGCTGCCGATCCGGACCCCGCAGAAGGGCAGAGTGCCGGGGACCGCAGACACCCTGCCATCCGATGAAAAACCGAGACCCAGGGAGGGGCAGGTCAGGATTTTAGCCAAAAAAGGTGTGGAATCACTGGCCTGCTTTTAAACCAAGACTCGGGGCCTAAATTTTATATTCCTCCTATTTGGTTACAACAAAAAGTAGTTGAATCATTAACTGGTGCTCGGGTATTTTTCCTTCTTTCTGGGCATTCTTCATACAGGGTGTCTGTGGGACTGTGGAAGGGGGAGTCGGTGTTTGCCCTGCCTGAAGCCTGGCTGCCTGGGACCCGGCCGAGTGGTGCTGGGCACGGACTCTGTCTTCCGGGTGTCCCCTCCCTGCTTCGTGGGGCAGGGGCCCAGCACACAGGCGCACCCATTGTGGCGTATTTTCCTTTCCTTTTCTTCTCCTTGACCAGCTGCCCTTGTGCCCCCTGTGTTGAGGGAGGGACCGGTCCGTCCAGTCGGCTGCAGAGGAAGTTGAGAACGGCTTGGACTCTGGAGCTAGCCCGCTGAACTTTGTGCCGTGACCTTGTCACAGGTGTTGAGCTGTGTTCCTTTCTGAGCACTCATCATCATACTAGTGACAGCTTATCAAATATATAAAATGTGCTGGACTCTGTGTAAGCTATTCCTGTGTATTATTTTCCTTTAGCCCTCGCCTCACTATGATGTGTTAAGTGTTCTCATCCCTGTTTACAGAACAAAACGGAAGTATAAACTGAGCCTCAGGGAAGTGTCAGACCTGGGGTTAGAACCCAGGACCACGGGCAGGAAAGCCACAGCTTTCGCTGTTGGTTTCCTCAGGCAGAGCCCCATGGGTGGCTGTGAGGAAAATGGAGTCCCGTGGGAGAAGGTGTTCGCACGCTGGGAAGCCCCACAGCGGTGCTGGCTGTCCTGGTTACTGGCTTCCCCAAGCCCAGGGGTCTATAAATATGCACTGAGTAAACCTGGGTTTGCTGTCAGCCCAGGAGAGAGGGCTGGAAAAAAAAACCCCACCCTGTCTCCGAGGTAAGACAGGAAAGAAAATATTATCGTCACCCGCTGGTGGATCCAGGCCCGGCCCTGTCAAATTCTGAATCACCTGAGAGAGTCTGGTTTCACGGCAACCGCAGAGAAGGGCCAGGGTTCCAACTCAAACAACTTGTGCGCATCTGCTTGGAATTTATTGATTGATTTATAGGGCGCCTCCTGCCAGCCCTGAGGAGATGGACAGGCCCTCTCAGAGCTCCTACCCTGTGGGACGAGTGGAGAGGGGAAGGCGAGTGGCCCTGGGGGCCAAGGAAAACTCTGACTGAAGCGGGGAAGCCGAAGAGGTTTCCCCGGCAGCCAGGCACAGACTTGGTGCAGCTGGGAGGAGCTGGGAGGAGCGCAGGGGCCTGGTAGACGCTGCTGGACCCCCCAGCCTTACCAGGCTCTCTTGGCGTAGATCTGGAGAGTGTGAGCGTTGTCACATGGCTGCTCTGCGTCTCCTGGTATGGTTCAATCTCTAGAACAGCCTTATGAGGTGGTGTTATTATACCCAGTTTACAGATGAATAAGGACTTGTTCCAAGTTGCACGGCTACCAGAGGCAGATCCTGATATTGAGGCTTGTGCTGTCACTATGAAGCTGAAGGGCTTTGGAAGCATCTGGTCCAGCTTTCTCCTTCTGCCCTCCACCCCCTGACCCCCATTTGTGGATGAGGAAGTCCAGACCCCAGAGCCCAGTGGCCCTCTTCCCACTGGTTCTGCTTCCTGTGTTTCCCAGTCACCCGGTCAGGTCCCACTTCCTTCTTCCAGTGACCTCCCTAACCACGCCCCTTCAGGGTCACTGCTGGTTTTATGTCCGTTGGCTCCTCCTCCACATCCCTCCTTTGGCCTCTGGGTAAGTGAATTTTTAGTGTTGGAAAGGGGCTTATTGACAGCCGTCTGGCCCAGACTGGCCGTGACAGGAGCTGGCCAGGGACACACAGGGGTGTGCAGCTAGGACATGGACACGGGACTCCCTGCTCCCAGGCTCCTGAGGCCTTGCTGTTGCTCCCTGTTGCCTTGGTGGCTCTGCTGAGGTTGGGAAGCTGCTGGGCTGGCGAAAGAGAGAGCTCGGATCACGTTCAGGACTGGCTTGGCCATTTCTACACTCTGACTCTGCGGTGGCCTCTGGTTAACCCCCTGTGGGTCTTGGCCTCATCTGTCAGCTGAGGGAGGGACCTGGACTCCTGACCAGCTGGGCCTGAGATGACCTGGAGGAAGCCTGTCCTTTTGAGCCAGTATCTGTTTTGCTCAGTCTTTCCTTCCTGCAGCTGACACCCATTATAGTCGCTGTGATCGTAATGAGTCGGCGGGCACCCTTGCCTTTGGATTTCTGGTGTCCGGCACCAAACAGGCCTGTAGTTATTATCTGTCAAAATGAAAAAAAAGGGGGGGGCAGGGGAAACTTCCTTTCCCTAGAGATACTTTCCTGGTCTCCCCAGACCCCTTCCATATGCACTGTCTCTCTCAAGTCAGGCCCCGCCTTGAACATGACAGTTACCTCCATCATGTTGGATCCCTCTTCACACCCAACCAGAGTGATCGCTCTAAGCCCAAATTGGATTCTGGCTACCCTCTGCCTTCGGGATAGCACCCAGGCTCTGGGATCTGGCCCACAGGGGCCAGGATGTTCAGTCAGTGTCCTGGCATCGGATCCTTCAGCCAGGCCCCCTGAGACACCAGGCTCTTTCAGGTGCACATCCTCTACTCACATGTGTCCTGTTTCAGGAACAGCCTTCTCTCCCCTGCCTGTTTGACATATGCTTATCCATTATTGCTTGGCACGTGGTAGGTGCTTGGCAATTTTGGTAACTGTGATGGTGCTCACGAGGCAGATGGTGACATTTCCCTCGCAGTGATGGAGCCACTGCAAGGCCTGTGCTGGACACACTCTGCTCAGTGCCATGGGCCAAGGCTTGCAGGACCTTTGCAAACTGGAAGTAGAGTGTCTATTCCAGCTGGGAGGTCAGCCTTAGCCTTGGAGGGATTATTTTGAATCTTGGCCCACGTCACAGGCTAACATGATCAGCAAGTGAAACTCAGTTGTACTCTTCTTCCCTAGGTCTGGACCAGTTTGATTTTGCCATCCTCAGGAGACCGTCCAGATTCTTAGAACCTAAGGGTCCAGGATGGGCTTGAACATATGTGCACAATCTGGTGACTGTGTCCATGCATTTTTCTGGGGGGAGGGGGAGGGTCCACGGTTTCATACATTATAGGAGTGACCTCTCTGGTCTCAGTGCCCCCCTTATTCCTCATTGATGCTCACGGCGCTTTACCCTCAAGAACCTACCTGTACCTCCTCCTCCTGGGAGACTCTCCTGACCTTACAGGCTGGGTCAGGCACCTTCTTGTTCCCACCATCCCATGTGGCCACTGTCAGCCCTCCGCAGAGGGGCTGGTCTCAGTGTGCCCTCTTTGTGTCCCTAGTAGCCACCCAGTGTAGGGCCAGTATAGGGTAGCTGCTCAGTGCATAGCAGCAGGAATAGTCTCTTAAGGAAGAAAGGCAGAAGTTGATGTATGTTGGTAAAGTAGAAAGGCCCTGCCTGGGAGACAGAATTCTGCAGCTGCAGTCACAGTCCATTTATTCATTCATCGTTCAGCAAGCACTAGCTGGGACCTGCTGCATGTGCAGGGCTAGGGGCACAGGTGAAGCAGACCTGGTCCTGCCCATAAGGAGCTAAAGAAGCAGAGGGCAGGACAGTCCAGCCTGCAGAACAATACAAGAGGGGTCCCGGCCCCCAGAATGCAGTCTATGAGGAAGGGAAGTCAAACACACCATAGGTCCAGAGCAGCGGTAGGCAGAAAATATCAGGTGATGAGTGGGTTCACAGATAGCCCAGCAAACATTTGCTGAATGACTGAGTGAGGGAGTAGGGGCAGGATTAAAGACTGATAAAGGAAAACAGAAACAAAATCAGAACAAAGAAAAAAACAGGTAAAGCTCAAGTTGGAACCAGAGGTGGGAGCGCTCAGTGTGGGCTAGAAACAGAGAAGCCTGGGCGTGGATGTCAGCTGTATTCATACATTCTAAATCTTGTCATTTCTTTTTCTTGCTTTTCCATTCTGGCTAGGACCTCCTTCTGACATTATTATATAGAGTATGGTATAGAATGTAATAGGAGTGGAGGACGGGGGATAAAAGACAAAGATGAACATCCTGGTCTGCTTTCAGTATCAAAGGGAAAGCTTTCAACATTTTACCACTGTCTGAAATTTACTTGTGGCTTTTTGTAACATACTCCTTATTATATAAAGAAAGTTCCCTTATTTTCCAGATTGGCTAATCGTTTTCTTTTTAAATCACAAATGGATATTGAATTTCATCAAACGCTTTTTCTGCAGTTATTGAGATGCTTTTATTATTTTTTGTTTTTAAATCTACTGATGTGGTGAATAATGTTACGTGACTTTCTAATGTTAAACCAATTTTGAATTCCTTGGATATACCCAATCTGGTCATTATATATTTTTTTCCATTTACATACTGCTGGATTAAATTTGTTAATGTTTTATTTAAAAATTTCCCATTTATGTTCACAAGTGGAATTGACTTGTGATTTTCCTTCCTCATACTGTCTTTTTTGAGATTTAATAGCAGGGGTTCCTTAGCCAAATGAATTGTGCATTATTCCCTTTTCTAGTTTCCAGAAGAGTGAGAGTTAGATTAGGATTGTTTCTTCCTTGAATGTTGGGTGTAAATCACTGGAAAAGGCATCTGGACCTGGCATTTTCATGGTAGGGAGATTTTAGACCATTTACTCCATTACTTTAGTGCCTATAGGACTATTCAGGTTTTCTATTTTTTCTTTAATCAGTTTTGGTAAATTACATTTTCCTGGGAATTTGTCCATTTTGACTACCTTTCAAAATTGTTGGCATAAAGATATTCAGAATATCCTCTAAACATTTTTAAATTGCCTGTAACATCAAGTGTTGTCTCATTTTTCATTCTTGATATTAGTTATTCATTCCACTTCTTCTCTCTGGTGATCTGTCTTGTCAGTTGTTTGTTGATGTTACTCATCTATTCAAAGAACCAACTTTAGACTAATTTACTGATCTCTATTATGTGTGTGCACATGTGTGAATATATTTTCTATATTCATGATTTCTACTCATATCTTTATCATTTCTTTCTGCTTTATTTTGTTCTTTTTAATGTTAATGTTAATTTTTATTTTTATTTGAGAGAGAGAGTGAAGGAGAGAGGCAGAGGGGGGAGAGAATCCCAAGCAGTCTCCATGTTCAGCACAGAGCCCGACACGAGGCTTGATCCCACGATCCTGGGATCATGACCCGAGCCAACCAAAATCAAGAGTCAGCCACTCAACTGACTGAGACAACCAGGCACCCCTGTTCTTGAAATGGATATTTAACTCACGAAATCTCAGTACTTCTTTTCTAAAAAACGCACTAAAGACATTAAAAGCCATAATTTTTTCTGAAGCACTGCTTTAGCAGCATCCCACACGTCTTGCTATGTAGATGTTTCATTATCAATCATCCAAAATGTTTGGTAGTTTCCATTTTGTCTTTGAGCTGTAGCTAAAGGGGCATGTTTCTTCTAAACCTAGGAGATTTCTAATTCTCTTTTATATTGTGGCCAGAGAACACGTTCTGTTCATTTCAGTCCTTTGAAATTTCCTGAGGGTTGCTTTGTGGCCCAGTTTTTGGACCCTCCTCTCACTCACTCAAGGACACCTCTGCTCCAGTGTTTCTCCCCTTTCCTGCATCAGTTTTTGCATCCCTCCTGGATCATTGCCATCGGCACACAAGCCTGCTGTTATTTCTGACATCTTTAAAAAAACAAAAGCAAAATCCTCTCCTGACTGCATATCCATCTCCAGTCCCCATCTCTTATCCTTCCCATCTGTCTTACCCTGTCTTCCCCTTGAGGCAGAGATTTTCATGCTCTGGTACAGGTAGTTTTCTTGAGAGGTGATTCCAGGGAGCCCGAATGAGAGATGGAGGAGTCAAACAAGGCAGTGGGGAGAGCCTGTCAAGAGAGTCTTTCGCATGCCTAGCGGAGCGCTGTCAGGGAGGAAGTACTTACTCATGGGTGCCCATGCCTGCTGGCCAAGGGTGCTCCAAAGCATTAACCCCTTCCCACGTTAGGGTTGGGTGTGTGGAGTTGCACCGCACACACTTGTTCTGTAGGAGGCGCTGGCAGGCTGCCCCTGCCTGAAGCCCGAAGCCTGCCTGCACCTGGCCCCCGCAGCAGTGAGAGGCAGACGGGAGGATGGCAGAGGAGCACAAGAGAAGTCTGAGGATGCATTGTAGCAAACTGAAAGAGCTGCCTACGCTCAGCATCTCGAGTTTCTCTCCTCCCGTTCCTTCATGAATGAACTCCAACCACTCCTTCACTCCCTGCCTACCCCCAAGCAGCTCTGTTCAGGGTTTCTAGCGGCTTCCACATGGCCAAATCCAGGGGATAACTCTCAGTCCTCATTTTGGTTGTCCTCTCAGCATCAGGACTCTGCTCAGACTTGGCTTTCCTTCTGCGCCTCTGGCCACCCCCATCAGCTCTCTGACCTCTACACATTGGTGTGCCCAGGCTTAGTCCTTGGACTGCTTTCTTTTCTGTTTCTTAACTCACTCCCTTGGTGGTCTCATCCTGTATCACTGCATTTCAAACACCATCCATCTGCTCTTGGTCCAAAGTTATGTCTCTGGCCCTGATCTCGCCCCCAGACTCCACACTTGTCAATCTAGTTGCTATTCAGTGTCTTCATTTACATGTCAAAAAAGTCTCTCAGGGACGCCTGGGTGGTTCAGTGGCTTAAGCGTCCCATTGTCCCACTCTGGATTCCTCTTGATTTTGGCTTGGGTCACAGATCTCATGGTTTGTGAGATCGAGCCCCATCTTGGGCTCTGTGCTAACAGCAAGGACCCTACTTAGGATTCTCTGTTTCCCTCTCTCTCTGAACTCAACAACGACGACAACAACAACAACATTTGTTTTAGAAAGTCTCTCACACAGACTAAGACTGAGCTCCCAATGATCTCCCCCAAACCTGGTCCTTCTCCTATGTTTCTCATCTCCGTAAACAGCAGCTCTGTCCTCATAGGTCTTGAGGATATAAAACAGACTCGTCTTTTTCTTTCATTCCCCAAAGGTGATCTGTCAATAGATCCTGATGCCTCTGCACTCACAGCATATCCTCAATCCAGCCACTTCTCACTGCCTTGGCTGCGGCTGCCATCATCTCACTGATTGATTGCAGTGGCCCCTTAGCTGGTTTCTCTGTCTCCGCCTTTGCCCCATCAGCACAGCGGCCAGAGTGGTCTTGTTAAAGCAGTGGTTCTCAACCAGGGCCATTTTGTCCTGTAGACAACATTTGGCTACGTCTGAAGACAATTGTCACAACTGTGTGTGTGCACGTGCACACACATGCACGCTCACGCTGCTGAGGATGCTGTTAAACATCTTGCAATGTAGAGACAGCCCCTCAGAATGAAGAATTATTTGGCCCGAATGTCAGTAGTGCTGGGGTTCAAAAACCCTGTGTGAAAACATTAGTAATGTTGTTCCTCTGCTTAAAACACATCCAAATCAATCATCCCATCCAGATGTGGAAGTAAAGCAAGATCTGTATAAAGCCCTGTGAGGCTCTACGTGATACACACACACACACACACACACACACACACACACACACACCTCTCTTGTAACTCTGGTCTCAGCTCCTCCTTTGTGCCTTCAGGCTTACTTACTCCTCTCCAACCACACTGGTCTGCTGCTGATCCTGGAACATGTTAGGTCTCCTGCTGCCTCCGGGCCTTGGAACTGGCTGTTTCCTCTGCTGGAATGTCCTCCTGCAAGCCCCAACATCTCATGGCTCCATCCCTCACCTGCTTCAAGGTTTTAGCCAAGAGACACTTCTCAGCGAGGCCTTCCTTGAACATCCTATGCAGAAGTACATGTTCCCCTCAAATACTTTCCATCCCCCTCCTGTTTTATTTTTCTCCTTATCACTAACATTCTGTATAATTTACTCGCTTATTTTACATCCCCTATTAGAAGGTGTGCTCCGTGAGAGCACGTATCTGTATTATTCCCGGCTCTATTCCTAGCACTTAGAATAGTCCCCAGTGCATAGCAGGCACTCGACAAAAATGTGATGAATGAATGAATGATGAATAACGTTTTGTAAAGCGTAAGTACATACACGTGATATCTGTGATGATTATTATTACACTGTGGTCGCTACTAAGGGAGATGGTAGAAACTCTGCCATAAGGTCTTGAAAAAAAAGAACACAGATGGGGACAATTGGTTAACTATTCGGGGAAAAAAATAAAGTTAAATCCTCACCTACATTATCCTGCAAAATACATTCCAGATGGATTAAGGAGCTAAGTGTGAAAAATGAAGCCGCACAAAAAAATTAGAAGGTATTATAGGGAAATATTTATCTTATGTCTGGTTGGAAAAGGGCTAGCTTTACATAAAGCCCGTGGAAATGATCTCAACCAAAGCCCTGTTACATCGGACTGTGTGAAAATTTAGAAGACTTTTCGGTGTAAAAATGGATAAACAACAATAAAAGGCAGTCAACAAGTTGAGAAAAGCATTTGCTACAGAGAGCAAGCCTGATGTCTTTAGCACATGAGAAAGCCACCCCAAAGCAATAAGAACAAAGGAGGAAGGACAGGAGCCGGCAGTTGACTGAAGAAGAAATACAGAGAGCCAAAAAGTGTATCCAGTTTTTTGCCCCCTTTGGTATTCAGCTCCAAATAAAAATGAACTATCGCTTCAGTCTTGCAAAGTAGCAAACGCAAAGGAAATCCTGCCGCTCCTTGCTGCGATGTGCAGTGAAGTCACTGGTGTGAGTATAAATTGGGACGATCTTTATACTCACTGGTGTGAGTATAAATTGGGACGATCTTTCTGGAGGGCGATATTTTCCAGGAACCTGGAAAGTATTCAGTCCCTTTGACTCAGGAGTTCCTCCTTTGGGAAATTCTCCTGAGGAAGCATTCAGAGATGCAGACAGTCATTTATGTCCAGGGGTGCTCATCATGGCATTATTTATAACAGTAAAAAATTGGAAACAACCTAAATGTCTAACAACAGGGAATAGATAAATAAATTATGGCGTGATCCCATGATGGAGTACTATGCAGCCTTTCAGAAGGGAGTTTTTGAAGAATCCTTCATGACAAGGGGAAAATGCTCATGGTTTGTGTAACAAATGCTAAATAAATGTCAGTATGTAATAAGATGCTGAATATTTGTGTATATATTTGTATGTGTGGGTACCAATAAACACAGACACATTCACACACGTAGGTGTAGTGAAAAAAAGGAGTGTGTCAAAATCTAAGCAGTCTGAGAGATGAGATTATGGAATTATTTTTAATTTGGGGAGATTTTCCTCTGAAGGTTCACCATAAATGAACATGCACAGTTAGCCATGAATGTATCTCAGGAGGGAAAGCCCAAGGCTCACACACTGCACGGTCTGTGATGGCTTTCTCAAGGCTGTGTGTGTGCGGGAAAGAACAAGAAGGCTCTCCAGGCTTTTCTAGAGTTCACTTGGTGTAGCAAAAATACGTACTGAGGCCAGAGAAACTCCCTGTCCTCATGGAGCTTGTGTTCGAGTGGGGTAGACAGACAGCAAATAGATGATATGTAGGTAGTGGCATGTGCTAAGAAGAAGATCGAAGCAGGTGAGGGAATAGTGAGTGGTGAGGAGGGCAGGGAAGGCCTCTCTGGGGAAGCGAGCTCTGAGTGACAAGAAGCAGCCATCCATGAACTGTCTAGGGCAGCGCACATCAGGCAGAGGAAACAGCTAGTGCAAAGGCCCAGAAGGAAAAGCAAGCTGCTGGTGTGGGATGGGGCCAGCATGTCTGAGCCGTGGTGGGGAGAGTGGAGTAAGGCTCCCAGTGACGCTTCTCCTTCTCCTCTTACCTTTGGGGGGAGGCCTTCTCTCCAAGACCACCTCATGCCTCATTTGTTTCCAGAGCACCATTCTGAGCCAGGCACTGGGCCAGGAAGTGAGGCTAGCGGGAGAACTAGAGAGAGGACCTGAGGCGCCAACCTCAGGGGGGCAGCTGGGATCTGGGGGTGCATGTTTATGGGGCTCTGAGACACAGAGGAGATCTGGGAGGGCATAAGCAGGAATGAGTTCGCCACGTTGAAGTGGATAGAATGGCATTTCAGGAGAGAGAAGGGCACGAATCAGGACATAACAGGGGAGTGGGAAATAGCTGTTAGGCTATGACTGTATGGGGGTATGTGAGCGTAGGTGCAGAGAATCCCGGAAGATCAGACCAGAGAGGTGGTTCGGAGCCAAGGGCCTTGAATGTGCCAGGCCAGAGGTGAGACTCACTACTCTTGAGGTTTGGTGGTGGCCAAACACTAGGTAAGGCTGGCACTAGGCTGGCTGTAGCAGGATCCTCTGTAGCCCTCATAAAAGTACAGTTTCCTAGCCCATAACCCCTGAGGTTCCGATCTGATTTATCAAGGGCAGGACCCAGATATATTTTTCAGGTCCCCCAGGGTGATTCTGATGTGAATCAGAAGTTTGGAGCCCACTGCCACGGATGAGGAGTGGCTGAGAAGTGTAGACGGAAAGAGTCAGGACTCTGCCCTCTGCCCTGGAAGTCCTCCCTGATGGTTGCCCCTTCTGACCTCTCAGGGTGGTGTTTCCTGTTCCTGTATTTGAGCCTTTGGTCATTAAGTCCATCCTGTCCCTGCATTTTGCACCCCTGACTGCCTGATGCTCAGCACATAGTAGACTGCACTTAGACCCACTACGTTGGCGAGTGGGGTGGGGCTCTGACGGGTAAGGGGGACCTGACGGGTGGCCTGGGTGCACATCCCACTTGATCATGGCTGAGCTGCCACACCTTCTGAGCCTCAGGTGGGGGTAGTTATCCCTTCCCCTAGGTTGATAGGGTTAAATTAGTATATAAAGTGTCTGGTACTTAAGCTCTAGGTAGGCTGTAAGTGGGCACCATGTCCAGTTCGTGGTTCTATCACTGGTGCTGGTACAGAGTGGGCATCAAAACGGTGTGTTGAATGAATCAGTGAGGTGCTCTAAAATATCAGCTTCCTCCCCTGGCCATTCCCCTGCCCTTGGTGGATGTGATCCTGGTGTTCAGGTGCTGGGGCAACAGAGAATTCAGTAGAAACAGCATTGACCATCTCCTAGGTGGCCGTGGGAAGATGCAGGGATGGATAGGGTTATATTTATTTGAGGCAAGCCCTCTGGGGATCAATAAGGCAAACACAAAAATGCTGTAATTGAGCACACTCTCTTGAGGGCAGAGACCCAGGCCAGGTCCTGGCCTGATTATGAGCTCAGGAAATGACTGCAGAACACAGCCCAGGTAGAGAGCACAGGAAGGCTAAAAGGACCGGTGGTGGACAAGTACAGGGGTCACTTGGGGAGATGGCCCCTCAGGGTGCCGGAGCTCATGCTCTTGCTGTCTGCTTCTCTCTTCAGAGATCTGTGCTGTCGTATTGGGCCATCTCTTTTCCTATATCCTGTTAAGTAGAAAGAGCAGAGCTTTTCAGGCAGGGAGGCCAGGCTGTGTGGCTTGGAACAAGTTATCTTGGAGCATCTTAGAGTCCTCTTCTGTAACGTGGGGACAGTATCGTGTTCTTCACGTGGTTGGCATCGTGGCTTAGATAAAACAAGTCATGCCAAGCCCAGTGCCTGGCACACGGCAGGTACATAATTAATGCTGGTTCCCATGTCCCTCCTCCCTTCCTGTCCCACCTCTTCTCTGGTTGATAATCAGCCTTGGGAAGTCCCCAGTGGATTTCCCAGCCAGGCACATTGGCCCTGCGTTCTGCTATCTCTTCAAGATAATAAATACGAACAAAACCGAAATCCATTATTAGCTTCTTCTAGACTGTCTGCATGATTTATGGCTTCAAAGTGTCTCTAGTTAATCTGTCGAAAGGGATTTTAAATTTCATCCGTCTTCCCTGCTGGCAGCCTCCTCTACCTTGAACTCAGCTGTTTGACATGGCTAGTGCCGGGGTCCCATTTTAGAAACATTACAGTGGGCCGGCAGGAAAAAAAAAAATCTGAGATGGAGAGGCAAGTAGGAGGCTCAATTTGGCACATCTGCTTTTAATTCCACGCATCTCCAAAAGTGCAAATAACTTGAAAGTTCGCCCAGGGAAGAGGTCCGCTGTGCCCACGAGGGCTGCCTTAGGTGACTTTAAAGGAGAGAAGGATAATTACTGAAAATGAATTGTCACTGAAATAGAACTCTCCGACTGGCCAGGCTGACCATCTGCTGCTCACATGTTCAGGCGGCCCTTTGCGCCTCCCCCTCCCAGGCTTGCAGAGCGCTCAGCGCTGGGGTTTTCTTAACCTCTGCCTCCCAGGCTGCTCAGGTAATTGTTCAAGACTCATGCCAACCGTGGTAGTGGCTGTGCAGTTCCAATGCGTGGCTGTGATTATGGGACCTGGAGTTAGGGCACAGGCAGAAACTGCCCAGAATTCAGTTCAGCAGATGTACGGTAAGGCCCTGTGACCGTCAGGCCCTGGAAAGTGTGTGTGTGTGTGTGTGTGTGTGTGTGTGTGTGTGTGTGTGTGGTGTGTGTATGAATGCTCGTATGCATGTGCACATGGCACTCCACAGTTTGCAGAGTCCTTCCACATATATCACAGGTGGTGAAGCTGAATTGCATTCATTTATTTATTCAGTGAAATTGTATTCAGCCCCTGTGGCAGGCCAGTCCCTGTGTAAGGTGCCGGATGTGGAAGTGAATCAGCCACAGCCGTGCCCTCGGGCACCTGGGGGAGAGACTGCGAGGTCTACACCTCTGAGGGAGCTGAGCAAGGGTGTCCAGGCAGATTTCACTGAGGAGGCATCATTGAAAGCTGGGCCTTCTGGGATTCATGCATGTGACAGGTATTTGTGAATTCCTATCGTGAGCCAGGCTGTGTTCTCTAACCTGGGAAGTGATCAACACAGACCAAGTCCATGCCCGCAGAGAGTAGAAAATCAAAGATGTGAACAAAGAAACAAGATGCTGTTAAAGAACACAAAAGGCCGTAAAGGTCAAATAGGACGGCATGACCGTGAGGCTCCCAGGAAGCAAGGGAAGGCTTCCTGGATGAGGCGATGTTTGTGTTGAGACTGGAGTGGTGATAAGAAACTGTTGTGTAGACCTGGGAGAAGAGAGGCTAGAAAATGCAAAGCTCCTGAGGTATGTTTGAGGACGAGGCAGGCATCTTAGTTGGTCCAGGCTGCTATAACAAAGATACAATGGGCATTTCTCTCTCACAGCGGTGGAGGCTGGGAATTCCCAGACTCCATCTCCAAATATACCATCACCCTGGGGATATTCAACATGTGGGTTTGGGGAGGACATGAACATTCAGCTCATAACAGTGAGGGGCTAATAAGGAGGCAGAGAACTTAGCCCCCAACTAGTTCAGGGGTTCCTGATACAGGTGGGGGACCATCAGACTTGGGGAATGGGGGTCCCTGAAGAAGGTTTGGAGCAAAGTTGGGGCTTCCTGGAGTGAGGTGGCAGTGTGTAAAGCCTGTGACTACTGGGCTATCGAGGTCAGACTTGGCAAGAGCTCCAGAGGGGGGGTAGGGGAGGCTGTCTCCCGGGGAAGTAATGGGTTGTCTGTTGTTTGTTTATGTGACTTGCCTGTGATTGGATTCGTGACCCCACTAGCTGCAGTAATGGGAGCTTCAGTATTTGGCCAGGGTCTGGTCATACCAGAGGTGTGGGCTCAGAGCAGAGGAGGCTAGACCTTGGCACCATGCACTGCCCCCCATGCCATTCCCAAGAGCAGTCCCCAACTCTGGGCCTGGTAGTTCTACAAGGAGGCGAAGGGATAGTGCATCCACTGTTGTGAGTGGCTAGAGAGGAGAGCCAGGGAGACTGGGTCAGTGTCCTCACTACAGCTCCAAGGTCACTCAGCCCGGGCATCTGGGGGCCCACCTAGATCTCTGTGATGGAAGGTGGCTCCACCTCTGATAGGTGAGGCAGTTGTGGGCAGGCAGGCGTGAGCTCTTCAGAGGCAGCATTGTGGCCACCTGTGTCCCCCACCTGTCTCCCTGGCCTACAGCGTGCACTTGGGCATCATTTCTGCACAGATGGATGGATTGATCTGAATAGGGGTTTGGGAGTCAGATAGGCCTAGGTTTAAATCAGTTTCTGATCTGAGCTTCTCATTTCTTCATCTACAAAATGGAGAAAACACGAGTATTAAATAAGGTTTTGCTTAAATAGCATCAGGCCCAGCTCCTGGCGTATAGTAGGAGCTTACTCTATAGGGGCTGCATTTCCCAGGGAAAGAGTGTGGGCTGGGAATGAGGGAGACAGGAATGTTAACAGTAGGTGCACAGTTAATGTCTGTTGAATGAATACTTAAATAAATGAAGAATGAATGGCTAATAATATGGCGTGCATATTGGGATTTGGTCCAGACCTGGGCCAAGTGATAAATCTATGGCTCTGTCATAATAGAGGATAAAGTCCAAGGTTACTGGAGTGGCCCACCAGGCCCCACCTGCCCCAGCCCTGCTCGTCTTACTTCCTGGGCTTCTTGGTCCTAGTTCTGAACACTCAAAACCCCCACATGCCTCCTGCCGTTGCATATCTCTGGCTGGTTGGTGGTCCATGCACTTTTGATGCTCTTCTTGCCCTTTCTGGAAAATAATCTTTCAGGATTTAGCTCGAGAGTCATCTCCTCTGGAAGGTTTTTCTGACTCCTTCCTGCTCAGAAGCAGGAAAAGAAGCTTAAGGGGCGCCTGGGGTGGCTCAGTCCGTTGAGCGTCCGACTTCAGCTCAGGTCATGATCTCACGGCTCATGAGTTTGAGCCCCGCGTCGGGCTCTGTGCTCATAGCTCGGAGCCTGGAGCCTGCTTCGGATTCTGTGTCTCCCTCTTTCTCTGCCCCTCTCCCGCTCATGCTCTGTCTCTTCTCTCTCTCTCAAAAATAAATAAATATTCAAAAAAATTAAAAAAAAAAAGAAGCTTAATACCAGGTATGTGATCCAGACCTGAAGCTGCCAGAAGCTGGGCTTACATTTTGCTTTCTGTTCAGAACTGTTCCACAAGAAGACAGTCCAGCAGTAGGTGTGCAGGTCCAACCTTTCAGCAAGCCAAGGTTGCTAGGACTGGCTGTCTCCCCGTTTTAATTTCCCTGGTGACTAAAAATGTGGAGCATCTTTACACCTTCTCGTGTGCATATTGGCATGTGCATATCTTCTTTCAGAGTCTATTCAAGTCCTTTGTCCATTTTTCAGTTGCACTGTCTGTCCTGTTACTGAGTTGTAAAAGTTCTTTATCTCTTCTGGATACAAGTCTTGTTAGATATATGTGTTGGGAATATTTTCTCACATTTTCTGTCTTGCCTTTTCATTTTCTCAGTGGTGTCTTTTAAGAACAAAGATTCTTAACTTGGAAGCAGTCCAACGTATCAACTTTTTCTTTGAGATATTTTCTGCTTTTTGTGTTCTGAGAAACTTTTGCCTGTCCCAAGTCATGCTCTCTTCTAAAAGTTTTATGGCTTTAGCTTTATGTTTAGATTGATGGTGTACTGTGAGTTGATTTTTGGGTATGATGTCAGAAAAGAGTCAAGGTTGTCTTTTCCATGCACTTATTTAGTTGTTCCAGAAGCATTTACTGAAAAGACTTCTTTCTCATTGGTTTGTCTTGGCACCTTGGTAAAAAATCAATTGTTCATAGTCGTGTGGGTTTATCTATAGACTTTTCTATTTGTTCCATTGATCTATATGCCTATTCTTCTACCACCACTACACTGTCTTGATTACTGTAGTTTTATAAAAAACCTTGAAATCAGATAGTCTAAATTCTCTCACTTTGTTCTTCATTTTTAATATTCGTTGGCTATTCTAGGTCCTTAATATTTTCAGATGTATTTTAGAATTAACTTGACAAATTTTGCCAAAAAGCCTGTGGGAATTTTTATTAAGATGGCATTAAGTTTATAGTCCATTTGGATAGAATTGACATCTTAACCATGTTGAATCCTCCATCCATGAACATGGTATCTCTCCCCATTTATTTAGGTCTTCTTTTTTTTTTTTTAATGTTTATTTATTTTTGAGAGAGAGAGAGAGAGAGAGACCAAGCGCAATCGGGAGAGGGGCAGAAAGAGAGGAAGACACAGAATCCAAAGCAGCCTCCAGACTCTGAGCTGTCAGCACAGAGCCTGACCCGGGTCTCAAACTCACAAAATGTGAGATCATGACCTGAGCCAAAGCCGGACGCTTAGCCAACTGCACCACCCAGGCTCCCCTATTTAGGTCTTTTTTTACTTTCTGTCAGGAGTATTTAGTAATTTTCAGGGTAAAGGGTCTTATACAACTTTTGTTAACCTTATTCCTAAGCAATTTATGTTTTTTGATGTTATTATATATGGTATTATTCCTTAAATTCCATTTTTGCCTCATTTTCTCTAGTATATAGAATTATAATTTATTTTTATATGTTGGCCTTGTGTCCTGTGACATTGCTAAATTAATTTATTATTTCTGTGTTTTTGATTTTGGAGATTACTTAGGACTTTCCATGTAAACAGTCATGTCATCTGGGAATAAAGAGTTATGACTCTTTATTTTCTTATTTTCATGCCTTGCCTAATTGCACCAGCTATGACCTCTGATAAGATATTGAAGAGAAGTAGTGAATGTGGACATCCTTACTTTGTTCCCAATCTTAGGGAAAAGCATTCAGGTTTTTTTTTGTTTGTTTGTTTGTTTTGTTTTTTTTTTTTTGCCATAAAGCATGATGTTAGCTATAGTTTATCATTGATTTTATTTTATTGTATTGAGGAAATTCTTTTCTATTCCTAGTAAGCTGAGAGTTTTTATCATGAATAAGTATTGCTTTATTGCTTTTTTTTTTTTTGCATCTGTTGAGCTGATCATATGGCTTTTCTTTATTTTTTTAATTTAGTGAATTATGTTGATTGATCTAAAACCTTGCATTCTGAGGATAAACTTTACTTGGTCATAATGAATTATCTTTTTTATATATTGCTGGATTTGATTCACTGATTTTTTAAAATAATAGATAACAAACTTGATATCTTTAACCATAAATATGAAATTTTATTTTATTCTTTTTTTTGAGAGAGCATTCAGATGGGGGAGAGGGGGGGAGGGGGGGAGGGGGGGAGGGAGGGAGGGAGGGAGGGAGAGAGAGAGAGAGAGAGAGAGAGAATCTTAAGCAGGCTCCACACTCAGCACAGAGCCTGATGCAGGGCTGGATTCCATGACCCTGAAGTGATGACCTGAGCCGAAATCAGGAGTCAGACAGTCAACTGACCGAGCCACCTAGGTGACCCATAAATATGAAATTTTAAAGAAAAAAGTAAGAAGTTATTTATAAGCCATAAAAAGTCCTAAACGATCGGTAAAGTAATAAATAAACTAAGAAGTCATGTACGCAGCCCTGTCACAGATGTGTGTTAATTGCCAGAGATAAACAATCTCAAGTCACTAGGTTTCTTGAGAAGTTAGCAAAAGAATCCCTTAAAAAGAAAAGAGTTGGCAAAATAGGAAATGGCATAAAATAATGATTTAGAAATATGTATATTAGATTCTTGAGGCTGCTGTAGCAAATTACCGTAAACTTTGTAGCTTAAAAACAACAGACATTTATTCTCTTACCCTTCGGGAAGAGTCTGGCATCAGGTGCTGGCTTTGGAGGCTAACGGATAGAATCCGATCTTCACCTCCTCCAGCTTCTTGTGGCTGTTGGCGTTCCTTGACCTGTAGTTGCACTGCTCTAGTCTCTGCCTCTGGGGACACATTGTCTCCTCTCCTGCGTGTGTCTCTCATGAGGATGCTTCCCATTGGCTTTAGGGCCCCCAGGATAATCCAGGAAGATCTTCCCATCTTAAGACCCTTAACTTCATTACATCCGCAAAGACGGTATTTCCAAACAAGATCACGTTCACACATTCCAGGGATTTGATGTGGGCTTATCTTTTCGGGGGCCACTCTTCAGCCTATTACACAGTGTAACTTTAAGATTTCCTGTATGAAACAATGGTACTTGATTTCTGATAATGAAATAAACTGAATAAATACTAAATAAGAAGACTAAATCAATCTATGATCCTTGATTTTGACCAATTTAATACTTTTTAAAATGCTACTCTGAACACAGAATGAAAACTTACTAAAACTAAAACTGTCTCCTCCAACACAAATTGTCATCGTTATAAATGGTTAAAATAAACAAGTTTTGGGTAACTGTTTGGGTAATTTGGGAATATTGCCATTTGGCAAAGTAATTTGTGGCTAATTGGCTTTTGATAAATTGGTCATTTGACATGTTGATTTTTGGCCAATTGGCTCTTGGAGAAGTGATGTTCGTCAAGTTGGACTGCCTCCCACATGGGCCTGGGGCTTGATGTCTGGGGCCAGGCTGTGAGGCCCACACGGGCGCCTGGCAGGCTGAGCGCCTGGTCCAGGATCCAAAGATCATCTTAGATCAGGAGGGGAGAATCCCAGAAGACCTGGCCACCCCCGCTTCATCGTGAGACCCTCCTCCAGGAGATTTAGGAGCTACAAATAATTAACAGAATGAGAGTGACCTTTCATTGACTGTGTGCTGGGCCCTGGGCTAAGTGCCTGTGGCATTTGACCCCTACAGCAAACCTGTGCAACAAGCATGATCGTCTGCATTTTACAGTTAAGGGAGGGGGAGGTTCAGAGAGTTTGGGTTACCTGGCCATGACCACACTGGCAGATGAGTGGCAGAGTGGGGATTCCAGACCAGGTAGGTTGTCTGTCTGTAAAGCCCATGCTGTTAACCACTTGGTCAGAATGAATCAGATACAGTCCTTGTTTTTAAGCAATTGCTGGTGCAGTCAGCTCATTCAGAAAGAATTTCTGTGAGCCTCATTGCAACCTGACAGTGAAGCCCTTTCCTGTTTCTCCAGATGAGGAAACCGAGGCCTGGATAAGGTGTGAGATTTGTGGAAGGTTGCACAGAGGATCAGCGTCAGAGCTGGGATTAGAACCAGGCGGGGCCTCATTCCTCCTCGATCGGCCACCTCCACCTCCAGCCTGGCTCCTGGATTTCTGCTCCTTTGTGTCCTTTGTGTTGTCTCTGAAAGTGGGACAGACCCCAGAGGCCTCCCTGCCTTCCATCCCCCAGCCCTCCTTGTTTATGTCCATGTTAATGGGCCTTTGCAGGCTGGTCCAGCTGCCGGGTGTGAGCCAGCGAGCCACCTGGCGCTGCGTCTGCCACAGAATGTTTACGGTGCGTGGAGCCGGAACGAAACAACATCCATCTTGTTGACTCTGCTCCCAAACACTGCACTCATTCATGGCCGGCCCGCTGACAGGGTCCCTGTGCTTGGCAGTGAGCTGCCACGGCTCACCCGGCAAAACCTGGCAGCCAAGCAGGGTGAGGAGGAAGCAGGCAGCCTTTGGGGACCTCACGTCCTGAGCCCAGGCCCTCCTGCCCCTTTCTGTCCCCACTCTTCTCTAGCCAGATGCCTGCGTTAAGATGGCACCCTGCAATGTCAGGGTTGGCCTGAAGAAATGATGCCGTGACACTGAGCTGGCATCAGAAGCACAGGTCAGTGATAGCCATAGGCTTCGGTGAGGCCCAGTGGGGCTATACAGGTTACCGTGAGGTGCCGTGTGGTCAAAGCCAGCAGCCTAGCAGCCTGGGCGTGAGCCTAGGCAGTTTACCTAGAGAGAGCCTGGGCGTGACCCCAGGCAGTTTACCGGCATGGTCCTCATTGCCTCCCAGACTTAGTTTCTTCATCTCTCCAGTAGGGTTAACGATGACCTCTGCCTTCAGAACTGACGGGAGAATCCTTGAGACGCACTCATAAACCAAGTTGTGCCTATGAATATCTTATCTCTTCCAGGAGGCTAAGGAGAGTGTTACCCCCTCCAGCTGCCATTAAGAGGTAGAAGTGAGGCACCATGGAGTGAGTGCCTCTTGGGGACTGCAGAGAACTGGGTCTGATCCTGACTTGGCCACTGTCTGTGTGAACGTGGACAAGCCCCCTTGCTCTCTGTGGTCCTCAGTTTCTCTTTTCTGTAAAACAGGAGGCTGAGATTAGATGATCGTTGTAATAGAGATTTTAGCCTGTTTTAGCCCTGGCATCTTAACATCAGAATGACTGAGGTGATGCTTCTTAGGATGTGTGTTTGTGGTCCCACTGGGAATGGCCTCCCTGGGCCTGTGGGTTGTCCTGTGGGTGGGGCATGGGATGAACACTATAACCCTGGCTAAGGGGTTATTCCAAGTCTAGAATCAAGTCCCAGGTCGGCTTGTTTCTAGGTGTGTGACTCGGGAGAAGTCATTTCACCTTTCCGGGCCTTGGTTTCCTCACCTGTAAAATGGGCTAACTGATCTATCTAGCAAGACTATTGAGAGGCTCATGTGACCCACTTAGCATAGTACTCTGCCCTACCAGGTGCGGACGTAACTTATGTCATGCAGTAAGGGCTCAGGAGTGGGACTCCCAGCATTCCTGGGAGCAGCCAGTCACAAGGCAGGGTCAGGAGGAAGTGGCCACGACGCTGGAGAAAGGATGAGTACCAAGGTATGCCACCTCATCCTTGGGGATGGGGGGCACTTCAGTACTGGTACTGATCCGTCCTGATGTCCTTCTGTATTTAAAGGTCCATGTCACTCACCACTGGCTGGCTCCTGAGGGCATCACCAGCGTCTGGCTCATCTCAGTGTCCAGTACCCAGGCCTGGCTTGGAGTAGGAGTGTCAGGGAGGGATAGGTGCTGTTCTCAGCACATTCCAGAGAAAGCCTTGGGTTCCTTTGGGAGGTGGCAGGCCCCAGGGTAGTGAGGAGCCCCAAGTGCTAGGGCCTGGGTTGGGGCAGGGGAGGCTGGGGCCTATCCAAGACCAGCCCCTCCTCTGGGTTGTGAGGCCTTTGACAGGGAATTCAGTATGGCTGTCTGGGTCTAGAAAGGACACGAACATTTAGGGGCGCCTCCAGTGCACTTCCTTTATTTTATAGGAAAGGAAACAGGCCCAGGGGCTGGGAGCTGCTGAAGACGTGCAGTGAGTCTTCAGGGAAGCCTAGAATGCCAGGCTCGGCGTCCCTGCCCAGGGGGCCTTTCCTCGGACTCTTGACCCCAAGTGTGAGATATGGGGTCAGCACTGAACGTGAGGGCCACTGGACCAAAATACACCATTGATGCGTTTACTTTTAATGAGAACCTGCCTGCCTCCCCACGGAGGTGAAATGTGACCTCGTGGGCAGACTTTTCTGCAATCACAGCAGCCACGAGCATCCTCGAATGGGCTGTCCCTCATCAGCTGCGTTTCCTAGAAACCTCTTCCTTGCAGCCTGCAAAGTCCGGGCGGTGCAGCTGGGAGCAGAGCCCGGGCTGGGCCAGGGCTGCGTCCACCCACACTTCCACCACCCCACAGAGGCCTGCTGCTGTTTGGAATGAAAACACTGCTAGGTGCTGCTTCCCAGACCCTCAGACACGTTTGTGGATATGTTCGCTGCGTTTCCATCCCCCACTTCTCAGGGGAATCCGTGGGTTTCGGTCAGTAAAGCTGTAATGGCTGGAGCGGAGTCTGCGCCTGGCCGGCCCACCCCCAGGGGCTGAATCTTAGAGAAAAGGCTTCTTGTCTCTCTTGCCTTTCTAGATCTGCCTTTCCTGGCAGCAGGGGTTCACGAGTCATCCAAGGCCTCGTTCGTGGATGTGTTCGCTTCCGCATTTTTTCTTCAAGTTTCCACCTGAGCCACACTGCATGGTGCACGGGGAGCTCTGACGGGGACCCAGGGCCGGGGCGGGTGGCGGCACAGGGGGCATGTGTGGTGTGGGGGGAATGGCAGGGACTCAGAGGAACAAAGAACAGGCCAGGTCTGTGAGCAGCTGGCCTCAGCTGCAGCAGGGAGCATGTTGGGAACGGCGGGAGAGGGGCTGGGGCCAACAGAAGGTGCTCCGTCTTGTTTTCCTGGCTTAGACTTTCAGAAGCTATCTCATGGGTTGTGGGGGCCTTGGAGGGTGAGGAGCAGGGGGGGACTGGTCAGACTCTCGTGCTTTGGAAAGACCACCTGGCTGCTGTGGGGTGCAGGGATTGCATTCAGGGAAGAGGGGAGACTGTCGTCCAGGTGAAAGAGGTCGCTGTTTGAACTGAGGCAGAGATTGAGAGTGGTTAAGTGCGGGAATGGGGGGCTGAGGGAGAGAAGAGAGCTGAGTTGGGGAACATTGCAGGAGAGTGGGGAAGGTTTGGGGTGGGGGAGGAAAGGGGTGCGGAGGTGAGCTCAGTCTCAACCCCCCAGCCGCTGCTGATCAGCCAGTGCCGGGGACTGCACCTGCTGGAGCCCCTTCTATGGCCTGCCTCTCTGGGGGCTTCCCAGAGTCATCGTGGCACAGCCCACCTTGTGTCCCCAGGCCCCTTCCCTGGGGACCCACCTGGGAACCATGCACCTGCCTTCTTGACGGTCCTTCTGGGTTCAGGGCTCTCTCTGTGTCCCTGAATCCAGAAACGGACCATGAGATTCAAAGACCTCAAGACATGGGCCCTCCCTCTGTGTGTCTGAGCACTGTAGAATCAGACACACTTGGCCAAAAGGCTCTCCGGTACTCCCCTCACTATGCGACTGTGGAGGAGGCCTTGCTTTCCCCATCTGAAAAATGAGTTGGCTGCGGTCGGGGGTTCACATCAGCGCTTCCTTTTTCTAACAGGGCCCTTCTTGTCCTGCCTCCTTTACTCTCCTAAAATGAAATTCGCAGATAATGTAACCCGCCTACACCATAATTCTTAAAAATTCCATATAATGTTTCAATTGTATTATAAAAAAGAAATGAAAGGGAAGGAACTCCTAAGTAACGTGCATTTCCCTGCATAAGCTGAGGCACAACCGTGCCAGGAGACGGGATGAAGTCGTCAGCTGCCTGCACCTGCGTGCGGCATCCCCAAACCTGCCAGCTACAGACACACAGACATCACAAGCTGAGTGACCGAGGGTGACGTGATTTTCTGAAATGGTGAACAACTCCTGGGCAAGTTCCAAACAAAACACAAGCCAGTCTTTCCTCAATTTACATGGTAGTTCCATTCCTGGAAAATTCAGTATATGTTAAGACCATGAACAAGTTGTTTATATGTAAGATGGAGCTATGTTCTAGGCATTGGTGGTGAGGTTGCTCATTTACAGTTCTTTTAAGTATCTGGAAAGATATACAAAAGTTAGTGGAGAGCTGACCCTCCTTGGGGCCCATCCCTGACTCCTCCCCACTAAATGACAGTGACTTCCAGTCCTTGTGACCAACAGAAATTCCCCCAGTGATTTTCAGCATGCTCCCTGGGGTAGAACATACACTCTGGAGAGTCCCTGTTGCAGTGATGCCCCTTGGGCCTGGTGGGTGACAGTGCAGACTGGAACACTGGCTGTAGTTCCTCGACGAGGGCAGAGGAGGAGAGCAGAAAGGCTTCCTGGAGGAGAGGCCCTGGGAGCTGTGTGGATTCAGATCTGGGGTACCAAGGTCGGGAATTTTTTCAGAAGCCGAAGCAACTTCTATGACTTCTTCAGTAGGCTTTGCCAGCCTTTTGTGGCCTTAATACGAAACAAACCATCTTTTCCAGAGTCTGAAACTCTGATTCTCTCTGAGGGATGAGGAAAGGTTCCCTCTGCCTGCTCTGGGCTGCATCCCATGATGCACCCTTTCCTGGAGGTCGAGGTGTCTTCCTGCAGGTGGTGGTATTTTCTCAGTCAAAACAACTGATCCTTCCCAGGGAGACCCAAGAGGGAGGATGGGGATTTTAATGTGCTGGCATCTCACATCCTACCCCACATTCCCCCAGCTGCCTGGAGCTGGGCATTTCTCCCTATTGTTATGTCTTTCTTCTTGTTTCATATACTTTTGAGCACTTTGGGGGAATATTTCATCAGTTAGGGGGAAGAGCCAGCATGAACATAGAGGTTAATTAGCCTGATTTAAAGGGAAAGAGGTTTTTTTTCTTTTTTTAAGTCAAGCATGAAATAATAAATATATGCCTCACATAAACATTTATGGTCCTGTATTTACTGAAAAAAAAAGACAGATGGAATATGTTTGTCTTTGAGAAGTTTTTATAGATTCAACAGTCATTTCCTCTGAATTTCTTGTCATCCTATGACTCTTGGGCTGTTTGGGGCTTGGATAAAAAGTGGTTCTTGGTGATCATCACTTTTGCTCCCTGATGATTTGGACCAGCCAGGGTCGTGCGTGGGCTCAGGGCACTCTAGGTAGTGGCAGGACTTCTGATTAGAGACATGTGGGATTTTACAATCCCAGAACCAGAGAATCTCCTCGTGTCTCATCTGTGACATCACAGAATCTTAGAACCGTAGTAATTGAAATGCTTAGCTTTCTAAAAATGCATCATCTCAGAAGGAGAGAACTGTGGAATTTTAGAATCCCAGATGCATGGAAATTTCTCATTTTAAATTTTGGAATCTTGATGGCTCAGCATGAGAAAGTGTAGAAACAGACTTTTAAGAGATACCAGTTTATTAGCCCTCCGCCGCCCCACCCCCCAGCATATTTACATACGCTAAATACACATAATGCTTTCTTCAGCCAGCCCCTGGGTTCCCTCCCCACTCAGCCTGGAATCTCAGTCACTCCTGGGGAGTGGGGGGAGCACACTAGCAGTCATTTACAACCAATGTGGGTGCAGCCTTTCAGCCTTTCCCAAGGATGGAGCTGGGAGGGGGAGGGGAGGAGTAGAAGGAGAGGGTGGGGAGGAGGACAGGCTAGGAGGCTGTGAGAAGCAGGGGGAGGGCAGAGGCTCCTCTTGAGGAGAGGAAGCCCTGAGTCCTGAGGACGTACTGGGCAGCGCATCTTTCGAATCAGTTCCCTTACCTCATGTGAACATGCCTATGTCCTTTAGGGCTGTTCTCTTCTGTAAGCCATTAAGAGGACAGGTACCCAGAGGTCCCCCGGGCTGGTGTCTGGGCGTGCTCACACGTACCCTGCCCCGGAAGTGCTTGTGGTGGGCTGGGAGGGAAGGGTATGCTGGAAGATGGTCTGTGCCATGTTAGGGACAGCCAACTCCATCTTGGGTCTATACTCAAGGATGGATTTTGGCACAGATTTTTATTAAAATAATAGAAAATATTTTGGAATGTGTAATACAGAGATTTTCAAAAGAAATTATTTTAAAATTTGTGTAAGGTAAAATTTACATCACATGTGAGTGTGAACAGTTCCATGCGTTTTGACAAATGCATAGTCATTACGTCAGGAGTGCAAACACCATTACAGTCAGCAATTGGGACAGTACCCTCACCCCCCAAAGGAATGGCGAGTTTAGAAAACATTCCTATGATGAAGCCACCGCTCTCCCTGCATCATCTACTCTTTTCCTTCTAAGGTCTATTTTCAACACAAAACTCAGATGTGATCCCACACCATAGGTGAGATCTGGTTGCTCCTGCTTTCCCCCTCTGATGGCTTCCTGATGCATCAGGGTAAAACCCAGATCCTCACCAGGACCTTCCCAAGACCCTGCCAGTCAGGTCCAGCTTGCTCATCACCTGCCCCTTTCACCCCTGCTCGATGGGCTACAGCCACCCCTGGACTTCTTGTGTTCCTACTCTGGAAAACACTCCTACCTCAGGGCCTTTGTACTTGCTGCTCTCTCTGTGGGAATGCTCTTCCTCCTGGTTCCACCTGGATCTTTCCTTCTCTTAAGTTTCTGTGCAGACCCCTCAGAGACACCTGTCCTGACCATCTCCATCTCTGTACTTTCTAGCTTCTTACCCCTATTTTAATTCACAACGTTTATCTCTACCTGATATTGTAGGATATATTTGTGTGTTTGCCTTTGAAATTGTCTTCTTCTCTCTTAGCAGAATGAAAACACTGGGAGAATAGGGATTTATCTTCCTCATTCATCCCTGCATTCCTGGTGACTGGTACCTAGAACACTGCATTTCTGGTGCCTAGTGCCTAGTCCTGGCACATAGGCATTTAGTGTACATGTGTTAAGTGGGTGAAGGAATTAGTAGCATTTGATGTACATTTTGCATTTGATATTAAAGGAAATTTTGCATTTTTTTTTACAACCCAGGTTATTTTCATGTCTATGGAATTTTGAATCCTGCCCTTTCCTTTGAATATACTTCTCATAAATATTTTCCCTTCTAATTAAAGCCTTTGATAAATCCAGCAAAACCTATCAGATGCCTCGTGATGAGGCAAATTCATATAAAACATGATTGGCCGTTGCCTCTGCCCTCCATCCCTTCTCTTCACAAACGGGGCTTTGAGATTGTTCATTTCTCTGGGGCTTGCAAGGCATGCTGGTCTTAGGAACTGACCGCCTCACAACCACATGAGACTTTCTCAGTTCCTTGTGTGCTGTGTATTTTGTGGTAAATGGGCTATTCCCAACATATCTAATAACTAAGAACTTTTTTCCCACATATTAGCTGGAAAACCACCAAAAGTATAATTTTTAAATTATGTAATAACATAACTCTGTACTTCTAATTAATTATAGTTTTTGCGCCATGCTATTGCATTATGGTGAGATTTTACTGTATCATGTTTAATGGCCACGTGAAATTTCTGAAGAACCTTACTGTGGTTTACCTAATAGTTGTTGTATTATTAGATATACAGGCTGTCTCCTACTCTTTTCTGTTATAAACAACCCTGAACTGGTAAATTAAGAGATTTGTTTGTTTGTTTTAACAAGAATACCAGACTGGCGAGGGTACAGGGAAACAGGTATTTTCCTATACTGCTGATGGTATCAAATGGTATATTCATATTACTTTTGGAGAGCAATTTGAACTGCAGGTAGCTAAATTCTTAAAATTTTGCATGTCTTTTGATTCAGCCATCCCACATCTAGGAATTTATCTTAAGGCTGTAAATATGGACGGACATGAAGACAGGTCTATAAGGACATTCATTACATGATGGTTTCTAGCTTTAAACTTTTCTAAACAGTCTTAATCCCAATTCTGGAGGCTAGGTTAAATAAAGTATGTACAACCATATGATGGAATACTAGACAGTCATTAAAATTATTTGCTGGAAGGGGCTTTTTACATTTGGCTATACCAAGTAAGTTTGTATAAAATATAAAAACCAACTGTTTGAAGACATCAGAGGACTACCAAGACATCCAGGGCTTGAGAAACCAACATTCTGAAGAGAAAAGAAATGCATTGATGTGGATTTGACACTCTGTACCACTTCTTCCTTTCAGGTATTTGCCAATTTGCAAGTGGTGTAGGACTAAGAGAGAGCTGAACAGCTTTCTACAACCTTACTTTGCTGGAGAGACAAAAATTGGAGTTTAGGGTTACCAAGATAGGCAGTTCTGGAAGGGCCAAGATTCCATGGAGACAGGAAGTGGCAAAATGCAAGCCTAACATTCAGTGTGTTGCTTTTCCTTTCAAAATATTTGTTGCTTCTTAAGTGGCACAGGCTAAGTGGCTGAGAAATCAACAGAGTATGGCAGTTAAGAGGTTGAGAAGCTAAGCAGAGCTTTCAACAGCTTCAAGTTCTAGGAAGACACATACTGAAGTTTAGTGTCAACCAAGGAAGAGGAGCCCTGGCCTCCCAAGCTTTTAATTGGGACCCCTGAAGGGCAGCATCCTAGGAGAAAGGATGAGCAAGACATAGATCTACTTTTACAAAGACTTAAGCCCAGCTTTAAAGCAGCTAAAGCCTAAAGTGGATAAAGATGATCTTCCCCTCTTTTAACTACTTATAAGAAGCAAAAGAGGGGTGCCTCGGTGCTTAGCTGTTTAAGTGTCTGACTCTTGATTTGGGCTCAGGTCATGATCTTATGATTCATGAGATTGAGCCCTATGTCAGGCTCTGTGACAGTGTGGAGCCTGCTTAGGATTCTTTCTCTCTCTTCTCTCTCTGTCCCTCCCCTGGCTCACACAGACTCCCTCCCTACCCGCTCTCTCTCTCTCAAAATAAATATTTTTTTTTTTAAAGAAACAAAAGGAAATTCTCTCTTAGGAAGGTAACATCATCTGAGGCCTGTAAAAATTTCATACACAACATTGGAAATTTAGTCAAAAATTATCTGGGATACAAGGAAACAGGAGCAAGAGGGGGAGAATCATGATAAAAACAGATTCACAGGTCCACATTTTGGGGTTATCAGACATAGCATTTAAAATAACTGTCATGAATATGTTTGAGAAAATAGAGAAATGGAGAATTTCAACATATCTGAAAGCTGTAAAAATAAATGAATTGGAAAATTAAAAGATAAAATAAGCTTAAGGACTCAAAGGTGGATTTAATAGATTAGATATGGCTAAAGAGAAGATTAATGGATTGGAAAATAGATTAGTAGACAATATCTAGACTGAAGCTTGAGTTTAAAAAGATGGAATACAGAAAAGAGCATAAGAGGTTTATAGAACATGATGAAAAGGTCTAACATACATTGTTTCCCCAGGAATGTAGATGAAAGATAATGGGCAGAAGTAATATCCACAGTGATAATGGCCATCAGTTTACCAAAACTGACAGAAGACATCAAGCCACATATTTAAGAAGCCCTATGAACTTCAAGCAGAATAAATACAAAGAAATTCACATCTAGGGGTGCCTGGGTGACTCAGTTGGTTAAGCGTCTGACTCTTGATTTTGACTCAGGTAATGATCTCACTGTTTGTGAGTTGGAGCCCCACACAAGCTCCATGCTGAGAGTGCAGAGCCTTCTTGGGATTCTCTCTGTCCTCTCTCTTTGCCCACCCCCCCCCAACTCACTCTCTCAAAATAAATAAACTTAAAATAAAAGAAAATCACATCTAGGGACATCTTAGTCATAGTCAAACTGTTGAGAATGAAACGTGAAGAGAAAACTTTAAAAATAGAGATGGGGGGCAATGTAGTATCTTGAAAGACTTAAAGATGACTTTTCAGCAAAAATGATGAACTCGAGAAGACAGTGGAATGAATCTGTAATGTACTGAAAGAAGGTGACTGCCAACCTAGAATTCTATACCCAGCAAAAATATCACTCAGAAGTAAAGGTGAAAAAAGAATATTTTTAGACAAACAAAAGTTGAGAGAATTCTTTGCCAGCAGACTTAACAATTTTTTAAATACCTTCATGTAGAAAGAAATTGACTCCCATATGGAATCAGTAGAAGGTAAAATATTTGAATAAATATAGACTATATAAAACATTGATAATATCTGGTGAGGTTTAAAAATATATGTAGAATTAAAATACACACAAGAATAACCCAGCGAGAGAGCAAGAGAAAGAAAGTGTGTGTGTGTGTGTGTGTGTGTGTGTGTGTGTGTGTGTGTAGTCCTGAGGTTCTTGCACTTTACAGGAGATAGTAAATATATTAGTCTGTATTAGACTGCATGCAATAAGTCTACAATGGAGACTATAATTGCTAGAAAACCACTAATAATAAAAGAATGTGTGTTTAGCAAGTTAATAGATATAGAAACTGGTATGATAAAAAAAAATCCCTGATCTGAAAGATTGCAAGAGAGAAAAAGAATAGAGAGTAGGTGGGACAAATAAAACACAAGTAGTAAGATTGTAGATTTAAAGCAAAATATAAGTTACTTACATTAAATGTAAATGGTATAAATGAACTACCCAACAACAAAAGTTGTCACAGTAGATAAGAATTATTTTCTAGAAGAATATTGTATTAGTAAGGATGCTTTTTGTTTTAAGTAACAGAAAACCCATTTGAGATAGGCTTAAAATTGTATAGGAACTTCACTCTTCACACAAAACGTTCTTAGCGCCACCAATGCTTTGATTTAGTGTCTCTTGGTTTATTGTTCTTGCCTTCCAACCAACTTCCCGTGGGAAGACAAGATGGCTCCCCCTAGCTGTCAGGGCCTCACGCCTCCTCACTTGCATGTAAGGGAGGAGAGGCTGCTCTTTCCCCAGTTGTCAACAGAAGTTCCAGGACTCTAGTTAAACCAACTTGCATTATGTGCCAATCACTGTGGCACTGTGGCTGGCAAGAGAACGTCATGGTGATTGGTTCAGGCTTCCACAGCCCCCTCTGGAGTGGGTTAATGAAGAAACAATGAGGCAAACACTCACATGGCGTCTACTATGTGCCAGAGGTACTATCTATCGTAGGCATTTTACGTGTGGTATAGGAACCCATTTCACCTTCATAAACCGGCACAGAGATGTTAAATAGTTTGACCCAGACAAGGTCACAGCTAGTAAATGGAAAAACCAGGATTCAAACCTAGTTACTTAGGCCCCAGAATCTGCATCCCACATGCTATCTATACTGAGTCTCCTTCTCAAGCCCCATAGATATAGGAAATATGGGACTCTGTTAAGGAATGAATACTATGTGTTATGGACTGGATGTTTGTGCTTCCCCAATCCATATGTTGAAAGCCTAACCCCCAGTATGACTGTAATTGGAGATGGGGACTCTAAGGAAGTAATTCAGGGTAAATGAGGTCATAAGGGTAGGGCCTGATCCAATACAATTAGTGTCCTTAAAAGAAGAGATACCAGAGGGTATGTGCATTCACTCCCTCCCTCCTTCTTGCCCTCTCCTCTTCTCCTTCTCCTCCCTCTCTCTTTTCTTTCTCTTTCTCTTTTCTTTCTGCATACACTGAGGAAAGGCCATACGGAAGACATAGTGAGAAGACCACCATCTACAAGCCAGGGAGAGAGCTCTCACCAGATACCAAATCAGCAGGAATCTTGATCTTAGACTTCCTGCCTCCAGAACTGTGAGAAAATAAATGTCTATCGTTGAAGCCAGCCGGGCTGGGGTATTTTGTTATGGCAGCCCAAGTGGACTAACACACTGGGGAAGCAATCACTGCATTGCCTCTAAATCCCTTCATGATGGGCAACAACATCAGGCCAATCCTGCCTTCCAAGTCCGAGAGAGCTGGGCTTGCATCTCCCGACTCCACCCTCTGCCAGCTGCGTGACCTTGGACAAGTCAGTTACTCTTGCTCTGGAAAATGGCATTGGTAATTCTGGCATGGAAAGAGCCTAGTACTTCTCAGGTTTCACTAGTCTGAGTTCCCGTAAATAAATCTAGCTTAGCTTTAAAGGGGGAGTTTATAGAGTTTGGGGGATGTGGGATAAGAGACGATGGGCAGCCATGAGCCCGGTGTGAGGCCTTGAGCATTAGGCTCTGCGGCTCCAGAAGCCCTGACAAGATTACAGACCCCCTGATGGCTGTGAATGCCCCAAGGTGGCTCCAGCGTGGGTGAGTGGACCTTGGCTAGCTCATCCCACCTGGTCTGTGGACATGAGAACGAATCTGGCTGTGTGCCTTCCTGCTTCTCCTCTTTCAGAAGCCCCCACCTCCTGCTGTTTGCGAGACCTTTGGGTTTGGTGAGGAGAGGGAGGTATAGGGTTCCTATACCACACATAAAATGCAGCCTGGTGAGGCCAAAGGGGTCCTGCAGGGTGGCAGTGCGGGCCCTGCTTCTGCTGTGTGTCCTGAGAGAACCACTCGCCCTTCCTGGGCCTGTGAAGTGGAGCCTCTTGTCTCCCACTCTGTGGGATCTCTAGTGTTCCTCCTGCCCTGGCCTGGCACTCCCACTACTCAGAGGGGAAAGCTGAGGCTCAGAGAGGGGGCCAGGGCCCTGCTCTACCCTGACCGAGCCTGCAGAGCCCAGGCTCAGACTCAGGACCCCATTAGCCTGAAGTTGCCCTTCTTTGGCCATTAGTGCTCACTACTTGGCAACACGCATTTCTGTCCCAAGAGACACAGGTCACCCTGGGAAGGCGATTACTCTGTCTCCTCAGCCCGTCAAGAAAGTAAAACAGAGGGGCCTTTTCTAGGGTGCTGCACCCACCGTGCCTCTAAATACATTAACTCATTTACTCCTCACTGCCTTTTTCTGGAGCTGGGATTCTTATCCCTGTTTTACATATGAAGAAACTGGGGCTCAGAAGGGTGAGGTAGGTCATCTAGGGTCACATAACCTGAAAATTCAGGGTAGGACCAGGGCTTCAATCTGGGTGGATGTGTCACAAAAACAAGTGCAGTGACAGTCCTTCCAGCCACCCACCTTCCCAGGGTTTCCAGGCACCTCCTGCGGGTCCAGCCGTGTGCTAGGAATGAGGGGAATATCTCCAAGGGGGCCTTGGTGTCTAAAGAACCTACTTACTGTGTGACCAAGATAAGCCTGTCCTTCATCTAGGTTCATGTTTTCTGTATGTGAAGTAAGTTGGACAAAATAATGTCTCAGGAGGCATTGACATTTAGCAGCTCTGGGGCTCCACAACTCTTGTCCCGAAGGTTTTTATAGACTTGTGGGGGAGGCAGGGTTCTAACTGCACTTGAAAGCATTGGTGTGGCAGTACAGAGTGGTGTAATCTTGATTTTGTGGTGACATGGTGGAGATTTAGAAATAAAATATTTCAAGTACTTGGCATGCGCTGGGTGTGCATAAAGTACACCTTGAATGGTAGCTGTTCACAGAGACTGCTGTGAGCTGAGGTAGGGGAGCTCGGAGGGCAGGGAATATCCTGGAAGGAGATGCACTGCTCCCAAGCTCTGAGGGCCCAGAGGAGTTTGGGGGGTGTCAGGCTGTCCTCACTGGGTGGGTGAGGATGTGTGCAGCATAGCAGCAAAGCACTATGGGAGTGCAAGGTAACGCCCAAGTGGAGGGATGGGCCCAGGCTGTGAGGGCCCCCCATCCAGGCCAAAGGGACTTCATTTGTTGAATGCCTGCAAGGGACCAGCCCTGCATTCAGTATTTTCCAGGGGTTTTCACATCAACTCCACCTTCTAAAAATCTCCCCGTATTACAGATGCAAGAAGGTGCGATGGTTTCATATTTTGAACCTCTGTCTTTCTAACTGCAAAAACCCTATGTCTAAATGCTGCATGAGCTCAGGGGTTGGCAGATTACAGCCCCAGAATCAATGAGCTGTTTTTCTAGATAAAATTGTATTGAAACAAAGCCCCATTCATTTATTTACATATTGTCTGCGGCTGCTTTTCACTGTTGAGTAGTTGTGGCAGACTGTGACCTGCAAAACCTACAATATTTGCTGCTTTGACCTTTTTTAGAAAACATTTGTTAGAGTAAAAATGTTTGCTAGACTAGATAGCTAAGTCAGAAGATTCAGTGTATGTCTGAGCCCTACACTTGCTGTGTGAGCTTAGGCAAATTGCTTGCCCCCTCTGAGCCTGCCCAGCCAACTCTTGACAATTGTGGTGAAGGTCACAGGTGATGGCTGCAAAATGTTTTCTATACTGTGAAGTGTGGTACCCTATCGCCAGCCTGGCACCTGGTGGACAGTAAAACTCTGCTTGTTGGTGAACGAGGAACAGTCATTGTGCAGGCCTTCCTAGACCCAGCTGCTGGCTGCTCCTGGGACTGCAAGGAGGTGGCATCTGGGCCTGAGATGCTGAATGCATCATTGTTCTTCTCGTGCAGACTTGGCAGGTTTGAGCATAAATTAAAATTCTTGTGGGGAGTCACCTTATATGTGGTACCACTTTATAGCCAAGTCATTACGGTAATTTGCAAAACTCTCTGGTGTGTAACTGGAGTCATTTGCTTCAGATTTGCTGGCTGTGACCTCATTCAGGCTGCCCGGTCCTGCATTTGGTGACCCTTGAGCCTTGGAGACTTGTCCTGAGTCTGGCCTCAGGGTTAACCAGACCTGACATTCTGGGGCTAGAATACAGGGGCTTTGCCTCCCTCATGGATAAATAGGAGAAGAAAATGATTATCATTATCATCCTCATTTCTTTTCAAGTGCTGTGAGCTAGGCACCATGCCAAAGGCATTGTGTCCATAATCTCTTGTGATTGTCCTCACAACCTTGTGAGTAGCTGTTAGCACCATTTTACAGATGAGAAAATAGAGACTTAAAGAGGAAACTAAACCAAACCCTTACCTAGTCCTGGGGGTGCCATCCAGGCTGTGCTGTGGATTTGCTGTCTGACCAAGGCAGGTCCTTTCCTTCTCTGAGCCTCAATTTCTTCATCTGTTCATTAAATGAGTGGGCAGTCGGTTCCAGCCCCAACATTCTAGAATTTCTCACTAACTTATAAAAGCGAACATAGGACTTCCTCACCCTCCAAGTCTCCAGTGAAGCTTCATTTACATGGAAACCAGGTCTAGTATCTGCTCTTGGCTCCAGTGGCACAGAGAGAGACATGGCTGCGGGCATAGCCCTTCCCAGAGCACCTCCCTCCCCCAGCCTGCCTCAGAGCAGCAGGGCCAATGTGCCCTTCTCATTCCTCTGCCTGTGCAGGGAAAGACTCCGCCCTTGCTCCCTGGAGATGAAGAGTGAGCAGGGATGGTTCTTGGGATGCCTTTGGGGACGGAGAAGCAAGATACCAGTAGGCGGGAGGGCAGTGGGAGGCCCCCTGGCTGACTGGGACCCGTGGTGGGCAGTGGTAACAGCATCTCTGGGACACACATTATAGTCTATGGTTTAATTTCCAGCCTTTGAGAAAGCAGGTGGCCCAGGGAAGGGTCTGGCATGGGCTTTGGGAGACCTGGGTTTGGGCCCCAACTGTGCCAGCAGTTGCCACGAGACCTGGGACAGTCGCTCGCCAGCTCTGATGCTCCCCTCCCTCTGCGAGTTAGGGAGGCTGATGCATTTATCCAGAGTGTTGTGAGGGTCACACAAGACAAGGGCTTGGATGGGCTTGGAGCCCTAAACAGTGCCAAACTGTGACCTGAGGGGCTCCTTCTTTCCTCCCTCCAAGAGCTGGCTTCTTTGTTTATTGTAGGAAGACATCTTACATATCCGGTGGAGAAGAAGCCAATGGGCCTTAATTATTTGTCGGGTAATAACTGTTTTTTCCCACGGAGGTGATGGGTTTGCATATCAGCTCTGCCCTTTACTCCCTGTGTGACTTTGGGTAAACCACTAGACCTCTCTGAGCCTTCATGTGCTTGTCTGTAGATGGAGTGGTCCTATCCTGTGACAAAGACTGAAGTTCAGGAGCCATTGGAATGGTTGTACTTTGACTTCCCACAAGACCCCCCCCAACATGATCTTCATTGGAGTCAAAGGTGGGGATGCCTGTTTGGGGGTCCCCAGTTGTTCATCGGTTGGCTGAGAAGCAGCAGGACCGAACTCAAGCTTTGAAGTCTGAGAGATCTGGGTTTGAATTGTGACCCCCACCTCTTACCCCCGAGCCTGGTCAGAGGCACTTAATCTCTCCAAACCTCAGTTTTTCTCATCTGAAAAATGGCTCTAATGAGCCCGCCACACAGGGATGGACACTTGAAGGGAACCATGTGCCTCATGCCTAGGAGGGGCTTGATAAGTGCTGGGCTCCCCAGTGCCTTTCTGGGGGCTCACCTTCCATCGCTCCACACATACTCCTTAAGTGAAGGGAGGGTAAGCAACCCAGAGGCCCCCAGTGGGTCTGGTGGGTTTTTGGAGGAAGCTCAGAACCACCTCCCCAACCCAAAGACTGGGAGAAAGACCCTGGCAAAACAGCTCTGTGTGATGATTAAGCTTTCTTTGCTCCAAATGCTATTAATGGTCATAAAATTATCCACAGTTTTCTGAGGCCCAGGCCCAGGGTCTGCCTCAATGGGACAATAAAATCGCATGCAGAAACGATTTGGAAAAGGGAGAGACCGCCAAGCAGAGCTGGGGCTAAACGAGCGGCAGCCTGCTCTCATTAACTCAGGCCATTCACATTTGTTACCAGGGATTTCTTTTTAATTAAAAAACAACCAAGTTATTAAAAAATAGGCTTGTGAGCGGCTGGCCCAGCAGCAGCCGGAGCCAGCAGGAGTGAGCGTTCCTCGCAGCAGGAATGAGCCCAGGGAAGGTGACAGGCGCTTCTGAGCAAATCTTCATGCGTGCCCTCTCCAGCAGGCTCGCCTGTGCTTGGGAATGCAGAGGCTCAGCTGAGCCCCGCCTCGGCCCTGGGAGCATTGCTTCCGGGCTGCAAACTGCAATGTGCTCGGCAGGTGGATGCCTGGAACCTGTCAGAGCTGTGGGCACTCGGCAAGTTAGCACGGAGCCTCCAGCCCCCCTTCGGGTTGGGCGAGGATTAGGGTTGGGTGAGGTGGATCCTTGAGGATGGGGTTGCATTTTTGTCTAAGAGGCTACTTTTTGTCACGTAGCGATTCAGAATTGGGGTTTGGGTGCGACAGACCTGAGCCAGAGATCCAGCCCAGACTCTTACTAGCTGTGTGATCTCGGGCAAGTGACATAAGCTCCCTGAGCCTCTGCTTCCGCTGTGCCTCTCCTCATCCTCAGTCTCGGCGGCTAAAATCAGGACCTGGGGGCAGCTCCCTGCTCATCTTAACGGCTTGTCTTGCTCAGAGTTGACCGTACTGGACAAATACCTGGGCCTGTTAATAATGCTTTATCATAGGGGTGCCTGGGTGACTCAGCCAGTTAAGCGTCCGACTTCGGCTCAGGTCACGATCTCATGGCTTGTGAGTTCGAGCCCCACATCGGGCTCCGTGCCGACAGCTCGGAGCCTGGAGCCTGCTTCGGATTCTGTGTCTCCCTCCCTCTGTCCCACCCCTGCCAGTACTCTGTCTCTTTCTCTCAAAAATAAATAAAACATTAAATAAAAAAGAATAATGCTTCATCACATCTGTAGGACACTTCATGCTTTTCAGAGTGCTGTTTGACAATGAGAACAATTTCCATTCCTGGAGCTCACCCACTAGGTGCCAGCACTGTGCTAGGGGCTTTGCACCTCAGCTCTCAAAACCTCACGGCCATCTCTGGAGAGCTGGTGCGCCTGTCTTCATTTTACACCAGGGAGCGGAGGGTCAGCCTCGGGGAGGGATGTGTCCAAGGCACAGACTTGGTTAGGGGCAGTCGGGGCTCACCCCGAGGTCCATCAGGCCCCAAAGGCCGTGTCTTGTCCTCCTTAGGGTTATGGCTGCCAGGCGACAGGACAGAAAGACTGAGAACATAGCTTCCAGATTAACCCTCCTCGTGCTGTAGAAGAGAACGCTGAGGCCCAGAGAGAGGAAGTAACTTCTAACAACTGTGCCTAACAGTTTTGTTACACTGTGTACAGTTTTTTTTTTTTTCAGGGTTTTCATATCTTCTCCCTCAATTAGTCTTCATAAAAACCCAGTAGCTGGGCAAGGCGGGGCATGTGACAGTTAGGCTGTCAAAGAACCGTGGAGAATCGTGATGTGGTGCAGTTTGGGGAATAACGTAGATTGAGCTTCGGTGAGAACAAGAACAGATGCTGTTGAGCGAGCACCTGCTCCGAGACATACAGACATCAGAGCTGCTCACCCGGCCTGCCCGGCAGCGCAGCCCCAGCATGCATCCGTGCACCTTGTCACATGAGCGCTCGGTGACCAACGTGAGGGTCATAGATGGTTACGTTCCAGGAGGCAGGAGCTCGTCTGCCTGGTTCGCCACTGTTTCCTGCACGTGGCAGGGTGTTGGTACGTCGTCAGGGCTCAGCGCTTGTGTCAGGGTCCTTCGACTACTGGAGCTCGGCATCCACATCTAAGTATTGGGGATTTTATTCCTGATCCTGCTGCTGATTATGGAAATTAAATAAGGGATCCCCAGTGCTTTGAATGCAGCAGAGGTTCAGTTAGTGTGCTCTGTCCCACGCTGTGCCCCGGAGACTGCCCTCTCCCTGCACCCCTCTGCATGCTGTCTCCACTCACGTTGTCTCCTCTTCCTGTCTTTCTTTGCACAGTGAACGGGAGCTACGGCCACTGCACCCCAGGCTCGGAGAAGAGCCTGCTGGACCTGGACCTTGCGGAGGGCCCTGGCCCCACCTGCCGCCAGGGCCTTTTCCTCCCCGCGGGCACCCCACCACCCCGGGGCCACCCCCCAGCCTGCGAGAGGCTCCTGCACTTCCCCCACCCTAGCAGGTAGGTGCTCTATCCTCGCCCATCAGCTGCCTTCTGTGGATACTTCCTGAAGGTCAGGGACCTCACCTGGTCTGCCCGGTTGTGGGATACGCAGGGGAACTGTTGCACGGGAGGGCGGGGGACCAGCCAGAGCCCGGTAGCACAGTGGTGGCTGCCTGGTCTAGGCCTTGAACCTCTCGCGTCGCGTTGCCTCATGAGAGACGGAGATGGTTTTCTTGGGGTGTCTTTCCCCATTATGGAAGCTGAGGTGGCTTTTCACAGAGAATCAGTAATTTCAGAAGAGGACGATAGATGGTGGGATGGGGATGGAAAACCCAGCTCAGGGTTTGTATGCATTGTGCTGTCAAACCCTGGACTACTCCTGGAGGGAGGGGCTCCTCCGCCTGGGGCCATCTCCTGCCCCAGGAGGCCATACCTCGCAGAGCCCTCCTGCCAGGTGACCTTCATTCAGTGCTTGCACATCTCCAGTGACGTCCACTTGCGGACAGATGTTCTATCAGATTGCGTATTAGGCTGGAATCTGCCTCCTGGGGTCCCAGCGGTGCCTCTGTGCCCTCTGGTTTGTGACCTCTGACAGGCAGAGGTCAACCGCCGGCAGGCCGCTGTTCCCATAGCTCAGCCCCAGGGCCTGCACCTCACCGCCTGGGCATGCTGGCCAAGGCCTGCTTCACAGATAAGAGATTCTAAAACTTGGCCCAGTTGCCTGTTCGCAATTCATTCTTTTATCATTTATTAAGTATGTGCTGTGCGCCGGGCACTGTAGGATGCTGGAGATGCCTTGGCAAAAGAAGCAGAGGGGCGCCTGGGTGGCTCAGTCGGTTAAGTGGCCGACTTCGGCTCAGGTCACGATCTCGCGGTCCGTGAGTTCGAGCCCCGCGTCGGGCTCTGTGCTGACCGCTCAGAGCCTGGAGCCTGTTTCTGATTCTGTGTCTCCCTCTCTCTCTGACCCTCCCCCGTTCATGCTCTGTCTCTCTCTGTCTCAAAAATAAATAAACGTTAAAAAAAAAATAAAAAAAAAAAAAGAAGCAGAGAGCTCCTCAGTGGCATTGATGGTCCAGTAAGAGCTTCAGGTGAGAGATATTACTAAATAGCAGGATGCTTATTCTTCCACACGGAGCCTTTTTTTTTTTTTTTTTTTTTTAGCACATAGGATCCCTGTGGCCTTCATTGGTATTAGTGAGACTTCTGATTTCTAGGAGTGTGTTAGTCTGCTTGGGCTGCCCTAGCAAAACACCACAGCCTGGGTTGTTAAAACAACAGAAGTGTATTTCTTACAGTGGTGGAGGCTGGAAGTCTGAGGTCATGGTGTCCCCTCAGGCTTCTCTCCTTGGCTTGCAGATGGCCACCTTCCTCACATGGCCTTTCCTTTGTTTGCACGCCCTTCGTCTTCTAAGGATGCCAATCATATTGCATTAGGGCCTCACTCTTACAACCTCATTTAACCTCATTTACCCCCCCAAAGGCCCTGGCTTCAAAGACCATCCCACTAGGGGTTAGGATTTCAACATGGGATTTTTGGAGGGACGCGATTGAGTACGTAACAAGGAGCAAGCATCTTTTCGACTTCGAGCCACGTGTTGGTCGGTGACAGGCCAGTGCATTTATCTGCTTGATTATTCACTGAGGCTCCCCCAGCAGCATCTGGTTTCTCCAGGGAAGTTCTTCCTATCTCAGGGTAGAAGCTATGCTAACTTAGGGAAAGCTAAAGCAGGTGGGATTTTTCTTTTATTTATTTTGATACAGATGATCCAAAATATTTGTCATTTTGAGTGTCATTTTGACAATTTAGAGCCTGTACCTAGAACCCCACATATGCATTGATCTGAGGAGCTGCTATTTTTTCTGCTGATGTGGCAGCATCATACCCCCTCATTTTCCTAAAGCAACAGAGGGCTCTAGCCCCTGTCCCACATCCAGTTGGATCCTGTCCCTTCTCCCTCCCATTGGACTGCCTTATGTTAGGGACCCCTCCCCTCCCTTCATACTGCCCCCTTCCTGATCTCTGGCTCCTTGACCCACTGCCTGGGTTCTGGGAGACCTCCTTGCCTCCAGCCCAGCTTTCTTTTTTTTTTTTTTTCTTTTTGCTTTCTTAATTTTTTTAATGTTTTTATTTTATTTTTGAAAGAGAGAGACAGGGGCACCTGGCTGGCTCAGTCAATTGGGCGTCCGACTTCGGCTCAGGTCATGATCTCGCGGTCCGTAAGTTTGAGCCCCACATCGGGCTCTGGGCTGACAGCTCAGAGCCTGGAGCCTGTTCCCGATTCTGTGTCTCCCTCTCTCTCTGACCCTCCCCTGCTCATGCTCTGTCTCTCTCTGTCTCAAAAATAAATAAATGTTAAAAAAAAGAATTAAAAAAAAATTGAAAGAGAGAGACCGATATGAGTGGGGGAGGGGCAGAGAGAGAGGGAGACACAGAATCCAAAGCAGGCTCCAGGCTCTTAGCTATCAGCACGGAGCCCGATGCGGGGCTTGAACTCACGAGCCACGAGATCATGACCTGAGCCGAAGTTGGATGCTTAACCAATTGAGCCACCCAGGCACCCCGGGCCCAGCTTTCTAATACTAATAAAAATGGCTCCCGCTTTTTGAGTGCCTGAAATGTGCTTGTGCACATCTCTCATTTAATCCTCGCTGCTAATGAGTGACAATCCTGGAGTACTTGCTATGTGCCACACACTAGGCCAAGCACTCTTCATGTTATTAGCTCACTCAATTCTCGTCTGCCAGAGGGTGGGGAAATTAAGGTTAGAGAGGCCACAAAACCAGCCTGAGGTCACCCAGCAAGTGGTGAGAGTATTAAGTAATGTCAGCGATACCTTGATTTTGTCATTTCTACCCGCCACTGCTGTGGTCAATAGAATGTATTCGTACATGCAGTTTGAGGTCTAGCCCCATCACTGGCTTTCTGGGTAACCCCGGGCAGGATGCTACTCTTTCTGGGCCTTGTTGCCTTACCTGTAAGGTGAGGATAGGAACACAGAGTGCACAGGCCCCCAGTAGTGTGGGAAGGCGCCCTGTGATCTGGCTGCTGCCTGCCCACCCATCACGTTGACCTCCTGGCTTTGGGACCCGTGGGCTGCACACTTCCCCACCTTCATGCCTCAGCCTTCAGAACTCCCCCTTGATCACTTATGTTTGCCAGAAATCTCTCCGCCTCTTAGCAGAGTTTAAGTGTTCCCATGAGAGCCGGTCCTCGGTCTCCCCTGTGAGAAGGGAAGCTTCTCGAGGGCAGGGACCTGGTTTATGAAACATCTCGTGTCCTCAGCATCACAGAGCACAGAGGGAAAAGCCTGCAGAGCGACCTCACTGGCCCCTAGCCCAGGCTGTAGCCCCTGAACCAAAGGGTGCATGGACCCCATGAGATCCAAAGACACCCTCCTTTCCGCTTGAACCTCTGCCCGAGAAACACTGGTTTTCCCAATTTCAGCAGCTCCCTTCCAGGGACCAGGATGACAGACAGAGTTGGAGTTCTTGATACTCACAACACTGAAGCTGCCAGGAAACGTAATGGTCATCAAATTACATCATTTTATATAAGAGGAAGCTGGGGCCCCTGGCAGCACATTGTTGTGGGAAAATCCCAGGCTTCTGATTCAGACAATCTAGGTTCAGATTCCTGCTCTAACACTAACTGCCTCTGAGGGCTTGGGCAAGTTGCTTCGGTTTTCCGAAGTATAAAACAGATGGTGGTCTCTCCCCCGAAGAATTCAGTTATGCATTCGGCAGATACCATGCATCGGTTCTGCTGGGGTCGGGTTGCGTGGGACAGCCTTCAGGAAGGTTCCTGGCATGCAGGGCTGCTCAGCAGTTGTTTGCTCTGTCCAAGGACCCCTGCTCACAGTTTCCAGAGATGTGATGGGGGTTGTCTGGGGAACCCAGGGCTCAGAGGCAGAGCAGGGCAGGAATCGCTGCCGGCCTTCCAGGGGCTGAGGGACCCACGAGGACAAGCAGGGGGCTGTCTCAGCTAGCATTTGGAGCCAGGAGACACCACAGCCTGAGCTGTCCCCTCCCCACCCGATACTCATAGGTGCTATAACTGTTCTCTTGATTGCTTCTCCTGTTCTCTTCTGCTGATTATTTAGCCTGATGCTAAGCTGGTTTTTTTTTTAATGTTTATGTATTTGTTTTGAGAGAGAGAACAAGCAGGGAGAGAGGCAGAGAGAGAGGGGGAGAGAGAGAATCCCACGCAGGCTCTGTGCTGTCAGCATAGAGACCAATGTGGGGCCCAGTCCCACGAACCATGAGATCATGACCTGAGCTGAAATCAAGAGTTGGACGCTTGGGGCGCCTGGGTGGCTCAGTCAGTTAAGCATCTGACTTCGGCTCAGGTCATGATCTCACGGTTCGTGAGTTCGAGCCCGGTATCAGGCTCCATGCAGAGAGCTCAGAGCCTGGAGCCTGCTTCGGATTCTGTATCTCCCTCTCTCTCTCTGCCCTCCCTTGCTTGTGCTCTGTCTCTCTCTCTCAAAAATAAATAAACATTAAAAGAAAAGAAAGAGTTGGATACTTAACCGACTGAGCCACCCAGGCACCCCCTGATGCTGTCTTTAAAGGGATTATTCCAAACAGATGCTTACCTGGGGCCCACCCCTGCCACGCCCAGGATGACAACCATATGGAAAACAGCTATGCTTTAATTTTTTTAAGCTTCACAAAGTCACAACTTTCATATCAGCTCTTTAAGCTCCTCAGTGCTTTCTGCTGGCAGTGGTGGCCCAGCGTCCCCAGGCTTGGGGAAGGGGGGGATGTGCATCTGCTGTCCACCTTGGAGTGCAGGATCCTTCTGATTCCATCTGGTGGCCAAGCTCTGGGCAGGGAAGGGAGGTCTTTTCTGGGTGAGGCAGATAATTATTGGTCAAGTGTAGCTGAGAAACAGAAGGGCCTTCCCGCAAGCCTTTATCCGGGAAGTGCCTCGGGTCTACAGTGAAGAAACGCACACCTCCAGGAGAAGGGGAGCCTGGCTCCTGGCCCAAGCCCCATCACTGGCTTGCTGCTCGTGACTGTGGGCAAGCCCTGTGCCTTCTTGGCTCCTTTCTTGTCTGTGGAGTCATGAGGTTGGAGCCCATGCTCTCTGAGGGCCTCTGGGCTCTGCCTTCCTGTCTCCCGTGCCCCTTCGTTCCTTCTCCTCCTCCTGAGTAGTGCTGGGGCTGCTGCAGCTGCAGGGAGCCAGAGACAGAGGGGCTGGGGGCTGCCGGGCGGCTTGGAGAACAGGGACAGGTGATGACCCCACAGCCCATCTGCAAAGAGTTCCAGAACACTGGCGGTGATATGGCGGTCACGAAGGCACCATTCACCCTGCTGTCCCCCTTTCCAGAGGACTGTCACGGCACCTGCCGTCCCACTTGGTCCTGGTAGCCACCCTCTGAGGTAGTGAGAGTTAGTCCTTGCTTCACAGGTGAGGAAACTGAGGCTCAGGCCCAAGGACACATGGCGTGTCCTAGTCAGGACAGTGGGCCCATCGGCAGGCTTCCTGTTCTGCTCAGCCAGCCAAGGGGCTTCTCTGACCCTTCATCTACGTCCCCTTGCTGGTGGCTGGAGGCCCTGGTGCCTCTACCTGCACTTATTTGTCCTGCGTTTGGGAAAGGCCCTCTCTAAGAACGCGTGCGCCACATGCCTAAGGAAGACAGCACCACGTGCGGCCCTGCGCGTCACACCGTAGTCACGCTCGGGAGAAGAACGTGCAATGAGGAAAGGGGCCCAGAGTGCCTTGCCCAGCTTTGTGCAGCTGGGAGTGGCCGAGCCTGGTCTCAGACCCCGGTCTCCCACCTCCCCCGAGCTGCCCTCCCAGCCTGCCTGCCCGCCCATAGCCTCACCCCAGAATTGAGTTTTATGTAGTCACAGTGTCTGGGCTTGAAACCTGGGACCACCCCACCTGGCTTTTCCGCAGTCATTCCTAGGATGCCCCCTGTCGTCGTGACTTGTGTTTCAGACCCCCAACTTACTGATATTCACTGTGGAAAAGACAGACTGCTTGGGGCAGAATGTCACATAATTAACATTTCTAGAAATTAACGAAGATTACAAAAATTAAGAAAGATCTAAGGGACAAATAGGCAGCATTTAAAACATACTGGACCTGGGGTTCCTGGGTGGCTCAGTCGGTTAAGCATCCGACTTCGGCTCAGGTCATGATCTTGTGGTCCTTGGGTTTGAGCCCCGCGTCGGGCTCTGTGCTGACAGCTCAGAGCCTGGAGCCTGCTTTGGATTCTGTCTCCCTCTCTCTCTGCCCCTCCCCCACTCACGCTCTATCAAAAATAAACATAAAAAAATTTTTTTTAATTAAAAATAAAACATACTGGACCTGGATGTCCCTCAAAATGACCGCCTCAGCCTCCTTCCTCCAGAACTCACTAGAAGGTCACAGGGAGAAGGTCAGGGGAGACCCTAGGGAAGCCTCAGCAATAGGACAGGATGGCATCTGGGGCTGGAGAGGTAAAAGGATGAAACGGTGGTCTTTCCTGGCATCCTTTTCAGACCTCCTCCCTTTCTGGAACCTCTCTCCAGCTCCTCCCCTTTTTCTCTCCCCCATATTCTTTCCTGCTGACCACATCCAGCCTCTGCTTTCTCTCTCCCTCTGCCTCCAGCCCTCAACCTTCACTCCTGCTCTGGGCTTCTCCATCCTTTGGTCCCAGGCTCCCTGCTGTCTCCTGCCCGGGTCTCCCCGCTGTGAAGTGCCCACCCTCTCACAGCTTCTCTGGTCACTGTCTTTCAGGTCGCCCAGACCCCAGGCCACGTATGTGAATGGTGGCCTTCCGGCCACACAGCACATCAAGCAGGAGTCCCTGCCTGACTACCGGGCCATGACGGAAGCTCGCACACCCCTGTCTGCTCACTGCCGGGCCCCGCCAGCCACTGGCCTGCACTCAGATCTGGACCTGCCGGGCCGAGGCCTCGCCAACCCCGCACCTTCCTGCTACCTTCTGGGCAGTGAACCCAGCTCTGGCCTGGGCCCCCAGCCCGAGGCCCACCTCCCCGAGGGTGGCCTGAAGCGCTGCTGCCTCCTGGGCCTGCCCTCCACCTCTTCAGCCTCCCCCTCCCCCTGCGCTTCCTCCGATGTCACCTCCATCATCCGCTCTTCCCAGACGGCTCTGGTCACTTGTGTGAATGGACTCCGGAGCCCCCCTCTGCCGGGAGACCCGGGAGGGCCCCCCAAGCGAGCCCGGCCTGGCCCTGCAACCACAGAGAGCCACGAGGGCGGCTTGCAACTTGAAGCCTGCCGGAAAGCGGGCTTCCTGAAGCAGGAGCCTGCGGATGAGTTCTCAGATCTCTTTGGGCCTCCCCAGCAAGGCCTGCCGCCCCCCTACCCCGTGTCTCAGTTGCCACCCGGCTCGGGCCTCGGAGGCCTGGGGCTGGGCCTGGTGGGCAGGGGGGTGGCCGGACGGCAGGCGTGCCGCTGGGTGGACTGCTGTGCGGCCTACGAGCAGCAGGAGGAGCTGGTACGGCACATCGAGAAGAGCCACATTGACCAGCGCAAGGGCGAGGACTTCACCTGCTTCTGGGCGGGCTGTGTGCGCCGCTACAAACCCTTCAATGCCCGCTATAAGCTGCTCATCCACATGAGGGTGCACTCGGGTGAGAAGCCCAACAAATGCATGGTGAGTTCCCACGGCCACCAGGCCGTGCCCCTGCCTGGCCAAGCAGAGCAGCCCCCACCTCCGTGCTAGGAGTGGCCTACCGGGGGCTCCTTCCCTGGGGGCTGGCTGAGATCCCCTGCGGTCGAGGAGGGGAAGGATCAGTGCTGTGGATGTGGTCATTGGTCAAGATAATCAGTGCCCGTGTCACTGGGAATCTTTGGCTCCTCTGCTCACCGGGTGCCCTTCCCCCACCCCAGGGCACATGACCTGGTCAAACACACTTGTTCAGGTGGTGACAACACACACTCTGAGGTCAGAGCAGGCCCGGCCACCTTCTGTATTACACACAGATGCTCAGTGCCTCACCCACCACTGGTCGGGCAGCCTTCCCAGGGAGGCTCTCCGGGCCTTGGAGTGGCCCACAGGCTTGGCTTCCTCCAAGGAGCACTGTGTCCTCACAGGCATCTGGCTTGAGAGCTTGGGTCCCTGGAGCAGGTTTGGAGGTAAGGGGAGGGGTAACAGGTAAGGCCCTGGATGGCACCTGCAGTGCCATGGCTGGGGTTGAGCCTGAGGTTTCCAGGGAAACCCACACCCACACCCACCCACCCACACACACACACACACACACACACACTAACAGTGGACACCGAGGCCTCCAGCCCTTCTCACTGGTCATTTCTGTATTATGCTCTCACGGTGGTAGAAATCCCTATCAGTCTTAGTCCCTGATACCCTCCGCCGAGCTGCTGTGCCTAACCCCAAGGCCCAGCTACCCCACCGGGAGAGGCTCCCGCCTGGGAGTGGAGAGGCTGGAGGAGCCACCCAGTCTTCTAAGGCCCAGCTCCATCTTCCAGCCACTGGGGCGTTGGTGACGCAGGAGAGAAAGCAACGTGTCTGGTCTGCAAGGCCAGCGTCATAGCCGAGGTCAGGTTCCCCCACACGTGCATGCTGTCACTGATGCTGGGCGCCTCTTCATGAAGCACTCGGTCTGGGATGGAGTGCCCCTCTGTCCCTGCTCAAGGCCCAGGGTAGTATTTACAGGGGCCGGGGGAGGCAGGAAGCTTTGGCAACCAGCAGTATAAACTCCACCTTCCTGGGACTGGGTGGTCACCCTTGGGGCCCCATCTGCTTGTGGAGCTGTGGCCTGGGCATCCAGCTAGACCAGCTTATTCAGCTCAAGGGGGCCGGTTCTTGAAGAGGAGGAGGAGAGGCAGTGAACAGCCTCTGCAAAAGGACAGCCTCAGATTAGGAGGGAGCCTGCGGTTGGCGTATTAGTGTTGTGGGGAGAGGCTGAACTGGGCAGGCTGAGGATTTGACTTCATCGTGTGCTTTGGGGCTAAAGCCATGCTGGGAAGGGCTGGGGGCCGGGCCAGTCCCGGGCATGCCCCTGTTCCTCTGGGGTGTTGTAACACAAGGCTTGCTGAAAGGCATGCCCCCCCTCCCCCGCCCCGCCGCCACCCATCTCTGGAAGGAGATGACCAGCAGACTACTGGAAGACTGAGGGTACCGTCTCTGAGACCCTGGAGCTGACAGCTGTTGAACGGTGGTCCCTGATGTCTTCTTTCCTGTGGGGGTCCTCCTGTCTGTGGGGGCCGGGGCGGAGGCCCAAACCCTGGCGCGGTACGGTCCGGGGCCTCCGCCCACCAGGGCCTCTTGTGTGGAATTACAGCATCCAGTAGTGCCCGTGCTGGACGGCAGGGACCTTGAGATAATCTAGCCTTCCCTGCCCATTTGCTGGGAAACGGAGGCCTAGTAATTGGGTCAGAGAGGCCCAGCTTACTCAGTGCAGTCTGGGGATCTTTCTCTATGGTTCTTTTTCCTGGGCCTTCCAGGATCTCATTTGGTTCAACGGACTCCACAGAACACTGGCTTACACCTGACTCCTGCCTGTCTCCGGCGACCCAGACGTAGACTTTCCAAGGTCTTTGCCTGAAGGCAGTTGTGGTCAGCAAGGGGTGGGAGATGGGTGTGGACAGGTTCTGGATGGAGTTTGCATAGACCCAAGGACAGGAGGCCCACAAGGGCTTCATGGAGGAGGTGACGTTCAAGCTGACATTTAAATCTTTACAAAAACCCTGTAAAACCAAGGTTTTACAGATGAAGAAACAACGCTCAGTGGTGTCCAGCCGGCCTTCTCCCTGCTACTATGAGAACACTTTATCTTGCCTCCTGAGGGATTTAGGATTTTGATGATAACACCAACAAACAGCTTCTGAGTGTTGACTGTGTGCAGAAGCCATTCTAAGTGATAACTCCATGCAATCCCGGGAGCAGTTCTACAGGGTGGAGACTATTAACTCCCATTTTACAGATGAGGAAACTGAAGTTCAGAAAGATTGCTGAATTTGCCCCACATCACACAGCTAGTTAGGAGCACACAGTAACAACAACAATAATAACAGAGACTGCTAATCATCGTGGTAATAATAGTGACAACAATAAAAATAACTTGCCTGAGGTTACACAGCTAGTAACTGTTAGAGTGAAATCTGAACCCACATCTTTCTAAAGTGTGATGCTTTTGTTTGTGTTGATTGTCCCGTTACACTCCTCATTCTCTGAGGTCCTCGGGCTAGCTTTGCTGGGTGCCATCATCTGGAGTGGTGGGAGAGACCTCCTCTGAACATCTCCCTGCCTGCTGTGGGAGTGCTCCCCCTTCCTGTGATGCTGGTGCAGTAGGTGACCCAGGGGAAGGGGCAGGCCCCAGCCCGCACCCAAATAAGTACAGTCTCCCTTCCCTGTAAAATTATTAATTTCTCATGACAGGCCTCTGCTACCATGTGCTGTAATAGACAAAGGAATTTTGGGCCCAGATCCTCTGGAGAACAGGAAATAGATGAGACACTTTGATTGAAGAGTAAATGGCCCACTAAAATAGCAGTTAATCCTTTTATTATCTTTCCAGCAGCCGTTTCCACAGTTCTTTCATGAGGTAAGCCTTCCCCGCCCCATCCAACTGTACCACTCCGGTCCCTGCCAGCTGGTTTACATTTAGCCCGCGGAGCCTCCGCTCACGCACCAGGCAGGCCCGGAGGCGCGGCGAGGAGCTGGCTGCCCTCTGCCCAGGTTCTCAGGTCCACCCCGGGATCGGGATCGGGCCTCGGCTGGCGGGGGCCCCCGCGGTAGGCCGCGCCATCCATCCCCCCGCCCCCCAGCTCTGCCCTCTCCCCGGCCCATCCACGCCATCCAGAGGAAGCTCCCTAATCTCTTTGCAATATCCTGTTATGTTTCTTATGTTGTCCGAGTTGTCTTAGCCTTATTAAATTTGGGGTTTCATCTGCATTAGGATAGCGAGGATACGTCCAACCCAAATACTGCCGCGACGCCTCGAAGACGTTAACTTTGAAAAGATTAATTTCTTGCTTTCTTAGGTTGGCTCTCCCAGACAGTTGGAATCCTGATTGTCTGAGACTGCAGAAATTAGCGGGCTGTGTAGTTTGCTTTCCTCCCCATCAAGAAAAAGAGAGGGAGAGTGAAAAAGGAAAACCTTTCATAACCTTGGGTTTCATAAAATAACAATAATAATGACAGCAATTCCTGCCTTTGTGAAGAGCTTTAACCGAAGCCGTGAGTGCAGTGTGGACGGTATGTGTAGGCAGGTCTGGAGCCACACAAACCCAGTTCCCTCCTGGGCCAGCCACGTAGCAGCTGTGTGACATCAGGCAGGTGACTTAGCCTCTCTGAACCATAGTACATTTGGTTGTAAAATGGAATGATAATCGTACCTCCCTTTTAGGATTTTTGTCATGAGGGTTTAAAGAGATGACACAGGGAAGTGCTTCGTTAGTTCTCTTGTCCCCCGTCACACTCCGTCACGTGGACCATCTCAGGAGATTAACACTGTAGCCCTGAGAGTTACAACAGGATCATTTGTGGCTATCTTACAGATGAAGAAACCCAAAAGAGCCAGTCAATAGTGGAGCTTGGACTTGAGGTCAGCCAGTTCCAACGGCCTTCACTGTGGGTGAGGTGGACAGGGCCGTCACCCATGCCGGTGGCCTGGTCAGGTGTCTGCCAGCAATGTGGAGCACCTGCTCTGTGCCAGACGGTGTCTGCTCCGGGTGACGGGAGCTAGAAGGGGCAACTGGGGTGGGGACATAGGGAGGAGGCTCTGGTCCCTGCCTTCCCAGGCCCGGTGTGCGGCTGGAGGCTGGGCTCACGTCCTGCCTGGGCTCCTCTGGTAGCTGCACCTGCTCTGGCCGCTGGTCTCCATCCGTTACGCCCCTCTCCACCACTGGACCTTGCACCAGGGAAATACAGCCCACTGAAAGCCGAGCATTATTGGTTGGCCGTAATCAGCCAAGGAATCAGACACGAGCCACCTGGCTGGGCTTTTTGGGAGGGCCTTGCCCACCTCCTAGAAGGGCCAGCCTGGGCCAAAGCTTCTCTCCTTTCCCATAATCCTGGGGCTTCCGGCTCTCCCTTTTGGCTTTGCCTCAGTCCCCCAACCCCTGAGAAACAAAACGCAGGGTGCTGGAAGAGGTGAGGGAGGCGGAAGGAGGTGCTCTTGGCTGAGACGCCGAGATTCTAATACCCGGGCCCAGGGCTAGCCATGTCCTAGTCCATCTTCAGAAAACCACTGGTCAAAACGCTGAGGCCCAGAGAGGCCAGATCAGGTTCACAGTCGGCCAAGTGGCCGGGCACAGCTACACGTCAGATTTGCCCACCTGCCCGGCCAGGCTGTGAGTTGGGAGTCAGAGAGAATCTTGACTGGCGGTGAGGTCATATCTCATTGGAAGTCGTCAGGGAGAAGAGAACTAATACATTCTGAGGTATGCTAGGTACAACCACGCATCACCATGCCCATTCTTTCAGGAGAAATTGATGTTCACGGATGAAATGGCTTGCTCTTTGTCACCCGGCTCAGCTGCCTGGGCCACTCCACGGGCCACACGGCCCCCCACCCACCTGCCTTTGCTCAGCCTCTTCCACACAGAGGCGAGTCGGTGCTTCTTAAACCACAATGAGTGGGTCCCTGGGCATGTGCTCCCCCCGTGCCCCACGTCCTGAGACTGGCTCCGTGGGTTGGGCATGTTTCTGGGCCAGCGGACACCGCTGACTCACGTCAACATCTCCAACTCATTCTCGGGAATTTTCCTAGAGCCCAAAATGCATGCGCAGGTGGGTCTTCCGTCCATCTTCATCGTTACAGAGAAGAGACAGGGAAGACAGATCCTGAGAAGACAGTGAGGGGCCCAGGATCCCACAGCAAATGGGGCAGCTTCAGTGGACAGGGAGTTTCCTGAAGGGGCTAGTAACCAAAAGTTGGGGAAAGTTAGACCGTGGGGAAAGTGACCGCAGATGAGGGAAGAGTCCTTCCCAGAAACACTTGCCTCACCCAAAAGATGGGTGCCCCCGTGTGCTCAGCCTCATGCTGAGCTGGGGGTCCTGAGACAAAGATGAGGTGATAACGAGACTTCTGGCACCTTGGGGAGGACACCAGCCACCCTTGAGTCTCATGCTGTTATTGCTGGATGAAGGAGGGAGGGGAGCCAGACGCTGAGGATTTGAGGCCTGGCTGTATAACCTTGTCTAAGTCAGTCAAGGCGGCTGGAACATTATTGGGAATTTTTCAGCTTATATAGGACTTCCACACAGGCATTCCTCAGAGTGGAGGAATAATTCCTGGGGACTGGATCATTATCCCCATTTTACAGATAGGGAAAGGGTAGTCCGGTTCATGCCCAAGTTTAGGTCTCAAGTGCATCATAGGGTGAGGTTTGAACCCAGGTCTCAGCCTGACTCCAGAGACTGTATGCTAGCTGTGACCTCAAGCCGCTTCCCAGGCAGAGGACCATCAGTCTGCCTATAAATATGAAGAAAATATCCAGATTTGAAACTCATTTCAGCAAGCTGTCAAGGAGCATGCACCTCCTGTATGCCAGGCCCTGGTGGACCCAGGGGTCACAGAAGGGAATCAAAGCCAGCTTTGGTCTGGAGGAGGCTTTGTTAAGCAGAGAAAACCAATAGACGCTTGCATTTTTGCATTTAACTGTTTTCCCACACGAATCCCACCCCCCCACCACCACCTTGAGAGCCTGTCGCAGGCCCCCTGCCTTGCTGATATGATGACTCCTTTGTTCTATCTTGGAGGAGAGGGCCCTTGTGGGATGAGGGGGGAGACATTTCAACTTCTTTATTTTATTTTATTTTTTTTATTTTTTATTTAAAAAAAATTTTTTTTAACGTTTATTTATTTTTGAGACAAAGAGACAGAGCATGAAGGGGGGAGGGTCAGAGAGAGGGAGACACAGAATCCAAAACAGGCTCCAGGCTCCGAGCTGTCAGCACAGAGCCCGACGCGGGGCTTGAACTCACGGACCGTGAGATCATGACCTGAGCCAAAGTCGGCCGCTCAACCGACTGAGCCACCCAGGCGCCGCCATTTCACCTTCTTTAAAATAAATAAATAAGTCACCCGAAGACAAGCTTACTTTCTGGTGAGCTAAAAAGCTACAAAGTAGAGCATGGTTTAAAACCCCTGCCCTTGAAAATCCTGCTGTAAATGAGCACGGAGAGGTCAAGCTGGCCCAACCAGCTTAGGTGACAAGTCCACCCACTTTGGAAATGGGGTCTGAGTGTCACTTTGTTCTCAGGTGGGAAGGGTCTGGGTAGAAAGACCTTTCTAGGCAAAGGAAGCTTTTAAGTTGGCATGCAGATGTGCCCTTTTCAATGACCGCGACTGGGGTACCTCCTGGGATCATAGCAGTTCTCGTGTCTACTTATTATCAGGTGGGAAACCCGAAGCCCAGAGAAGGTGCAGAGTGGCCCATTATCACCCAGCAAGTTAATGGTAGCCGTGGGATACCTGCTTTATTTCTCCTTGCCCTGAGGTTTCCTCTGCAACCAAACTCCTAGAGAGTCTTTGCACACTCCAGCTCCTTTCAGTCCTCTGGGCCTTGGCTTTTGCTGGTCTCTCTGTCTAGAATACCTTTCCCAGCCCAGCAACTCCTAACCATCCTTCAGAACCCAGTCCAATGTCCCCTCCTCCACTTCCCCCCTTTCCATGCCTCCCACTCTCCCCACACATGTTGCCCCACGTAGAGCAACATTTCCTGGTATGGCCAAGTGTCTTGGGGACCGTGTGCCCTCTGATGTCTGGCTCAGCCTTGAGGCAGAGGAGCTAAGCCTGCCCTCTGGTGCAGAGGCTCTGACCAGCTCTGTGCATGAAGCAGCCTGGGCACTGTCCTCCAGAGCAGTTTCCAGTGAAGTCACAAGATGGGCAGGGCCCTAAAGATGGGCACATCCACCCTCTAGTCTGGTGCTTAAAGTTTTTCTGCAAGAAAGTCTGAACTTGACACGTGGCTTTGCTACCTGACAGCCTGTGACCGTGTGTGAGTAACCTGGCTTCTGTAAGGCTTTGCGTTCTTACCTGTGAAGTGGAGGGAGCAGGACAGCTGGGAGGCTCCCATGAGATGCCGTATGTGAGGTGCTTCGGCAGTGCCTGGCACATAGTAGATGCACAGCAGATAGTTCAGACTGTTTTGGGCAGGTTGTACTAGGAAAAGAGAAAAGGGAGAGTCTGAAACGGATAGTAGCTGTGCAGTCGTGAACATCCCCATAGGAACAGAAAGGGCTGGTGTAAGTCCCAGCTTGGTCACCGACTGGCTGTGTGACCTTGGACAGGTCACCTCGCTGTGCTGAGCCTCAGCTTCCGGAGCTGTGAAATGGGATAATGTCTAGCACTCTGTGTCCAGTGGGAGCCCAGTTTACACTAGTGCCTTTTACCCTCTTGGACCCAACGCTCCAGCTCCACAGAACTTGGCTCAAACTGGGCTGCCTCCCTTTCTCCTCTAGTTTGTAAAAATCAAACTCAGGGGACTTCCTAAGGAGAGGCTTCCTAGAAGCTCTGGCCTTGTGATTGGGTCAGAGCCCTGTACAGGAGGAGAAACTGAGGCCCCCGATGGAAATGACTTGCCTGGGGGAAGGGAGGAGAACTGGAGGTAGGTGTGGGGGCTCATTCCAGCTCTCCTGCGCACTAGCTGTGTAACCTCGGGCAAATCATTTCGCTCCCCAGTCTCTGCTTCTGTGTCTGTAAAATGAGGGCTGTGATGCTCGCCCCAGAAGAGTGTCTGTGAGAGCCAGAGGGGCCGTGATCTACAAACCGCAGAGCGCCCTTCAGGAGGGAGCCACCTGACTCCCGGGCCTCAGAGGACACAGGCACCCTCATAGGCGTGTTCCTCCCAGATAAGCTTTCCATCAGGCGCGGTGCTGGTTAGCCACAGGCTCCCCAAATGCAGTTCCTAGCCTGCAGCTCTCCAGGGCCTCCTCCCTCCCTGCACCACAGCCCACCCTCCTCACTTCCACCTCCACGGCCCCATCCAGTTCCCCACCCCCTCCCCTACCTCATCCCCATCCCTGCCCACCCCCTTCTGCCTTATTTAAATTCTGAGTCAGGAATCCATGAGCCAAGTGGAGGCCTAACCAGCCCTGGGACCTCAAGCAAGCCACGTGGCCTCTGGGAGCCTCAGTTTCCTGTGTGTGTGTACAGGGGAGACAGTTGTGAGATTAAATGAGATCATGCATGTGGAGCACTTACCTCATGCCTGGCAAATACTTGGCACTTGAAAACAGGAGCCCTTGTTCTTCTTTTTTTTTTTTTTTTTGAGTCATCAAACCCAAGGTCTCGCTCGCATCCTAGGAGCACCAAACTTGAGGGTATGGGAACGCTGGCCAAGTTTTGTGAACTCAGCACTGCTTTATGGAATATGAAAAAAAATTAAGGATAAAAAAAACAACCTTCTGAATTGAATTTAAAATAATAAAAGGGGGGAAAAAAGCTTTTTAATTTAATGTAAATGGCATTGAAATGATTGTCTTATTAGAATGAGAAAGTCAGATAAAATCAACAGTGACTCTAAGAAAGTGTCCAGACCATGTTTTCTGAGAGGAACATCCTGGAAATGGTAAACTTCATGATTGAGCCTTAATAGGCGCTGTCTCCACTGGATGGCAGATGGGTTAGCTGAGCTGACTTCCCGTGCCTCACTTGGACTGCCACAGTGATGGACCTCAGGATCCTGCCCTCATCTGTGAGACGGGTCACGGTCTCACCACCCTGTGGCCTCAGTCACCGAGGACACTCTAAGACCCGGGATACTCAAGACTCCTTACCTGTGCCCCTCCCTCAGGAGAGAGCCTTGTGCTGTCTGTGTTGTCTCTTTCCTCACCCCTGCCAACCCTTCACCAGCTTTATTGACACCCATACCGTGGCAGGTTTGATGCTAGAAGCGTGGGGTGCAGCGTCAGTAAGGAATGGTGAAGGAATTAACAGAAGGGGGAGAAGGCTTCCCCCAGGATGTCACGAGAGCTGGGCTTTGAAGGGTGTGTAGGAGCTTTTGAAGGGTGTGTGCGAGGGAAGGCTTTTCAGGGAAAGGGAACAACACATGCAAAAGTTTTGAGATGTGACAGTCTCGGCCCTCGGGGGGAACATAGGTGTCTCCTTGTGCTTGGGGTGTGTTACCTGCACGGCGCTGGGAGCAGAAATGGTAGTTGGAATTGGACCGTAAGGGGCGTCCAAGTTCAGTATCGGGAGCTTGGCCTGTGCCCCGAGGAAAGTGGAGGGAGTGGTGGAAAGGTTCTGAGCAGGAGAGCAACGCAATGAGTGCTAACATGGAGAAGAACGCTGGGCATGTGGTGGGTACACAGTCCTCGGAGGGGGAGTGACAGCAGGCAGATGAGGACACGGAGGCAGGAGAGAGCCTTCTTTCCCAGGTCCACCCGCGCAGCCCAGGTCAACTGTGACCCCCAGCCAGCAGAGCTTGGCTGTCAGCCAGGGCCTGGGCACCGCGGGCCAGGCTGGCTCAGCCCAGCAAGCCACGCAGGGGCACTGTGTCCGTAAGGTCGGGTAACCGAGCTCAACTCCCTTTGGAAGCAGCGTCCAGCACATTCACCAGTGGGAAATGGGAAAGGCATTTCCCATAATGTGGCTCTGTAAAGTTTGCACAACTGTTCTTTGTTTTCCGTCCATCCCCACAATAAATCTTCCTCCACTGCCAGGACCGGGGCCTCCGTGGTCTGTAAGCGATTACAGCACCGAATGGTGCGGCACTGCCTCCTCACGATCGCTCTTCTGACGTGGGTAGTGATAAAATGGGAGCCCATCACTGGGACTCTGTGGCTTTGTACGTGGCGATTTCCAAATAGCTAGGAGGTGGCCTCCTGAAGGGGCACAGCCCACGCCTGCCCTCCACATGCCCCCGACCCTCTGGACGAGTCTGTCACATGAGCCCGAGAGGGCAGACATGCACAGGAGTGCTGGACTGTGCATTTCTTGCAGATGGGACAGTGGGACTGGAGGTTTCTGCAAGCCTGTGCATTCCTGTGGGCAAGACTGGGAAGTCTCTGCTGGGCCCGGCACCCAGTGAGTGTTCGATGAACCATCCACCAGCCTCTTTGTTTAATCAGAGCTGAAACGCATAGCGTTTTGAGCTGAAGGTAACATTTGCACCTTCCCAGGGCCCTGGGATGCAGAGTTTTGGTGGGTTGTTCCCGTGCAGGACCCTGGGAATGCACAGGGCAGTGGCAGAATCCGTTTTACAGTGAGGTCACTGAAATCCAGAGCTTCTGCTACCTGGCCAGATGTCCCATCTGGGACTCCGCCTCATGTCCCTGGCTCCCTGCTCTGTGATCTTCCCACTGCCCACAATTGCCTCTGTACCCCCATTTAACCATAAGTCCGTGCTTCCCAGAATCTTCTGAACCCACGTTTCAGGAGTCCTTTTGGCCTGCGGGGTCATTTCTGACCAGGTTTAGTTGCCAACGGTCACCATAGCAATTGGAAGTCAAGAGGGTTTGGCTCCAGGGAGAAAAATGAGTCTGCCATTCTCAGATATTTCCTGGAGGTCCTCCTCCCCTTCCAAACCCTGCTCCCTGCTCCTATTCCTTCTCCCCAGGCATCCAGGGGAAGAGGAGGTGGTTCACTGAGGCTGTCAGTCCCAAGGCCTGTTTGTACTCTTGCTGTTTGCTTATGTGGACACAGGCCTGTAGAGAGGATTTGGCTCATTGAAGGTCACAGGGCAAAGGAAGGAGAGCTCGGCTCCCTCGCCTCCCAGCCCAGTGCCCGTCCCACGCCACAGAGCCACTAACTGTTGAGAACCTACTATGCGCCGGGCCCCGTGTTGAGGGCTTTTGTGCACTGTCTCCGTCTGTACCGTCTTTCCCTCCTGTATCCTGAAAGAACACAGGCTTGTGTTGCGTTTGCACCAGGGCGTCTCATTGGATGCTGCCCGCAATCCCTGCAGCACCCTCTGACGGATGGGGACCTGATGACCCGCTAGAGGTCACACAGCGGGAGATGACTTGCGGCCTGTGCAGCTCATGCCTGTCAGCATCACCTTCCCCTCCCGACAGGGTCTGGTTTGTGAAGCACTGCCCAGCAGGCTCCAGGGAGACTCTAGCGGCCAGTAGGTGTCAAAGCTCACACCTCTTTACGTGCACTGGGAAAGCATGATGATTGATCACTGGGGGTGTCAGGCCCCAAGGAAGCCTGGCTTCCCTGCAGAAGCCCGCAGGCATGCTCTTCCCCTGCCTGCCCCCACGCTTTACTTTCTTCAAGCACTCAGAGCCACCTGGCCTTGGGACCTCACTTTCTTCACCTGGGTGATGAGGTCTTTGCTTAGTTCAAAGCTCTTAGGACTCAGGACCCTGATTTGGTCAGTAGAGGTGGAGCATGGCCCACGAGTTCAGAGCTCAAACTGGGAAAGTCACAAGACCCCTTTGGGCCCTCAGTGTTCCCATCTACAAAATGGGAGGCTAAGTCTCCAGGACTTCTAAAGATCCTTTGGACTCAGATGTTCAGATAGCCGTCTTTATCATCCCGGGGGGGAGGAAGGAGAGGGAGAACAAAGAAAGGGCAAGTGTGGGGGCCCCCAGTGAGCCCTCTGGTCTCAGTTCCTTCCACGCTTTGCTCTGCTCCAGCCACCCGGCTCCTGACTATTCCTCCAACACGCCAAGTTCATTCTTTCCTCAGGCTTTTCGCTTGGCTGTTCCCTGTGCCCCCAAATACTCTTGCCCAGCCCCACCTCTGCCCACTCGGCCTCTGCCCCCACGTGCAGCAGCTGCCCACTAATTCGGTCTCCACAGGTTCTGTCGTTATGACCGTGGGCCCAGAGCTGGAGGAGACAATTTTGTATTAATTGATGACAAAAACGCATTACAGCCAAGAATGCAACAAGGGAAACGATTAAACTACCCAAAAGCAGCTACTTGAAAGTGCGAGGAAGGAAGGAAGGTGGTATTTGTTAGGAATGTGCTCTCCTCCAGATACCAGGTTAAGCCCTTTGTTCATGTTTTCTCAGTAAACTTTTGATGTTGGCTTTAGTGCCCCATTCTATGGATAAGCAGACTGTAGCTCAGAGAAGTTAAGTGCTGGGGTATCAGCCCCTGGCCTCCCACCGCTCCAGCTTACTCTCTGTGTCCACACAGTTTTCTGTAATCAAGCATGAGCTGATTATTCCTTGTTTTCATTGAGCTCACCCAGGGAACCCCTAACAAGGAATCTTAATTCGTTACTGGGACTCCTCAAAAGCAATCACATGGAATCTGGGCTTTTCATGGATCTGGAGCTGATCCTTCCAGTTAACCTGCACTGGATGGCAGGGAGGGGGTGCTGGATCAAGAATCAGCACCATGAGTCCAAGGACTCTTCATGTCCCACTGTCCTGGCTTCTACGTGCAGAAAGATAGCTGGCCTCACAGCTCAGGGTGGCCTTGCAGGCGTCAGAGGAAGGAAGAGGTTGGGGGACAGCTGCCTGGAGCTCCAGACCCGAGAAGCGGTGCAGGAACCAGGTCAGGATGGAGGGGCTCTGCAGCTCATGACTGCATACACCGGGACAGAAGAGAACATGGGGAGGTCTTACAGCCAGGAAGAGTCAGGGTCGAGACTTGAATCCAGGTAAGCCTGCAGGTGGAACCACTCCTTGGAGAGATCTAGACCCTGCCCTCAAGGCTCCTGGAATCCAGGTTCCAGGTCCAAGGCCTTGCCTGACCCCTAATTTACCATGACCTTGGCTGGGTAAGCTGTTTGCTGGTTCTGGCCCCAGTTGCCACCTCTGTTCAGTGGGAATGGTAATCCTGCCTTATCTGGGTGCAATTGCTTAGGGTTCTTCGCTCCGTATCATCCTCATAATGACTTCGTGTCTTTGAGAACATTGCCCCATCTTCACAGGAAGGACACAGGGGCCTGAACAAGCAGGGTGGTCAGCAGAGGGTCACACACGGGGCCACAGTCATGCCCAGAATCACACAGCAGGTCAGCAGCCTTGGCCAGAGTCCTACAGCAGGTTAACAGCCAGTCCCAGGGTCACACAGTGGGTCCGCAGCCAGGCCCAGGGTCACACAGTGGGTCTGCAGCCAGGCCTAGGGTCGCACAGTTGGTCTGAAGCCAGGCCCAGGGTCACACAGTGGGTCCGCATCCAGGCCCAGGGTCACACAGTGGGTCCGCAGTCATGCCCAAGGCAAGGTATTCCCCTGCCACACCTGTCCTTTGAGTCCTGTCAGCTGTTGTGCCCAGGGATTATATGGTGTCTCTCAGCCCAACCCTGCTGCTGCTGCTGCTGCTGCTGCTGCTGCCGCCCGCACAGTGAGCCCAGCCCAAGAGCTGGGGGAAGACGAGGTGTGGTCCTGAGACCTGAGGAACAGAGGGTCTGCCGCCTGCAGTCAACACCTCTGTCAGGAAGTTCTCGGCTCGTGCCTTCAAAGCGCCAGCCTTTAATTGTCTCCACATTGTGAACCCAGGAAGGTTTGTCCTGACAAGCGGTTGGTGAAATCAGCCAGGAGATCCCCCTCCCACAGCTTTTCAAGAGCTGTCTGAGGTGGTTACCGAAGGGTATAAATTAGATTCACCTGGCAAGGCCCCACTTCCCTCTGGAATATTCGTAAAAACGCTCCCATTGGATCCTGTCAGACGGAGAAGCATGGATTAGGCCTGGGCCCCCAGGAAGTTGGGCAAGTGAGAAGTAGGAGCTTCCTGTATTCCCTGGTGAGGTGGTAAAGGGAACAGGGCCTCACCATGGCATTTGCCAACCCCAGCACTTCTGGCTTCAGCTTCTCCCTCCATAAAAACACTAAAAACTACATTTTATGATGGCATTGGCATAAAGACACATATTCATATTATGTATTAAAACATTTTCTTTGACCTAGAAGTTCCTTTTTTTTCTTCCTATTTTAAATTAAAACATTTTCACGAGGCCCTGAAAATTTTGTGGACTCTCGCCACTGTGCCTGCATGCCCAATGGATAAGTCAACCCAAAAGCCAAGCCCTGCAGAGGCTGGAAACGCTTGAAGTACGATCCATGCCTCGCCTTTCCCCTTCCTTCCTTGGGCTTCAGCTGCATCCTCTGTAAAGAGGAATAGATAGAGGAAACACCAGAAATCCTGTTGTGATGTTCCAGTCTCTTCCCTTCTATTCTAGTCCATCTTTTTTTCTTTATCATCGAGTTCTTGGCTTCCATTAAGGATTCATGGACATTTACAATAAAAGATCTATATGTAGTTAAACTGACAGTGAGAGAAAAGGATGTAAATACATGAAAAACCTAAGTTTGTTTAGTTATTGTGTGTTTTCTTGGAGCTTCCTAGAAGCCAAGGCAAAGAAGGCAACTTGTTGAATTGCAGAATTCTGGCTGTCTGGGAAAGGGAACAAACCAGCCAGTTGTGTATTGGGACCAGTTCTTTGCGCTCTCAGATCCTTTTGAGGCAATGGTGGGAGTCACCTGGATTAAATGGCTGGAGGAAGGCTGTTGAATTGATTGTTGATAATGCAGAGTCACTGAACAAAACAGTAGACCTTATTTTCACCAATAACTTTGCTAACATTCTTTGAGAAAAGCAGGGGCAAGTAAATACTGGCAGTGAAGGTACCTTACTTGTGTTCTCTAGTCTGCGTCCTGCTTTTAGTCTGTCCATCCCCCTTTTACGGATGAAGAAACTGAGGCTCAGAGAAGTTAAGTAACTTGGCCCTGATCATCCAGCGGGACCTGAATTTTTTGGCAAGTGGCCTTTCTCTGCAGATGTCACGCTTTACTACTTGGGGCATAGTCGGTCCCTTCCTCGAGGAGCTCATAGCCTAAGGGGACTCTATGGATCTTAAAAAGAGGGTAACATTGTGTGCTGTGTGCTCTGAGGGAGCTCAGGGGGTTTGGGGGGCTAGGAAAAGGAGTAGCTATCAGCCTGGGCCTAGGGGAAGGCAGAGTCAGAATAGCATCATGGAGGAGGTGAGAGAGGGCATCCCAGGAGGTGGCGCTAGCATGGGCCAGGACATGAGATGGTGACACCTTGGTCAGAGCTGTGGCAGAGTGGAGAGAGGCGGCTGCTCTGGCCGTAATGAGCCCTGTGTCCCCCCTCGCCCCCCCACCCCCTAGAATTTATCGGCAGGCCCTTGTGAGCACAGACCATCTGTCTAAGGAAAGAGGAGCGAGGCCTGCAAGCAGGGAGCCTCCACCTGCTTCTCTAAGACACCTCTGTGCTCTCACTGCAGGGCCAAAGCTGTAGCAGGACATCCCAGTGGCCTGGCCTTTCTCTAGTCTCCCTCAGGCCGACGGAATATCACTTCCTCCTTTGTGGAAGGCATAAGGGCCCTCCCTCTTCACACCTTCACCTCCCACACTGAGGGACTCTTCAGTGTGGGGGAAACCGGGCTGCCAGTCAAACCAGCACATGTGTCAGCTACAGAAATGATTGGCTCTGAGAGATACCGAGGAGAGACGGTGGGCAGAAGGGGATGAAGCTGTTAAACGAGGGATTGGTGCTTCACGCTGGCCTGGGATCATCGAGAGGATGCTGGTACAGCCTTAGCAGCACAGGAGAGGAGGGTGTGAGCCGGTTGGGTCCATGCTGAGTAGGGAAGTGCCAGCCGGAGAGTCCCTGGGGTTGGGATATGCAAGAAGATGGGCATCATCAGCCTGGGGGCCAACCCGGTCAGTGATATGGGAGGGGCTGGAGTGAGCCTATTGGCCTTTACAGGATAGGGGAGGCCAAAGCCAGGGGGAGAGAGGTAAGGCGTTTGGGTGGTAGGGTAGAGCACGGTGGTCGGTTGAAGAGCCAAGTGATGAACTTGGTTTCAAGAGAGAGAATCTTGGACTTGCTGGAAGTTGGATGAGACAGGCTGGAGGAGAGCAGGGGAGTTTTGGAGAGGCGGAGAGGGCCGTTGGAGGGAAACTGCGCACTGGGCTGGGTGGCTCCGACAGAGGAGCCGAGTCCACGCAGGCAAAGCTCATCTGTGGATTTGCCCCAAGAGTGGGGTGATGCTGGGCAGTAGCCGAGAAGCTTGGGAAGACAGTGAGAGGCGTCTGAGCTGGGCAGGGAGGGAGATGGAGATCTGAGAAACCAGGACAGACAGGAGGCCCGTGGGTGAGCTAGTTGGAAGGAAAGGTAGCCGTGGTAACAGTGCTTGAGCATTTTACATGTGTCATCTTGAACTGGGAGAGACATGTTATTACCTCTCTGTTGTGGATGAGAAGACTGAGGCACAGAGAGGTTAGGTAACTTACCCATGGTCACACAGTGCCAGAGCTAAGTTTGTCCCTGCAGTCTGGGGCTACACTCAGACTCCCACTCAGATGTGCAAGTCTGCAGCCGGAACCCAAAATGTGGTGGGGAGAGGGGGTGCGTTTGAGGTGAGCAGAGGAGGGAGGATTGGGGGCCCAAGACCAGTGCAGGGAGTCACTAAGATGAGGCCCTGGGCCAGGGAGCGAGCCTGAACTGGGAAAGAGGGACTTTGCTGAGTATGGAGGGGGAGGTGCCCAGGGACCACTTCTCTAGGAGCCAGGGAGGAAAGGGGGTGGGCGTCCGGAGGTTGGGAAGGAACAGTGGCCATCCAAAATGAAGAGGCAGAGAAAAGTGGGCTGTTCCCACTGAGAAAGCTTGGTGGAGTCACAGGGGACAGCGAGGGCAGTGTGGCGGTGTGGGTTGTCTTGCCTAGTGAATCGGCTGGATCACATAGTACGGGATGCTTTGGGTTGTTCGCTCACCTGGGCCCTCTCGGATTCTCATCCACCCCCTACTGACTGGGCTGGCCTGTTCTCCAGGAAGAGATAGCCCAGTGGGCCCAGTGGGCCGGGGTACCTCTTCATTCTGCTGGGATAAGGGGAGTCCTCTGTGCATCAGCTCCTGCGCCGTCCCCAGTGCCTTGGGCAGGTGCATGGGCCGGCTCAGAGCAGCTTCTGTGTGTGTCCATTCACCGCCATGTGCCTGCTCTGCGCCTGCTTTGTGCTGAGTATTTTCCACACGGCATGGAGTCCTGTCCTGGAGATGCTCATGGTTAGAGGGGGGACAGACGAGGGCCCAAGTTACTAGACCCTGTGATGAATTCCCCTGGAGGAAAATAAATGGGAACCGAGAGGAGAAGATTTAATCCAGGGGGAAGAGGCTTCTGGAAGAGAGCTAGGTAAGAATTATCCAGATGCAAAAGGATGGGAAGGGTGTCCCAAGGAGAGGGAACAGCATGGAGATGAGAGCTGCAAGTGACTCAGAACATGGAATGGGGGAGAGGTGATAGGGCCATATCAGAGGACCTCGTGTGTCAGATGGAGAAGCCCAGGCTTTGCCTACAGGGCTGCAGAGACCCGAGAGTAGGTTGGAGCAGGAGGGGCATGAGGTGTGTGTGAACATACATGCGTATATGCTTCTTGTGCCTCACGAGAGCCAACATGCAGACGGTCATGCCAGGCCACTAACCAAACTCTCTGCCCCCCTCTTGTTAATTAATAGGTAATGACTTGATTTTGGAGGCTTCTCCAAGAACGTAGTGTCTTTGGTTGCAGTTTCTCAGGGTTTAATAAACCCTTTTCTCCAGATTTATATAGGCTGCTGGAGAACACTGTGCTTGCAAGCAGTTTTCCAAGTTGGCCCAAGAACCCTCGGTGCCGGGCCAGGGTGTCCAGTGAGGAACCCTTATGAGATGTCAGGGCCAGACAGGGCCGCCTGCATTGTGCCTGGAGTAATTGCACTGTGTGTCTAGAGAGGCCCTCCAAAGGAGCCCGAGCTTTGGGTCAGGTGGGCATCCCCCCTCCTGCGGGCCTGAGGTCAATCCCTGGCTGCACTCAGTTCTTCTCCTTTTAACTATATTCGTGTCTAGACCCCAGAGCTAGGCGAGGGTCACAGTGGCCCTCGTCGATGGTACAGCTGGAACCACGAGTGTGGCTCGGACACGAGGGCAAAGTGCAGCTGCTTTCTTTATTGGGGACCAGCAGCCACCCCAGTCAGATAAGGTCTGGGGAGCTGCCTCCCCAGAACTAAACCTCAAGGGCTGGCTATGCTATGTGGCATGGGGAAATTTTCTTTACCTTTCTGAAGCTTCCGTTTCTTCCTCTGTAAAATGGTGCTTAGGTGGCTGTCCCAGAAGCAGACCCTGAGAGGAAGATTTGTGTACAAGGATGGGAGGCAGGGTCTGCCACATACGGTAATGTGCCTGTCTTGCAGGGTGGAGAGGGGGTTCAATCATTCCTTCAACAGTCTTTTAGTGATCCTTAGAATATGCCCAGCAATGTGTGAAATGCTGGGGACACAGAGGTGAGTGGGGCCTACGAGAAAGACAGGCTAGGTGGAAAAGTTGCAGGGGAAGCCGACCAAAGGCTCAGTAACACTTGGGGAAACTGAGGCTCAGAACTGTGCTTGACCGGGGCCTTACAGAGAGTGACCTCGATGGAGCTCAGAGCAGGACCGCAGAAGTGGAGGTCAGAAGTGCAAATGGTCCGGAGGTGGGTGAGGCCCTGTCCCGGATCACCGAGTCCTGCTGTCTGGAGGGGGGCGGGGGGGGGGGGGAGGCGGGCTGCAAGGTCTGTGTGCACCGGCTGACTGGCCTGCAACAATTGCTGCTCTAATTGTCATTGTCGTGTAATTTGTCCAACAGCTTGCGTGGCATGGAGTCGAGCAGAGGCTGTTTCTGCCATTTCTAAAAAAAAAAAAAAAAAACCGCCCCTCCCATGCCAGGCTTGCTGAGAGTGGCCAGAGGGAGACCTGTGGTCTCTGGCATTAGCCTGAGCTGCCCCCAAGGGATGAGTTCAGGGTCAGTCAAGTCCATCTCTAGGGAAGCATGGAGCCCTCCTGCCCTGAGGTAGCTCTGACCCTGGCCGTCTGGCTTCTGAAGTTTCCACATGCCTCTGAGGGCCTGCATTTGTGCTTGCTGTCTCTGGGTGCTTATCACCATGTCTCTAACTACATGTACCTGGTGTGTGTGTGTGTGTGTGTGTGTGTGTGTGTGTGTGTGCGCACGTGTGCACGTGTGCACGTGTGACTGCGTGTTAGTATCTGTGGGCACGTTTGTATGGTTGAATGTGTCTCCAGGGGCCAGGTGTCGTGTATGTTCCTGTGAGTGAGTTGGTTTGTGACTATGTGACTGTATAAGGGGTGGGTGCCTGCACCTGTCTTGTGTATCTGTATTCTTCCTGGCCAGAGTGGCCAGGGGAGGACCCCTGAGAAGAGCAGGCTGGATTCGGGACCTGGAGAGTGGGTACCAGTGGGGAGTGGGGAGGCTTCTCCTCCCCACTGCCCTTCCCCCATTCTCAAGGCTCAGAGGAGGATACTGTCAGGAAGCAAGTTCAGCTCGGTACCAGGAATGACTTTCTAACGGGCAGGACCTTCCCCAGTGGAGGGAAAGGGTGAGGTTCTCATCCCAAAGTGTGGGTGCAGAGGCTGGCCTGCTGCTTGGTGATTTCAGTCAGCAGACATTCCCTGAAACTTCTGTACCAGCCCTTGCTCTGAGCCCTGAGAATAATTAATAATAATAATAATAATAATAATAATAGGGGTACCTGTGTGGCTCAGTCAGTTAAGAGTACGACTTTGGCTCATGTCATGATCTTGTAGTTTGTGAGTTCGAGCCCCGTATAGGGCTCTGTGCTGACAGCTCAGAGCCTGCAGCCTGCTTCAGATTCTGTCTCCCTCTCTCTCTGCCTTTCCCCTGCTCATGCTCTGTGTCTCTCTCAAAAATAAATAAACATTAAAAAATAACTAAAAATAATAATAATAGCTAAAAGCGATGGAGTCCTTACTGTGCTAGACACTGTTCTAAGCCTCTGATGCACTTGAGCCAGGTGCTGTTTTACAAATGGGAAACTGAAGGCCGACTGATGAAGCAGCTTGCCTGGGGTCTGCACAGCAAGAAGAGACATGGAACCCGCTAGGGGTGGAACCTGCATGCCCGAGTCAAGAGGACCTGAACTGCCAGCCTCCCTCCCTTGCCCCAGCTCCAGGCGATAGTGCCACCCAGGGCCTGGAAGAGGCTCATTTCTGTCCCCAGAGCTCATGTGCATCCAAGAGGTGCCCGGGCCATCCCGCCTGTTCCCTGCCGGCCATCCTCTGAGAGCTCTTAGCACTAGAGCCAGGTTATTAATCACCAGGGCCCCGAGGCCGCCGCTGCAGTGCCGGCTGAGGATTTTAATCCTCCAGGAATGTAAACGGCCCGTGACTGCATGGGGGGTGTTGGCCACTGTGCTGCCCACTGCAGCTGCTCCTCTGACAAGGCCTGAAAACTCGCCCTGCTGCAACCCCCAGCGGCCTAGGGACACCAGGCAGAAAGGGCAGCGTAGAAGGAACGTTGGAGTGGGAGGTGGGGGTGGCCCGGGTCCCTGCCCCAACACTATGTTTGTCGTTATCACAAGCAATACAGGTTTCCCCCACTATTGGAAAATAGTGAAAACTTTTGCGAAGCCAAAATGCAGGTCTTTGATAAATGCCAAGGGTCATAATGCAGACTTTCGGAAAGCGGGGGATACCTGGCCATAAAAATAGCAAACGTTTATTGCTTCATACATGCCAGATACTGTGCTAAGTTAGGATTGGCTCCCAACACTCCAGGAGGGAGGCGTCACTATCCCTGGTTTACAGATGAAGAAACGGAAGCTTAGGAAAGCGAAGAGAATTGGCAAGGACACACGCTAGGAGGTAGAAGCACCAGGCTTTAAACAAGCGCTGATTAGCCCCAGAGCCCTTACTCATGTTTACATTTTTAAAAATTACATCCTATTTGATACAGTCAAAAGAATACATGCAAATATGTGTACCTAATAAAGCGTAGCAAAATGAACATCCATGAGTTTCTGGAACCCCTGTTCTTTTTCTGCTTAGCATTCTCTGCTTTTCTGTACGTAGTTTCATCACACATATTTATCCATAAACAGTGCATTGTTTAGTTTTGCTTGGTTTAAAACTTTATAAAAATAGTATCGTACAGTATGTGGTCTTTGCAATTGTTCCACATAATATTATGTTTTTAGGATTTTATCCTTATTATGGTATGTGGCTGTCATTCGTTTTCACTACTGTGTAATATTACATTGTGTGAGTAATCCAAACTTTAATCATTTTCCTGTTGGTGGACATTTTGGTTGTGTCGGTTTCCTGCCAGTTCACGGTGCTGCTGTGAACGTGTGTCTTTATGTGTCTTTCTAGGCCAGTGGAAGAGTTTCACTAGAATGTGTGCCTAGAAATGGAATTGCTGGGTCAGGGAATGGGAGATAGTGCCAGGTTGTTTTCAACAGTCCTTCTATCAATTTACACTTCCACTGGCAATAGCAGGCCCCCCTGCTTTTCAGAAGTTCATGTTATGCCACTTTACTTTTACAAAAGACTTTATGTTAGTACCCGTTTTTGCTAACCAGAAGAAATCGGAAGACGATTTTCACTTTTATTTTTTAAAAAAGCTAAAATAATCACCTCACTCCAGTCAGAGTGGCTAAAATGAACAAATCAGGAGACTATAGATGCTGGAGAGGATGTGGAGAAACGGGAACCCTCTTGCACTGTTGGTGGGAATGCAAATTGGTGTAGCCGCTCTGGAAAGCAGTGTGGAGGTTCCTCAGAAAATTAAAAATAGACCTACCCTATGACCCAGCAATAGCACTGCTAGGAATTTACCCAAGGGATACAGGAGTACTGATGCATAGGGGCACTTGTACCCCAATGTTTATAGCAGCACTCTCAACAATAGCCAAATGATGGAAAGAGCCTAAATGTCCATCAGCTGACGAATGGATAAAGAAATTGTGGTTTATTTACACAATGGAGTACTACATGGCAATGAGAAAGAATGAAATATGGCCCTTTGTAGCAACGTGGATGGAACTGGAGAGTGTGATGCTAAGTGAAATAAGCCATACAGAGAAAGATAGATACCATATGTTTTCACTCTTATGTGGATCCTGAGAAACTTAACAGAAACCCATGGGGAGGGGAAGGAAAAAAAAAAGAGGTTAGAGTGGAAGAGAGCCAAAGCATAAGAAACTCTTAAAAACTGAGAACAAAATGAGGGTTGATGGGGGGTGGGAGGGAGGGGAGGGTGGGTAGTGGGTATTGAGGAGGGCACCTTTTGGGATGAGCACTGGGTGTTGTATGGAAACCAATTTGACAATAAATTTCATATATTGAAAAAATAAAAAAATAAAAATAAAAAAATAAAAATAAAAATAAAAAAGCCAAAAAACCATTCAGGGTTTGTTTTGCAGCAAGCCATTATATGGGCAGCATGCGCCCCAAGCAGCCCACATGGCATGGCCACGCTCCTTCCCTGGGACCACACTCAGCGTCTCAGCATCCAGCGCATGGCTTTGAACTGTGTCTGTGAGCATCTGTGTTTTATCTCCGTTTATTTTGTACATCTGTTAGCGGAAGGTGTCCTAAGGTACCAGAAAAACCTAAGAGAGTTTATTTTTTGAGTCTGGAAACCCTCAAAATATTTTTCTATTCATGGTAATTGCTTCTTCACTTTATGCCATTTGGGCTTACAGAAGTCTTCACAGGAATGCTCTATTTTTGCATAGCAGGGGAAACCTGTGTATAGAAGTTCTGTTGTTCCACACCCTCAAAAACACTGCACCACTTTGTCAGTCTGGTGGGTGTGAAAGGGTATCGGGTGGTATTCTTAATTTTCATTTAGCTGATTACTAATGATTACTAGTACCTTTTCATAGTTTGTGGGCCATTCACGTTTTCTCTTCTATGAAATGTCTTTAGTGTCCTTCCCCATTTTTCTATTGGCTGTTTGCTTTTTTCTTTATTAGTTTATAGGAATTCTTGGTACTTTCTGCCAGCTTAGGACTTGTAATGTCTCCTTTTTGATGGTGTTTTTCTTGAGCAGAAAGTCTTAATTGTAATGAGTTGAATTTATTAGTCTTTCTTTTCATTGCTTTTATCTTTTGTGTCTGTTACAATAAATCCTTCTCTACCTAGATGTTGCAAGTAAATCATCTTGTATCATAATGAGAGGATTTATTTTCAAGTTTTTCAAGTTTTAAAGTTTAACTCTCATTTAAGGTTTTAATCCAGTGGAAGTAGTTAGGGTGTATGGTGTGAGGTAGGGACTCAATTTAATATTTTTCCATGTGGATAACCATTTGTTGAATTGCCCATCCTTTCTCCAGTGATCTGCAGTGCCATCTGTCATATATCAGTTTCTTACATTTGAGTCTGTTTCTAGGCACTTTTGTTCTATCAGTCAACTTTTCTATCCTTGTACCAATACCATACTAACTTAATTACTATCGTTTTTGTAAGAAGTCTTTGCTAATCTAATGGAAAAGTCCATCCCCCCCCCCACTCCCACTCCAGTCTCTTTTAATGTTCCTCTACTGTTGTTGGGACTTTAACCCTAGCCCTTCCATTTTTATTTTAGAATCAATTTTAAAATTTCCACGAAAGGGGTGCTGGGTGGCTCAGTTAAACATCCAGCTTCAGCTCAGGTCATGACCTCATGGTTTGTGAGCTCGAGCCCTGCATCAGGCTCTGTGCTGACAGCTCAGAGCCTGGAGCCTGCTTCAGATTCTATGTCTCCCTCTGTCTCTGCCCCTCCCCTGCTTGTGCTTTGTCTGTGTGTGTGTATGTCTCTTTCTCTCAAAAATAAACATTTAAAATAAAAATTTAACATTTAAATTTAACATTTAAAATAAAAAAATTTTAATTTCCATGAAAAAAATCTTGTGATTTTGATTGGCATTCCGTTTACTCTATAGATCAATTTGGGGAAATGGATCCCTTTATGATATTAATTATTCCTGTCGGTAAACATGGTCTTTGTTAATGATTTTCTGCAAGGTTTTATACGTTTTCCATACATGTTTTACATATGTTTCTTTTAAATATTTATTCATAGGTTTCTTTTGTTCTTTGTTGCTAATGTTAATTAGATCTCTTTATAAATTACCTTTTTTTCCTGGTGAATAGGAATATAATTGCTGTTTTGTATATTGATCTTACACCCAGCCATCTTAACAAGTTCTTCTGTTATTTCTGTTAATTTTTGATGTAGATTCTTTTGGTATTTCTATATAGATTTTAATATATGTGAGTAATGATAATTTTATTTATTCGTTTTCTGTCTTTATACTTTCTATCTCTTGGAAAAGAAACAATGATAGTGGACCTCCTTGTTTTACTGCTGATTTTAAATGCGTCTAACATTTTATTATTGGTATAATGCTTTCTGTAGGATTTCTGTAGATACCTTCTACAAAATGAAAAGCACTTCTTTTTTTTAAATAGATTTTATTTTTTTAGAGAAGTTTTAGGTTCACAGAAAAATTGAGCAGAAAGTACAGAGAGTTTCCATGTATCCCCTTCCTTCCCCAGCCCCCTGACTATCAACATCCTGGACTCAAATGTGCGTTTGTTACAATCAGTGAACCTACATTGACACATTATTATCATCCAAAGTTCATAGTTTACATTAGGGTTTACTCTTGGTGTTGTACATATGTGAGTTTGGCAAAGGTATAATGACATGTATCCACCATTATATCATACAGAATGGTTTCACTGCCCTAAAAATTCTCTGTGCTATATTTATTTCTCCCTATCCCTTAACTCCAGGCAACCAGTAATCTCCATAATTTTCCCTTTTTGCAGAATGTCATACAGTTGAAATCATAAGATGTAGCCTTTTTCAGATTGGCTTCTTTCATGTAGCAATATGTATTTTAAGGTTCCTGTATGTCTTTTCATGGTTTGATAACTCATTTCTTTTTAGAACTCAATACTATTCCACTGTCTGGATATATACCATAATTTATTTATCTACTAAAAGACGTTTTGGTTACTTCCAAGTTTTGGCAATTATGAATGAAGTTTCTGTAAACATACAGTGCAGGTTTTTGGGTGGACCTACGTTTTCAACTCTTTTGGGTAAATACCAAGGAGTGCAGTTTCTAGATTATATGGTAAGTGTATGTTTAGTTTTATAACAAACTGCCAAACTCACTCCCTGAGTGGCTATACCATTTTGCGTTCCCATCAACAATGAACGAGAGTTCCTGTTGCTCCACATTCTCTCCAGCATTTGGTGTTGTCAGTGTTTGGGATTTTAGCCATTCTAATAGAATGGTAGTAGTGGTAGTGGTAGTGTAGTGGTATTTCCTTATTGTCTTAATTTGCAATTCCCTAATGGTATATGATGGGGAACATCTTTTCATTTGCTTCTATGCCATCTATATATCTTCTTTGGTGAGCTGTCTGTTCAGACCTTTTCCCCATTTTTTAACCAGGTTGGTTGTTTTCTTATTGTTTAGTTTTAAGAGTTCTTTGTATATTTTGGATAATTGTCCTTTATCAGATATGTCTTTTGCAAATATTTCTTAGTCTTTGGATTGTCTTCTTGTTTTCTTGACAGTGTCTTTTGCAAAGCAGGAATTTTTAATTTTAATGAAGTCCAATTTGTTAATCATTTCTTTCATGGATCATGCCTTTGGTGTTGTATCCAACCCAAAGTCGTCAAGATTTTCTCGTATATTGTATTCTAGGAATTGTATAGTTTTTCATTTTATACTTAGGTCTGTTATCTGTTTATAGTTAATTTGGGTGAAGAGTGTGAGGTGTGTGTCTAGATTTTTTGGTTTTGTGGACGTCTGGTTGCTCTAGCACTATTTTTTGAAAAGACTACCTTTTAACCATTGTATTACCCTTTTTCCTTTGTCAAAGATCAGTTCATTTTATTTATGGGAGTCTATTTCTGAGCACTTTATTCTTTTCCATTGATCTTTTGTCTGCTCTTTCACCAGTGTCACACAGTCTTGATTACTGTATTGATATAGTAAGTCTTGAAGTCAAGTAGTGTCAGTCTTCCAACTTTGTACAGAAGTCTTCTCCTTCTGTATTATTTTTGCTCTTCTGTAGATTTTGCCTCTCTGTATAAACTTTCATATCAGTTTGTCAGTATTCATAAAGCTGGATTTAAATTGGGATTTTGTTGAATCTGTAGTTTAAGTTGGGAAGAACTGGCTCCCTGACAGTGTTGAATCTTGTTATACATAAACGGAATATCTCTCCATTTATTTAATTCTTTGATTTCTTTCATCTCTCTCTCTCTCTCTCTCTCTCTCTCTCTCACACACACACACACACACACATACACATACATACACACACACACACACACACAAACTGTGTAGTTTTTCTTATAGATCTTGTACTTATTTTGTTAGGTTTGTATGTAAGCATTTCATTTTCAGGGTGTATGTGTGTGGTGATGTAGATATTATTGTGTTTTCAGTGTTAGTTCCATCTGTTCATCACTGGCACATAAGAAAGTGATTGACGTTTGCCTGTTAACCTTGTATCCCTGTAACCTTGCAATAGTCACTTATTAGTTCCAATAGTTTTTTGTTGGTTCTTTTGGATTTTCTGCATTGTCGTGTCATCTGCAAAAAAAGATTCCATTTCTTAATTTCTGATCTCTTCTTTTTATTTTATTTTCTTGTCTTACTTCATTAGCTAGGACTTTCAGTGTGATGTTGAAAAAGGAAAGAAGGAGGACATCCTTGTCTTATTCAAGGCATTCATTTTTATTTCTAATTTGACAAGAATTTTAGAAAATATGAGCATTGAATTTTATCAGATGGCCTTTCTGAATCCATTGAGGTTCTCATATGTATATATATGTATAGTTTACTTCAATTTGTAAATATGATGAGTAAAATTTCTAGATTTTTCTGTTAAATCATTTTTCTGTTAAATCAATCTTACAATTCTTAGGATCCACCTTTCTCTACTTGATTATGGTGTACTTTTTTTTTCTATTATTAAATTCAGGATTTTACATCTTTATTCATGAGTGACACTTGCCTGTAGTTCTATTTTTGCATACTTTTCTCATTTTGGTATCTTTTTTTTTTTTTTTGGCTTCATAGAATGAGTTGGGGAGTGTTCCTCTTTTTTCCTATTCCTTGAAAAGTTTGTATAGGATTGTAATGATATGTTCTTCAAATATTTGGCAAAACTTGCCTGTAAAACTGTCTTGAGTCTGGAGTTATCTTTGTGGGAAGATTTTAAACTACTGTTCCAGTCACCTCAATTAGCATAGAACTAGTAAGGCTTTCTATTTCTTCTGAAGTCAGTCCCCCCACCCCCGGAATTTGCCTATTTTGTGTATGTTTTCAAATTTATTGGCATAAAATTGGTCATAGTGTTCTCTTTTATTTTATGGTCTTTGCTGGATCAGTAGTTATGTCTCCCTTTTTATTCCTAACATTATTCTTTTTTTTTTTTTTGTGCCTGCTCTTTTTTTTTCTTGATTCATTTCACCAGAGGTTTGTCTCTGTTGTTAGTCTTTCCAAGAGCTAATTCCTGGCTTTGTTGATTCTTTCTATTGTGTCTTTGTTTTCTACTTTATTAATTTCTGCTTTTGTATTTATCTTTTTCCTTTCATGTTTTTGTATAGTTTATTTTGCTGCCCTTTTTCTAATTTCTCAAATGGGTCGCCTAGCACGTTAATTTTTCAGACTTTCTCTTTTTCTAGTATAATCATTTGCAAAATAAATTTCTTTTAATACTACTTTTACTGCATCTCAGAATTTTATATGTAATGTTGGTATTATTGTTGAGCTCTGAATAAGTATTTTTAATATCCATTATGATGCTTTGATTTACCCAGTGAGCCTTAATTTTCCAAACATAGGGGAATATTTTCCCTTTTTGTTATTGACTTCTAATTTGATTTCAGTGTAGTTGGAGAATATTTCTTTATAAAATATCAACCATTATGACTTATGAAGCAGTTTTGTATAAGTGTTCCATATGTACTTGAGAAGAATGTGCACGTTTTATTTTCACTCAACAGATCAACATTTTGATAGCCTTGCTAATTTTTTCTTTGTGAGACCTATTAATAATTGAGAGAAAGGTGTTGCCATCTCCCACCAAGTTGGTAGGCTCCGCATTTCAATCAATATTTGCAACAAAATTAGGTCCCTAGAAGTTTAAAACCTTTATCATTTAGATAACTCTACTCCTAATAATTTTTTAAGTTCTACTTTATCTAATATTAATATGGCCATTACAGCTTTGTTTTGGGTAGCATTTGCATGATCTAGGTTTTTCAATCCTCAGACTTAACTTTTTCATGTGCTTATGCTTTAAGTATGTTTATTGTAATTAGCAAATAGTGGAAGCTGTGGTTTGCTTCTTCAGTTCATTTGGACGTATTCTCTTTTAATTAGAGCTTTGTCTGCTCTCAATTATTGTGATTACTAATGTATGTAGATATGTTGCTGGTATCTTACATTTTGCTTCTACCTCTGCTTTTTCTATGCTAACTTTTTTTGTTCGTTTTGGGCTTAATTTTTGTTGTTTGTTTTGTTTTGCTTTTTTGATCGATTAAGAGAGGGTTTGTTTTGTGTTTTGTTTTTTTTTTTTACTCTTTATTACCTTTCTCCCTCTGCTGGTTTGGAAGTTATATACTCTAATTCTTTTGTTTTAGTGATTACCTTAGAATTTCCATCATGCATTCTTCACCTAAGGGAGCCTAAAGTGAATACCTTAATCCCTTCCCCAGTAACAGAAGGACCTCAGAACACTACCTCTAATTACTCCATCCAAGTTTATATCCAGTTGTCATACAGTATTCTCTTTCTGTCCTGGTTTCAATGCCACAAATTAGAGAACGTTATTATTTTTTAAGACAATGTTTGTTTAGCTCCACCTCCATATTTACCTGTTTACACATTTATTTGCCCATGATTATTAATTCTTGAACATTTTAGACCCTCCTTCTGCAATCCTTTTACTTCTTCCTGAAGTTCATCCTTTAGAGGTTCCTTAGTAAGTTCCTTAGAGGTTCCTTAGAGGTCCTTAGAGGTTCCTTGAGTAAGTCTCTCTTCCCCTCTCATTTGTTTATCCGAAAATGTCTTTTCTTTCACCATTGTTTTGAAAGATAGTTTTTGAAGTGCCCCATTCTGGATTGACAGTTACTTCCTGTCAGCATTTTGAATACATGATTCCATTGCCTCTGGTTCCCATTCTGTCGTAGAGAAGCCTGTTGATAGAATCGTCATTCTTTCGTGGGTTTATCTATATTTTTTCTCTATTGCTTTTATGATCTTGTACTTTGGTGCTCTGCATTTTCACTACTCTGTGAGTAGGTGTGACCTTGTTTTAATTTTTTCCCCTAGCTCTGGAAAATTCTCAGCCATTGTCTCTTGAAATATTGCTTCTTTTCCATTCTTTCCTCTTTGCCTTTGAGGCTTTGATTAAAGGTATCCATGCCTTCTTCTTCTGGCCTCCACACCTCTTATTTTCCAAGCTGCACATCTCCTTGGTCTGAATTCCTGAAATTTCTTCAGCTCTTCCAGTTCAGCTGTGTCTGATCTGCTGTTTCACCCATTTCAGTTTTTAAACATTTATGTCAACAATTATATTTTTAATTTCTAAAAATTCTACCTGATCCTTCCCAAATCTCATTGGTTGTTTTTGACTCCGTCTTATTACTTGCTCATATTTTGTGATTCCAGCCTTTATTTCTTTCAACATTTCACCCATAGCAGTTTATATGCACAGTCTGATAGTTTTAAACTGTGAAATCTTTGGAGGGAGCATCTAATTTTGTGCTTCTTTGTCTCCTCAAGTTCTCCCTGTGCTTGTCCCCTAGTTGCTGGGTAATTTTGAGTGTGAGGTCATGTAGTTGGTCTTTGTCTCTGGGCACGCTTGAGGCATGAGTTGACCTGCTTTCCTCTCTGGAAGATTAGTGTTTGCATTTGCCAGAAGCCAGGGAGCACTCAGAATCAGGTCACTCCAAACTCCAGCCAGACCCCAAGCTCAGTCTAGGAGTCAAAGGTCCCCAACCCTGCTGCCGTCCTGATGTTAACGGGACAGCTCCTCCCCTTATCTGTCTAGTCTGAGCTCATGGCTTCTTGCTTTTGTGTCTCCCCGAGCCTCTGAGAGTCTTCTTACCTTCTAGGATACAAACAACTCAACAAAAACTCTTTTATGCATAATCTGGTTCTTTGCCTGGAAGCAAAACCTCAGTTTCCTCATCTGTAAAATGTTCACCGATACGAAGAAGAAGAAAGAAGAGCTGCCCCACAAGTCGTTGTAGGAATCATAGGAAATCATATATGGCAAAGCACCGTAAAAATGTTATTTGAAGTATAACCACCATATGTTGTTGATCTTTTACGGTGCTGAGTGCTTTACATGCATTATTTCATTTAATCCTCCGGCAGATCTGGTTCTGTCATCACCTCCATTTTACAAAGGAGGAAGTTGATGTTTTAAGTGGTTAAGGTTCATTTGCATCACTGTTATTATCATTGTGTTGTTGTTGGAGGAGAAGGAAGTGAGAGTACCTGTGGGTGTCCTAGAGTCTAAGGGAGCTGGGTAGGCCACCCGCCTGTTGGTTGAGAGGCAGTGTGGTGTGGTGGGAAGTTACGCAGCACAGCTCGGACTCAGGAGGAAGGGTGGCCTTGTGGCTCCGACAGGTTTCTGCTGGGTGATCTTGAGCCAGCTCAGCTCGTGGTCTGGGGTGCTGGCTCATCCCTTAGAAGCAGAGGGGTGAGCTGTGGGTGCAGGAGTGTGTTTCAGTACATCGTGAGTCACTGCAGAGGTGTGGCTCTGAGTGTTTCACTGGGAGAGTTGCACTTCTCAGATGTTGCCAGGTTCCTTGTCTGTCTCATCTCTGTGGCCGGTGGAATTCTTGGTGCCCTGTTTTCTGCCGGCTTCTTAGCTCCTTGAGTGGCAATGCTTAAAGTCACGGATTCTGCTTGGCTCTTTGTCACCTGGCAAGGGCCTGGTGCACCGGTGTTCAGCAGACGCTGCTTCCGGGAATGGACAATGGCTCTTCTCTACTGCATCATGCAGGGACCCCACCCACATCTACAGCGTCTTCATGAGCCTCTGCTCTTTCATCTCTGGGAAGCTCCCTCCCTCCCCCCGCATGGTGTTCCGGCATCATCTTACCTTCGATCTGTCATGTTGCCCTCATAATCACCCTGGCACTTGTCATTCCTAGCGGATAGATCTTCTGATTTGGCGAGTATCTGTAACCCGTTTGCCCTCCGAGTGCCACACACTCTGTTCCTGTGTGACATGGAAAAGGGCTCTGGAACTAGTCAGCCCTGGACCCACGCTGTGGCTTCTACAGTTGCTGGCTCTGCGGACAATAAACATAAACTCTGGGAGCCTCTGTCTCTCTAGCTTTGAAATGGGGATAGTGAGGCCGGCCACCCAGGAGTGTGGAGAGATGTGCATGCTGTAGGTTCATGGTCAGGGTGAGTTCCCTCCAGTTTCCCTAGCTGGCCTTTGGCCCTGCTATTGGCCAACATGTTCCACCTGACCAGAACACTCTGGCTCACAGGGGCCTAAGTTCCTTTGGTTCCACTCCTTAGGATGACTGCTCCATGGGTTGCTGGGCCCATCAGCCCCTGCCAAGCCCAGCATGTTCTGAGGCTTCCCGTGTATGAGCCCAGCCCCCACCCCAGGCCCTTTGCTCTGTTCTTGACTGGCTGGGAGGCAGCTGCCAGCCAGCCAACTGTTTACCTTGGGAGTGCGATCGCCTCTCCTGCAGCATTTGCCAGCCATGGAGTGAGGGCAGATTTATGAACTTGGTCACATAGAAACTATTTAAGGCCCTGGTTGGCCAACAATAATGTAAAGACATACAGTACTTGTTTGAAAAAAGATTGCATTTAGGTGCCCACACTCTGGTCTGATTTACAGCGTAGGCTGACGATCCAATTAGCAGTCACAGTCGTCTTTCAGCTGAAATCCAGCGCCTTCCAGGATTATGCAGACTTTCCAGGGTCTGTGCTATGATGAAATTATAGCTGGAGGCTTGTAAAGTTGCACACCATTTATAAATGCAGTATATTCTTAACTGTTTTGCTGCTCAGCTTACCTGCAAGCCTAGAGCCCCTGTGGCCTAGCTGCTTGTTAAAGTGACCCTAGGAGATTATTAGAAAGGGGGACCTGGTTTCAATCCTGGCTCTCTACTACTTGCTGTGTGACCTTGGGCAAGTGGTTTAGCCTCTCTGAGCCGAACTCCTTCATCTATAACTTGACTAGGGTGGCAGAGTGGGACTTGGGAAGAGTTAAGTAGATAGCTCTGCCTTGTGGGAATCAAACAGATGAGCAAGGGCAATAGGGAGCCCATCACAGTTCTAGCACATAGGAGGTGCTCAGTGATGGCATGCACGTTCAGGCTCTTGAAAGAACCACACTTCTGGCATGGGGCTGGCCTCTTCTCTGGTACTCTGCCTGGCTGCCTGAAGCCGGATGGGGCAGGAGCAGAGGCAGACGTGGGAGTGGAGAGCAGAGTGTAATATACCACCTGCGGTCCTTCGGGCAGCAGGGCCTGGAGTCCTAAAGTCACGAGCCTGTCGGGGTGGCTGCTGCAGGGGCTGAGATGGGCTGGAGCTGGGCTTGCCGGTGGAGGTTGAGCAAAGGGAGAGACTCACAGGGGCCTCAGGACCAGGACCCTGTGCCTCATTAAGGCAGTTGGGCTTGACCCTGAGGACAAGGAGAGCAACACAGTGAGAGGATGGACGGGAGGGGCAGGCCTGGCAGCCAGATACCAGTCAGAGCCTGCCAGTCATCATCCCAACCTGAAGTGGCATGGCAGGATCAGGGCAAGGCCAGAGCAGATGGAGGGATCTTTAGAAAGACAATCGCCAGGGCTGAGGGATTGACAAGCAGTCAAGGGAGAAGTCCTTGGTGAGGGCAGGGACCCAGAGTCCATCTGTCTCAGAGAGTCCCAAGTTCTAGGCCAGTTCTGGGATTGAACGCGTGACGAGGCAGGGTTGTGACTTTGTGGTCTTTGGGGCTCCGAGGTCCTCTTTCCAGTCAGCAGCCCCAGTGCCTGTCCATTCTGTGCCAAGTTGGGCTCTGAGAGGGATGGGCACAGCCAAAAAAGATTTAGTCTCTGCCCCTAGAGAAGCCAAGGTCTGAAAAGACAGGGTTTATACAAATGGCAGAGGCCAGCAAAGCCTACTGCATTATGGGTTACCATTTCTACGAAGCCCCCGGGTTCAAGACTAGAACGTTTTCTAGGCTCTTCTAACTGTGCGTCTGAGTCTTCTCTCAGCTGTGGCACACACTTAACCAGGTTGGGCTTTGTGCCTCTCAGCTTTTTGGTTTCTGGGACAGCACAGACGAGTCCAGGATTGTGCTCCGTTTACCTACAGGCCTTGTTGGCTCTGTGACAAATTCTAGGTGGCCTAGAGTCCTACAGAGTCCTAGGCCTACAGAGTCCTGAACTGCACAAGTTAATTGGCTCATCCCAGGGGAGGATGGGCATTGGTTTGCTCACTCATTCGGCCTTTGCCAAGAGTTCCTCTGGGCCCGGCTCTGGGTTGGTGCTGAGCACCACAACACGAATGGAACACCCTTCTCAACCTTGCCCTGAGTCTTGGCGGGTGGAAGCCAGGCAACTGGAACAAAGGGAGTAGACGTGCAGATTGGCCCAAGGGGTGGGAGTTTGCCAGGAAGAGAAGGAGGGACAGTGTGAGCTAAGGACGGTCATGTTCTAGGACTGACTGGGAGTCTGCTGGGGCCAGAGTATAGGGCCTGGGGTGAAGAGCAGCAGATGGGGACTAGAAAGGTCTCGCAGGGCTGGGTCACACAGAGGAGCTGGGACATGATCTTGGAGATCCAGAGGAGTGATACCATCAGCTTTCAAAAGATCGCTTTGATAGTGTCAGAGCAGTGACTTAACCCCAGGGGATGGCACACGGTATGACACTCAGCCTGCCTCCGGGGTCATTAAGCTACCTTCTCTACGTTGGACCCTTTGAATGTGTCCCCCTGCCCCACAGCCCCACCCATGTGCTGTTCCATTTCCTGAGCCCAGGCTCCCGGCACATTGTTTACACATGTGTGCTTTTGACCGTGTGCCCTTCTGCCTGACAAGCATTGCCCACTGCAGGGCCTCATCCCTCATCATCTAGAGCCCTGTTCCCAGTCTAATTAGTGGCTCCATCCTGCTTTGATTGGGGCTCTCCTAAAGACATTTGATTGGCAGTAACTGGAGTCAAGCATAAGCTCATGCGGAAAGGCAGATTCTTTACGTGTTTTCTTCTGTTCTGTTAACAATGACTTCAGAGGGGCATATGGAACAGATAAGAGATTATTTAGAAATCAGAAATTTGCAAGAGACTGGAAAGAACTTGATAAAAACCGTTTAGGTACTATAATGTGCTTCATTTGAAAAAGATACATATTTACCTAGTCTGTCTGATTTTACAGGAAGTGAATTGGGAGAGACATTCAGAAATGTAATTGGAGTGACAAGATATTTCATGGTAGCTGCTCGTCGGTGCCACGCACCCATGCCATCTGCATGAACTTTGTCTATCTCAAGGCACACCTGATGGGGTCACAGGCTCTGCTCTTCCCAGGCTGGCCTCCGCCACAGGGTGTGGTGCCTCTGCCTCTGGAAGCCCACTGGTGCCCCCCACCCCCCATCCCTTTCCTCCAGGACCCCAAGAGGCTTTCTGAACTCTTCCTCACTTCCTTACATCTAGTGCATCACCAAGTGCTGATGACCCGGCCTCCTAGACCTTTCTCCCGAGCCAGGCTGCTTGAGTCAAATCCCAACAGCAACTACTTTCTCTGGGCAAGTTAACGAATGCTCTGTGCTTCAGTTTCTTCATCTGTAAAACGGATGATGGTGTTGCCCACCACTGAAGCTGATCTGAGGACGCAGGCATGGCCAAACGGATACAATTTGTTTCTGGTCCCAGCCCTGGCCTGCGGGATCACCTGGGGTTTGGGGAAGTGGGTGGGTGTGCTGGGCACAAAGCTTGCTGAGTCCCAGGCTGCTGGCTCTGAGGGTGGCTGGCTGTGAGTGCTGGGTGAACACGGTCTGTAGCTTAGCATTCTCCTCCCAGAGCCGGGAGTGAATTCTTCGCCTCATTTTGACTAAGTGCTGCTCCCCGATGTGCCTGGTGTTGAGGAGCTGAGGGGTTTTGTTCCTTAAACCTCTCCTGAAGCTCGTCCCTGGGGCCACAGTCCTGCAGCCTACACGCACACCCGTGCTTGCAGTAAACCTGCACGCGGCCAGGAGAGCCATGCCCTGTCTCTTTCAACAGCCTTCAAAGCCACAGACAAGGTCTGGGGTAGAGGAACTAAGGAATCAGGGTGGCCCAGGAGCCTCTCTTGTCCTAACACACTGCTTTGTAGGGAAGGGAATGGAGTCACCTGAATGGAGAGGAGGGGTGGCCAGGCTTTAGACCTGAAAGTCCCTGTGGAACTTTCTGGAACATGCCAGCTCTGTGGGTTGCTGAGCCTAGAGAAGCCACCCAGTGGGCAGCATGCATGTCTGCCCAGAGAGAGAGCTTCAGGGCCCTGGGAGCTGCCAGTCCTTCTCAGATCCCCAGGTCTTCTGCCCTTCTTATGAGGTCTTATCCATTCTGCACCTCAGAGAATGTCCCCTTCAAGCCTCATAGGCCCTGATGGAACCTGAGAGGATGACAGTGTCCTTCATTGGTGGCTTCAGCAGGACCAGAAGGAATGTCAGGGTAGGGAGCCCTCCTGAACCCCCGAGGCAGTGGTTCTTAGGTTCTTAGTGTCCCTCAGTTTCTCAGAAGTGGCCAGTGAGGCCCGATGACAGGTCAGAATTGGTGGGACCTGTGTCACTGCCTCCCTGAGGTGACCCCTCACCATCTAACCCCACAATCTTCTCCCGGTGACCCTGTTGCCCACCACTCAGGTTCAAACCTGAGTCCAAATCAGCTTCAGAAGAGGAAATTTGCCTGAACAAGCTGCTTGATAAGTCCTTTGGTGCCAGACTTGAGTCAAGTCCTGGCCCCTCCTCAGATTTGCTCTATGACCTTGCGCAGGTCGCTTCACCTCTCTGAGCTTTGGTTCTCTAATTTTATAAGCTAACGTATGTAAAGGGCTTGGTCCCTACTGCCTGTCATTACCTCAGTTGCCCAAACATTACCTCATAGGGCTGTGGTGGGATTGATGGGGTCCTCTGGACACCCCAAAGAAAGGGCTAGGGTTCAAGTCCCACTCACCAGGTGACCTCAGATGATTGTCCTAGGTCTTTGTGCCTCAGTTTATTCATCTGTTTAAAGGACATTGTCATGCTCGTCCTCCCTTCCTTGACTTTGGAATGCTCAGATGGGATTTCCTTTTTTTTTTTTTTAATGTTTATTTTTGAGAGAGAGTACATGCAGGGGAGGGACAGAGAAGGAGAGAGAGAGAGAGAGAGAGAGAGAGAGAGTCCCAAGCAGGCTCTGAGCTGACAGCACAGAGCCCGATGCGGGACTCCAGTTCATGAGCCATGAGATAATGACCTGAGCCAAAGTCAGACGCTTAATCAACCGAGCCCCCCAGGCACCCCATCAGATGGGATTTCAAGTGTGAAAGTCTCACAGGGCATGTAATGGAAGGGGCTGCAATAAGGTGGGGTGTGGGTTAGAGAATGCGGGGTGGAGTCTTGAGGTCTCATGGGTTCAGGATGGCATTCTCTGCACCGAGAAGTGGCCCTGGCAGGGGATCCTGGAGCCAGACTTTGGAGAGGTCTAGTGTCCTCTTTACTGTTTAGGAACACCCAGGGAGGCTGTCAAGGCTGACACTACACTGTCTTAGTGGGCCCTGTCTCCCAGATCATTGGCCAGACCCAGCAAAACAGGTTCACTCATCTCTCTAGACCCCTTTGGCTATCTTTCCCCTTGCCCAGTCTGCTCCAGCCATGCTGGCCTCCTTGCCCTGCTTTCTTTCCTGCCTCAGGGCCTTTGCATTGGCTCTTCCCCCTACCTGGGATTCTTTGTCCCGAGAGCTCAGTGTGCCTTGCACCTTCTCATCCTTGAGGTCTTGTCTCAAATGCCACCTCTTCAGAGAGGCTTTCCCTGACCATCTCTTCCCTACCACAGCACTCCCATCACATCACAGGGCCAAGTGCTTTTGCCCACTGCACTCACATGGTCTGACATTATCTTATTGGTTCGCTTTCTTGGTTGTTATCTGTGTCACCCCGCTAGCATGTGAGCTACGAAGGGCAGAGGCCATGTAGTGTCTTGTTCACCACTGTGTCACCAGCAGCTGTGACAAGGGTGCCCAGCATCTTGTAGGCACTTAACATTGGATGGGTAATGGATGGGTGAGCGTGTAGATGCATGAGTCATGGTTGGATGGAAAGGTGGTAGATGGATAGGAAAAGGCTACCTCGGGTGGGGGGCACTATCTCAGCAGGTGTGTAAGCCGAGGGAATGGTTCCTGGCAAGGAGGCCATGGAGTAGTTTCCTATCCTGGGGGAGGGTTGGGTGAGGTGACCCCACAAGTCCTTCCAGCCCTGGCTGTGCTTTCTTGGTGTCCTCTGGATCTGAAGCACAACCTGTGTTCATCAAGGCTCCCAAGGGTGGGACTGACTACAGCTGCCTGACCGGCCACTGCAGGCCAGCTAGGTAAGGTGAAGTATCTTAGGAAGGCAGAGAAGGTTGGTGGTCTCCTTCCTCAGCCTATGGAATCTGCTCAAATAACGGCTCTGTATTGCTTTGTCTGAGCCCTGCCACTAGTTGAGGACTTGAACAAGTTACTTATTGCCTCTAAGCTCAGTTTTTTTGTGTGTGAGATAGAAATAACAGTAGTACTTACCCTCCAGGGGGTATTATTTGTTTAAAAGGTCCGATTAAATAAATGGCAGCTTCCTTCTTTTCTGTCACTGAGGTGGTTCGTCTCTGCCTGCCCAACTCCTCCCTCCAGGGTTGATGATAAGACTAAAAATAGGAAAAGGCTCGTAGAGATAGTCCCACAAGGGGCTGTGGCCTTGGTGTGGCCGGATCCTCCTCTGGGCCCTCAGCCTCCAAGTGGGGAGCCATCCCTGGAAATGAGCCAAGCCTGCAGAGGAGAGGAGGGAGGCAGGGAGGGAATGTTTCTATTAGGCCACGGGAATGTTTGCTTTTCTTCTCCAAGAACTGGTTGTGGTCATGTAAATCACCCTGGAGGAAAATCAGAGGGTCCCCAAATGCATCTGTTGGTTTTTATATTAAAAAAAAAAAAGAGAGAGAGAAAGAAAGAAAGACAAAGACAACAATCTTTGTGGTTGGCTTGAAAGTATTTTAATCATCAATGAACAAGGGAAGAATAAACCTCTGGAGCAGGCAGGAATGTAGCCAGGGGACCTGAGGATGAAGGCCCAGTGGGGGCTGCCAGTCTGGGAGCCACCTGGGCCCCGCCATGCAGAACTGGCCCAAGCATGCAGTTTGTACACAGGCTCACAGGGACCTGCCTGTCCCACTCCCATGGGGACACAGTCTCCACCCGTAGAGGTTTAAGGTTGAGGTGTGTGGTGAGGCCTGGGGAGCCAGTAGGGGAGAGTCTGGGGGGAGAGTCCTTCTTGGGGCCTGGGGAGGTGGTCTGTGAAAGTGTGTATGTGTGTGGTTGGCTATACCCGGGTGTGTGTTAAGCATTGCAGGGATTAGGAGAGAGGGGGTACACGTGTTTGTATGATTAGATCTGTGTGGGTGTGGGGGTGTTGTTTGCAGTAAGATTGGAGGTATATGATTTCAGATTATACATTTGGGATTGTGGTGGGGGCATGTAGCGTTTGCTGTGGGATGGGGGTGTTATGCAGTTAAGTGTGTATATACTGGGGATGTGGTCGGGGAAATATATGGCTGAGACAGACATATACCATTGCACACCCCATCTGTCCCTACACATCAACACCCAGAGCATACCCAGACACCCCTAATACCACACCCAGCACCTAGTGAACACACACATCCGGCCCCTAGTGAACACCCCCTCACCAGCATATACTCACATGACACCCTCCCAAGCACGCTCCTCCAATAGACGTACATCTGTGTGCCTGCGGGTGAGTAGGAGCTTGAGTTTGTGTTTAGGAGGTGTGGTATGGTCGTGCATGTGCTTATATTGGGGGAGAGTAGTTTGCGAGTGTGGTTGAGTGTTTGGGTGTGTGTTGCATGTGCTGTGTGTGTGTATGTGTTGAGTGTATAGTGTTGCATTGGGTGTTGATCATATGTTGGGTGTGCATGTGAGCAATCAAGGCACGCATGTGTTTGGAGGAGTGTATCTGTTTCCTGCGCGTACGTGTGTATCGGGTATGGGAATGTATGTTGATGTTGGTTTTGTGTGTGTGTGTTTAGGCGTGTGATGGGATGCTGGATGTGCATCGGGTGTGTGTGTGTGTGTGTGTGTGTGTGTGTGTGTTAGGTATAAAGGCGCCGGAGTAGAGCTCGCACTGGCTGGGGGAGATGAGTCTGCTGGCTCGGCCCAGCTGCAATTTGAACCCAGGAGCCTGTAGCCCCCACTCCTTCCTCCTCGAGTCAAGGACCATGTGAGGTATTAGAGGGGGCATCTGGGAAGATTTCTTGGAGATGAGCAGAGCTTAGGGTGCTCAAGAGAGCACTGGCACCCAAGGACGTTCAAGGCCAAGGGGCCAGGAGGCAGAGGTCATGCAGTGCATTCAGGGAAAGCAGGTGGGCGTGAGAGTGAGTGTGAGGTGAGGGAGAGTAGAAGGAAGTGGCGCTTGGGCCATGACGCGGTGACTCTGAATGTCAGGCCAACAAGCAAAGACGTGATTCCGTGGGCAGCGGAGGGAGAGATGGAGCAGGCTACCGCAGAGGTCCTGGGAGAGGCCCTGGGAGGGCCAGTGTTGCCAGCGGTGGTTTCTGAAGTGCACAGAGGGTCCCTGAGAAGAAAGGCAGCCACTTCATGAGGCTTCCGTTGGTCTCCAGGGCTCTGCCCAGGTGCCTGTAGAGCGACTGTTTGACCTGGCACCCTCCCAGCACGCACGGAGGCAATAGGCCAGACATGGTTGCCCCACTGGACAGATGAGGACACGGGATGGGAGGGAGGAAGCAGCCCGAGGCCTGGACGTCTCCCATCGTCTGTGAGAGGCCTCCCTCCTGGGCTCAGATGCTGAGTGTAGGTGGGCTGCCACAGTTCCCGGAACGCCACCTCATTCGTGACCTCCCCAGGCTTTGCTGCAACCCCAAGAGGCCGGGGTTCTGAATTTCTTTGTATGAACATGACATAATCGCATGCTGGAAATTTTGCGGAACCAAAAAGAGAGAGCAGACCACTCTGGACCAGCACGGGACGCAGTTGCCTTTGGGCCTGCTCCCGTCCATGTGTGACATAGCGCTTAGCGCAGCATCTGGCACACAGCACGTGCTCGACAAGCGGTGGCTTCAAATTCATTGCTGGGATTTTAGAGTGAGAAAAGTCCAAGTCCCAGCCCAGCCCTCAAATGTCGGATGAAGTATTCACCGCTCTGTGCCGGTAGGAGGATTATTAAGAATCAGCGTTGAGGGGCACCTGGGTGGCTCAGTCGGTTGAGCGACCGACTTCGGCTCAGGTCATGATCTCACGGTTTGTGAGTTCGAGCCCCGCGTCGGGCTCTGTGCTGACAGCTCAGAGCCTGGAACCTGCTTCTGATTCTGTGTCTTGCTCTCTCTCTGCCCCTCCCCCAATCATGCTCTGTCTCTGTCTCAGAAATAAATAAACATAAAAAATAAATAAATAAATAAAAAGAATCAGCGTTGATAAATTTAGCATTGTGGCTAAGGAGCTTCCGTGATTCCGTGGCACATCATAGCCATCGTTTTTCATGGCAGTATCATAGTCCATCGCACGGATGGTGGTACAGTTCACTCCACTTTGCTCGCGTCGTTGGATCTAGGTTGTTCCTGAACTTCCACTCTTTCTACTTCATAACAAGAACGTTTCATTAACTATCTTCTGGCATAAAGCTTGCCTGATTGCCAACCTGCATAGGTGTCCAGAACCCAGATGGCAGTAGGGCAGTTGGAACGTGGCACTGTGTGAGTCTGTGTTCACCCTACACACAGTCACACCTAATCCTCCAACCCCTGGGGCAAGACTCTCCCATCAGGCTCGCTGCTCCTCCAGCATTACCGCCTGCCTCCTTCTAGACTACAGAGGAAGGCCACGGATGCTCGCTTGCTAATGTGTTAACGGGCGAGGTTCCCTCTGGCACTGACGGCTCAAAACCTCATCCTTTGTGATTTTTGCAGTGATTTGATTCCTGGACAGGAGTCTGAAACCTCCTGGGAGAAAAATCCCTTTTCCACCCAGTTTGAGCCTGTATGGCTTATAAGGAAACGAATCCTTCCCGAAAAAAATCGAACCCAGCTCTCCTGAAGGTGGCAAAAGAGACAGAAAATCTCCTGGCTCTTGTCAGGAGCATCGGGTCTACTCTGAGGGTTCTCTTGCCACTCTGCCCCATATCAGCCCCAGGGGCACCATGCCCTTCCCTTAATGCCCCAAAGCTTCCACTTTGCCACTTCCTAGATGGGCGACCTGAGCAGGGTACTGCTTTATGACTCTGTATACTCATCTGTAATATAAGGATGATGATAACACAACAACAGTAATAATACCTGCATCATGGAGTTGTTGTGGGGATGAAAACACTCATTACATGTAAAGCACTGGCAACGGGGCCCAGCACATAGTAAGCACTCAGTCAGTGTTAGCTGTTGTTGCTTTAGCTTGAAAATGGCTTTACTTTTGCAATCACTTTTCTGATAAGGGACTTGTACCCGTAATATATTAAGAGCTCTTACGATGCAATCGTGAAAAAGATAAATAATCCGTTGTAAAAGTGGGCAAAGGATTTGAAGAGACATTAGTATCATTAGTATCATTAGTATCATTATCTAGTATCATAGATACTAGTCCACATCCACTGGATGGCTACAATAAAAAAGATGGGTAATGGGGTGCCTGGGTGGCTGAGTCAGTTAAGCATCCAACTCTTGATTTTGGCTCAGGTCATGATCTCATGGCTCATGAGGCTGAGCCCTGCACTGGGTTCTGCACTGACAGCCGGAGCCTGCTTGGGAATTCTCTGTCTCTTCTCTCTCTGCCCCTCCCCTGATTGCTCTCTGCTCTCTCTCTCCCTCTCTTCTCTCTCTCTCTCTCTCAAAATAAATAAACATGAAAAAAAAGATGAGTAATAACAAGTGTTGGCAAGGACGTACAGAAATTGGAGCCCACATGCACTGATGAGAGGAATGTAAAATGGTTCAACCACTTTGGAAGTAGTCTGGCAGTTCCACAAACAGTTAAATATAGAGTTACCCTAAGATCTAGTAGTGCCGTTCCTAGGTATTATACCCAGAGCAAATGAAAACATATGTCTACACAGATCTTGTACACGAATGTCCGCAGCATCGCGATTCCTGGCAGACAAAAGGTGTAAACAAACTGACCGTCCATCAACTGATGAATGGACAAATGTGGTCTCTCCATACAATGGAATGTTACTTGGCCATAGAAGGGAATCAAATATTGATTCATGCTAGAGCACCGATGGACTTTGAAATCATTATGCTTACCTGAAAGAAGCCAGTCACACTAGGCGTGGCATGCCAGAGCCAGAAGGGGCTGTGGGATTATCTTCAACCCTCTTCCCTTTATTTAACAAATGGGGAAACTGAGGTCCAGAGAGGGAAAGTGGTACAGTGGAAAAGAGGAATCAGGCAGACTTGTATTCAGGTCTTAGTCAGCCTGGACTCCTGGGGTGGCTTTGAGCAAGAGTCATCTTTAAAACGTAGAGTTGTTGAGGTGCCTGGCTAACTCGGTCGGTAGAGCGTGTGACTCTGGATCTCAGGGCTGTGAGTTTGAGCCCCATGCTAGGCACGGAGGCTACTTTTTAAAAAATAAAATAGAACGTGGAGTGGTTGAGAAGGTAAAGTGAGCAAACCCAGGGTCCAGGTCGAGCTTGGCAACTGGAGGGGAGAGATTCATCCCATTTTAGCAGAAACTGCCCCAGTGCAAAGAAGCAACGAGGGAGGCAGGCCATTGGGGAGGAGTCGGAGATGCAAGAGGATTCTGTCCTTGAGTTTTTAAAAACAAATATTTGTAGAAGTTTTATACGCATATTGCGGAAAACATGGAAAACACAATAAGCATAGATTTATAAGAACATGAAAGTCCTCCCTGCTCTCCCCTCACAAAAAGACTCTCGAGCTGGACCTCTCTGGGCTGCTCCTGGCTCCTTGAGTCAAATAGAAATGGACTTTATGAACCATATTTCTAATGAGAAATTACCGTCATTCTGCTCTGGTAATCCCTGGCAGCCCAGGCTTGGCTCGGCACGAAGGGAGAGGCAGGGAAATAGAGTTTGTCAGACCTGGACTGAGCCAAGTTCGCCAAGTTTGTGTTCCAGAATGTACAGTCATTCCAAAGATGATGAAAACCCACTGTGGTGCTTGCAGTTAGCAGATACACTTTAAAGCAGGGCCCTTGTGGATCCAGGCTTGAGTGGGCCTGGAGGGGCCCACCGGGGAGCCCTGGCTCTTGGTGAAGTTCTGGGGGGCTAGGTGTGTCACGGGGGCTTGGCCTGGGTCGGGGCCTGAGACATGGAACATTGCAGAGATAAGTAGCACCATCCATCCATTAAAAGGCAGGAGCAGGCGGTAAAAAGTGGAATAGAGGTCAGGGCCCAGGAGTCAAGAGCTAGTTCTGTGAGCATGCAAGAGGAGATGACCTTGACGTCCTTTCTCTGGGTGAAGGAGGCGAATACCCTTGAGGCCAAAGGTCAGAGAGCACTAGGCTGGGATTCCGAAGACTTGGCTCCCTGTCTTGGTATCACCACCGACTTAATGGGCAGCCTTGAGCCAATCTTTTCTCCTTCCCCAGCCCCAGTCTCCCCATCTGTAAAATGGGGGCAGACTTCCCCTAGCACTCCTTCCAGCTCGGACCTTCTGTGATTTTAAAAGAGCCTTTCTCCCTACCCGAGGGTGGGACTGGACAAGGGTGACTAACAGCGACTGAGCAGATTGTTCCAGTCAGCAAATGTGCCCTGAGCCCCCGCTGTGTGTCAAGGCCATTGCTGGGCTCTGGAGTGAGACCAGTCAGTGGACCATCCCCTGTCTGACTCACACCCCCAGCTGACAGGAGGAAAGGGTACAGAAGCTGACAGTTATAATCCTGAGTCCCGGGGGGCTGTGATGAGGTGAAGGACAGGGCTGTGGAACCCCAGAGAGGCCTAGCTGTACCAGTGGGGCAATCAAAGAAGGTTCCCTGGAAGAGATGGCATATGAGCTGAAGCTTGGAGGATGAGCAGGATTTTGCCCGGGGCAGGGGCAGAAGGGCACTCTAAATAGACAGTGATGGGAGCAGAGGCACTGGCTGCATGGAGTGTGACTCCCGTCATTGTCATGTTGTATTGCTGGGTCGAGCCCTGTCCCAAGCCCAAAGATGGTGGGGCCCTGCCACCTCTTATCTCATTTGGCCCTTACAACAAACCCACAAGGAAGGCTTGTTGACTCTTTTCAGAAGATAGTTCTGGACCAGAGAGGCTAATTACATGCCTAAGGACACAAGCCAGTAAGCAGCAGAGCTGGGACTTGAACCTTGGTCCGCCTGACCCGAAACCCACACCCCATCCAGCTGGCTCAGAATCGTGTCCCCAGACACTCAGCCGAGGCTGTAGAGATGGGTGTAGAAGGAGCACTGTCTCCTCCCCAGTGCTCTGAGCTCTTGGCTGCTGCCGGGAAGTGAACTGCAGCCTTGCTCTCCCTCATCTGGGCTTGTGGCTCAGACTTGCCTGTGTGTCCTCTGCCCTAGGAGTGAGGCCGTCTGTCACCATTATTTAATTAAACTGTCCACTCCGTCTCCAGAGACTCTTCAGTCATCATTGGCCACTGTGTATCTAACAGCTCAGTGACATCATCCTGTGAGGAGGCATCTGTGTCCCTCAGGGCATCCAGGGGGGTGGGCCTTGGGTCCCCTGATACAGGTACACAGCTGTCATTGTCATGGGCTTCATCTCCCGTCGTTTGGAAAGTTGGTCACATCCATGTCTTCCTTGATCCTCAGATCCCCTCTAGAGGTCATCGTGTTGCCCCCATATGTTAATGTGGAAGGAAACTGAGTTCAAAGCAAAGTCCTTTGCCCACATCACAGAGGACGGAGGGAGCACGTGTCAGGTCCAGACCTGACTCAATCTCTCTGGCTCCACATTGAGGGTGGGAGCATCCTCGGGTCCTATTCCCCAGGATGACTCCTCCAAAGCCCCATGGAGAGCTGAGAAGTCTGGTTCGGCAACCTCAATCTGGCTATGAAAGGATTACATTGACCACTGTGATTTTTTGTTTTAACTTCCAACAAAATAGAGTAGCATAAAACATAAAGTAAAAAAATGTAAAAGTATAACCTATCAAGGGGCACCTGGGTGGCTCAGTCGGTTAAGCATCCGACTTTGGCTCAGGTCATGATCTCACAGTTTGTGAGTTCGAGCCCTGCATCGGGCTCTGTGCTGACACCTCGGAGCCTGGAGCCTACTTCAGATTCTCTGTCTCCCTCTCTCTCTCTCTCTGCCCCTCCCCCGCTCATGCTCCGTCTCTCTCTCTCTCTCTTTCTCAAAAATAAACATTAAAAAATTAAAAACAAAAGTGTAACCTATCAAGAAGTAGAAAGTAGACAGTGAAGTACAAAGAAAAAAAGGAAAAGTTACTCCTAACTACACCACTCAGAAATACCCCTTGTTTAACATTTTAGAGTATTTTTCCAGACTTTTCTCTGTACATATGATAATTATACTCTTTAGTAGAATGGAATCATGCTGTATTTACTGTTTGGTTACTTGCTCTTTTCACTACATTATATTTTGGACATCTGGTTCTGTGCACTTAGCTGAGTGAGTGAGTGAGTGAACGAGGAAATGAATGAATGGCTAGTAAAGAACTGAATGAACTGCTATCTTGTGTCACTGAAACAAGTCAGGCTTTGGGAACTGCACTCAGACTGCCTTCCCAGGGGCAGGAGCTTCTGACTCTGTCCTGTCACTGATGCCCCATCCTCTGTAGCCTCAGACCTCAGTTTCTCCATCTGCACAGGGGGGTGATGGTCGGTGTTGCAGCAGTATCTGATGCTGACTCTGCACAGCCCTAGGAGGGGGTGACCCTATGCTATCATTACCATTCTTGTAATGCCGACAGACGTGGAACCTCAGAAAGGTTAGATGGTTTGCAGCTCTCACGGAGCTGGAGGGGAGTTGCAACTTGAACTCAGGCCTGGGTGACTCCAGGGTACTCTATACCCCAGAATGAGCCTGTGGGAGCAGAAAGAGCCTGCCCTAAGAATCCAAGGGGCCAAAGCTAGGGCGGGGGGGCCAGGGAAGCCTCGGTCAGCCCTGCCCTCTCTGGTCTGCCTCGATGTCCCTATGTGTAACACAAGGGCCTCCAAAGGCTGGCCAGTCCTAACACTGAGTCTTGGGTTCCTACATAGTCTGGCCCAGCCATCCTGCCTTTATCCCAGGACCAGAGTGGACCCAGAGAGGTCTCTGGCCCAGGGCCTGCCTCAAAGCCCAGAGCTTTTGCAGAGGAGCCACTATTGGCGTTTAGCCCTGATGCCTGAGGGAATTCCAGGCTAAGGGAACAGCATATGCAAAAGCTGAGAAAGTACAGGAAGTTCTGGAAGCCCAAGTAGTCGGTGTAACTGGAGCCCGGAGAGGAAAAAGGAACTTGGGGAGCCAGCCACAGCTGGAAGGCCTGCAGGGTCAGATGCTGGGAGGCTGGAAACACCAGGCTGAAGGCCTTGGGTCCTATCCTGAAGGCAGTAGGGAGCCATCACTGGGTTTTGAGCAGTGATAAGGACAGGCTTGCGATCTAGGAATCTGTCTGACTGCAGGATAGGTGATGGATTTGAGCACAGTGGCCAGGGAGGTAAGGAGGGGCCAGTGAGGAGAGCGGCAGGGTGGGCGCGAACCTGGCACTGCCGTGGGGAGTGAGCAGTGAGAAAGCCTCACCTGGGCCCTGCGCCCCCCCCCCCCCCCCCCCCCCCCCAATGGGCTCCCAACTTGGCTTGCCCCAGGACAGAGCTGCAGACTCATCGCTCAGTCCTCAGTCTTGGGCTGGGCCCAAGTGCAAGGCAGAGATTTATATTCTGTAAATTATTGGTGCCCAAGTCATAGCTGCATGGCTCAGCACAATGGCATCCTTCTCTTTTTGTCCTCCTTAATTTTAGAAGCCAAAGCTAAATGTTTTAATTTTACATTATTCCTGACATAATGCTAATGAATTCCAGGCGTCCCCCTGAGTTGGGCTCAGCTCTGCAGGGCCAGGCTTCTGGGAGGGGCCCTGCTCCCCGGAACGCCCCTCCAGCCCCCCTTGGTTCTCGGCCAAGTGCCTTGCAGCGTGTTTCTCCTTAAGGACCCCTTTCTGTTTTATCATATGGTTACACTTTTTTTCATTTCACTTGGTCTTCTTTCGTGGGGTGACCACAGGGTGTTTCCCTTTGTCTGAGGGACAGAAGGCTCCCAGGAGAGCCGGACAGCACACCTGACCCAGCAGAAGCCACATTTCTCCTTCAGAACCGTGGGGCATTCGAGGCGCAGGTGAGGGGTGGGATGCCTCCCCCAGACTCTTCCAGAGTTTTCCAACCTGTGCTGGACTGAAGAGCGGGGGGATTTGGGTTTTAAGGGCAATCAGCGCTCTTAGGGAATCTGAAAAACGGCGTGGTGGCTGTTATTGCTAGTACTGCTATTTTCTGGTAAGGTGAGACACTTAATGTTTTTTGCCATTTCTTTCCCACGGCCTAGTGTTTCCTAACCATTCTGCTTTTTGTCGAATGCAGTGTAAGAGCAGGGCCAAGGGCTTTGCCCCACAAATCAGTCCCCCGTCAGTTCAGTCCCAATGCTGCCTCTACTCCACGGGTGCCCTGAGCTCAGGCTCTCTGGGATGGCCTGTCTCCTTATCTGTGAAAGATGGTGATATGGCACCTTGTGTCCAGGGTGCCCTGAAGGTCAAAGAAGGCAGTGCACCAAAAGGGTCCACGGCTAACTTATTCACGTCGGGTTTAAGCATCAAGTCTGAAAACTCCAGTGAGAGAGAAAGAAATGTAACGTGGACATTTTCCTTGAACTCCCTGCCCATTCTGAGCATCTACATGCTTGCATTTCAAGAACACTGCCATGTTTCCTCTTAGTTGTATCTAAGTTCTTGGGGGTGGGGGGCATACACTGAACCAAGGGGTCCTCAGGGCCTTTGTCATGCTGGCACCTGCTGAGCTGTCCAGCATCCGGCCCCATCTTTGGCCAGACTCTGCCTGTGCGCCGTGCATCTGAAAGGCTGCCTCAGGGCCAGCTCAGACTGTCTCCCCCATAGTGCAGGGTGGGGGACCTCCTGAGACATCTGGAGCCCTGCCTGTAAGGGGGCCTGGGCCCCGCCTGGGGAGAGCCCTGCTTCAGGTCACACAAGTCTAGCTGGGGGTGCTGTTGCATACCCAGGGGTTGGCCCCAGAGGCGTAAGAGCAAAGTCCAAAGCCTCTCCACTTCCAGGGACTGCAGCTGTCTACACATCTCGGTACCCCTCCTCTGTCCCTGTCACAGCTGGAGCGCTGTCTCAGGAGCAGGGACACAGGAAGCTTTGCTCTTCCGACAAAACCTCTCCTGACCTCTACTAATTAGGGGTCTCCCTGCCCCTCACTTCCCTCGAGGCTCAGTTGTTTGTTGCTCGAGGCTCAGTTGTTTGTTGCTCGGGTCTTTCATTCATTAACAGATATTTACGAAAGCCCACTCTGTGCCAGGCGCCGTGTTGGGCACTTTTAGGTTTATGGCAGAAAAAATCGTTTGAAACATTAACTGTGCGTGACTCATCTCTGTCTCCAGAGATCTTTCCATTCGGTCCCTGGGATAGTGAAACCCAAAAGCCAGAAATTCACTCCTGTCTGCCCTGCTTTCTACTAAGTTATCTCTTCCCTGAGGCACCTGAGTAGAAGCATAATGCTGTTCCACACATACCCATTCAACAGATGAGGATTGAGGCCCAGCAGGGAAAGGGGCTTTCCCTGGATACCTGGCCCAGGGGCTCCCCTGTGGCTGACCAGTTGGGTGCCTGGCTTGTAGCTGGAAGTCACTGTGCACAGTGGGGCAGTTGGGGACAGGGCGGAGGGGCCCTGACAGCAGTCCCAGCTACAGAGAAACCCCACAGCGCCTCTCACGGTGTTGCTGTGATGCTGGTGGAGCCAACAAGAAGAAGTGTTCTGCCGACTGAGGCACTTGGCCACCAAAACAGTTTGCTGCATCTCTTCTTGAGCTCTCATCCCCTCCATGGGTTGGGTTTCATTTGGGGTTTTTGCTTGGGTAATTTGTTCCTAATTGTAAGTGACCTTCCTTCACTAGCTCAAGTACAAGTGCAAGACTGTCACCTCTCCTTCCACCCACTGTTACTAAGAACCCATTACGAATCCATGGCAGGAGGATGTGACTTGGCCTCATTCAGAGTGTGGCCCTACGTCACCTGCACAGGGTCAGCCCACCTTGGCACCCCTGAAATGATCAGTGATGGCTGGCTAGATGAGGGAGTGGTAGTGGTGCTGAGGCGGGTCATCCTGGCCCGTTTATACCGCTGGGCCTCGGGTAGCAGGTCCAGCCCAGTTTAGAGCCGGTAGCTTTGGGAGCCATCTTGTACCGTCCAAACAGCCCCAGTGAACACAAAGTTGCCTGGTTTTGTTCCTGAACATCGGGAACAGGCCACTCCCCTCCTCCCTGCTAGGGTTCCTCCTAACATTGAGCAGGGCCTCTGTGACTCCTCCACCGACCTCCGTGGCCCTTGCTGCCCCCAGAGCTGCCCGTGCAGGACCTAGTCTGACCCAGCCTGCTCCTGCCCCTCACAGGCCTGGTTCTGAACGCTGCTCCCACCTCAAGGTGGGAGCCCGGAGCCTCAGAGGACATCCTCGGACGATCTAAATCCCAGGTGCACACTGGGCAGCTTGCTCCCACCCACCCACAACCTTAGATGGGAGCTTTGCATGTTGTACATTTGTAATGTTTCCCGGTGGCCTGATGTGAGGTTTTCTTTCAGGAGATGGGTGGGAAGTCTGGGGTCTCTTTCCCCCCCGAGCAGTCCTAGGACACTGGGAATTATGCTGCTGCCACCTGTATGACCCTGGTGCACATTCACGCCCACTGTCCCACCTGTCCTGGGCAGGCAGCCTTGGGGTGAGCCCAGGGAAGGCAAGTGACTGGTCTAAGGTTACATAGTTGGCCTCGGGTCTTCAGACCCTGATGTTTTCACATCTGGACCCATCCCTGCTGTTGCTGTTTGGAATTGGAGAGAGGAGCCAAAAAGGGGACTAACATTCCTGAGCACCTGTCCTGTATTCAGTACCAAGGGCATGGCATTCTGATGTCCATCACATGCATCTCAGGCCAGGAGCGTCACCCCATTTTGCAGTGGGAACACTGAGCCTCACAGGGGCCAGCAGGAAGAGGAACCGGCCCTGAACCCCAGCTGTGCTGGTGGTGGGGAGATATCCTGCCCAGACCGGGGCTCGAGCTTATTTGGGGGAAGGCGGTGGGGTTTGGAGCTCATGGCTGGAAAGGATCCTTTTGTTCACTGTGGTCCCTCTCCCTCCTCGTCCCGAAGCAGCTCTTCCAGTTGGACACTGCAGCCATCTGCAAAGGTGTCACCGCAGTAAAGGGGACCAGGCACTCCTGCTTGGTGGTTGGCCGTGGAGATGGGGTCGGCTGCATGTGGCTCTCTGGCCTGTGCCTGCCTGCCTCCCCTCCTGGGGGCGAGTTTCTAGACACCAGGCCCAGCAGCAGGCAAGGCCCCAGGGCATGTGTGGTGTCTGCACCAAGGGTGAGCAGTGAGAGGCGGGCAGTCCTGGCCTCAGCACCAGGATGGCGGCCTGGCAGAACTCAGTCCCAGGTGCTCAGAGAAGGGCGGAAACAGGGAGGGTTAGGGAAAGACTGGGGAGAGGAGCAGGCGTGAGCCTTGAGCCAAAGCCTTAGAAGACAGGGAGGACGAGACAGGCAAGTAGATGGACCTCATGTGAAGAGGACACTGCATTGCCAAAGGCCTGGAGGCAGGAAGGTGTGGCTTGTGGCTGAGCACGGGGAGGAGGAGGGAGCATTGGGCTAGAGGTCAGCACAGCCAGAGGGCGTTCTTGGCCTTGTCTTAGGGTTCTTTAAGGTCATGTGTGCCCTCCCCAAAGCCAAGCCAGTCCATCCAGCTGCCATGGGAAAGTTGGGAGATACGGTGGGCCCCTGAGGGCTGCCTAGAGCCATGGAGAGAGGCGAGTGGGAGTGGGAGTGTCCACAGGACTGGCTGGGTTGGGTGTTAAGATGGTATGAGGGCGTGTCTTTATCTACTGACCTCTTGGAAGACTTTCTGGATGTTGTCTCTGGGTGAGTGTCTTCTCCCTGTGCGCACAAACCATCATGAGGCCGTCCTGTGCCGAGATATGGGCTGGTTCCTGCATGTGCTGTGCTGTGCGTGGGGTTGTCTGTCAGTATGTCTGGGGTCTGGGGGGGTTGTACGTTTGAGCCTGTGGTGGGGCCTGGAGCTCAGTCCTTGGTTCATGTGTGAGCGTGTATGTGCTGGCCTCTGCGTCTCTGTGACGTGAGTCGTGTTTGTGTGGCCATGTGTTTAAATCGGTGCTGTGTGTTGGTGTCCTGGGTTCTGTGTCTTTGATGTGGAGCTTGGTTGGAAGAGGAGGTATCAGGCAGAGTGTGTGTGTGTGTGTGTGTGTGTGTGTGTGTGTGTGTCTCCAGGTCTGCGGCTGGGGGCTTGGTGCGTGTGCGTGTGCTAACCATTCCGTGCTGTCTCCTGCTGGCCCCTGGCCCCTAGTAGGGCCTCTTTCCGCATCTCCAATGATGTCTGGCCTCCTCTTGACACCGGGAGCCTCCCCAGATCCCACCTGTCTACGCAAGCAGACTCTGAGCCCCTTCGCTTCTCCCATCCCACCTGGAGGGGTGGCATAGTCCTCTTGGCCCTTGCTGCCTGGGAATAAGAACCTGCTTCTGACCCAGAGACCTTCTACTGGAGAGTTCTCGGCCAAGAGCCTCCAGTGCAGTCCTGGTGAGGAAAGACAAGGGGTCTGCAGCACTCATCCCCCCTTGGAAACCTGGAGAGCCGTGGTGCCTCTGGCCCAGTCTCCCTTTGCCTTTTGTGTGCCATGTCCCCGACCCCCACCCGCCCTGCCGCCTTTCTGGATGATTACGAAGATGAAGACGCAGAGAGCTGAGCAGTTGTGAAGAGACCCCCACGCCACCTCGGATCTCAGTCCTGGCTGGCCCAGGGCACAGAGCTCAGGCGCTGGAGGCAAACCCAGGCTCCCTCCCTCATGAGCTCTGGGAATCTGACCCCTAAACTCTCTGGGCCTTTGTTTCTGCCTATATAATGAGGTGTGGGGGGGTGGTACACTGTCCTAATGGGACAAAGGAGATCGTATTTAGGAAGAGTTTGGCCCAGTCCCAGGTACAGAGTAAATGTGATAGTTGCTGTTAGGGTCATAGTCTCCCTCGTACACACATCTGCCCACTCCTTCATTTATTCAGACAGCACTGCGTGCCCAAAGCTAGACCAGACCCTTGTGGGCTCACAGCGTAGAGTCCAGGCTGGCCCTCCAGCCTCACCTCCCAGGGATCCTTCCATATCTGTTCCTCCCCTTCTTGCCCGGACCCCCTGAGGACTGGCGAAGCACAGGCTCTGAAGAGACTTCCATGGAAACCCCAGAGGGCCTCATAGGACAGTAACCTCGGGGCCAGAGTCCCCTGCAGGGGTGCGGGAGTGAGGAGTAGACCTCAGCTCCCGGCTGGCTGGCCTTTCAAGCTGGCCAAACACAGAATTATTTGACATCTTGGAGAAGAATCTGGCACTGCACGTCCAAATCATTGTTATAAAGTAAGTTAAAAGTTTGCACAAAAATGAGAAGTTGATCCCCGAATGGCCTGCCAGACTGTTGTAACCCAATATATTTTACCCTTAAACCAGAAATGTGTTTGTTTAGAAGCAAGTCACTGGCAAATGCCAAAAGTGGAGGCATTTCCTCCCCTGCCCCCACCCATGCCCTGTTCCCCCAAGACTCCCTCCTTGCCCTTTGCGTCCAGATTCTTAGCCAGAGCATGAGAAACCAGGCCCTCGCTCCTCTTCGGGCCACAACAGCGACAGGGAGGAAACTTGACGTTCGCTAGACGCCTACCGTGTGCCAGTTGCAACAGTAGTTAGTGGCAGCCCCGTTTTAGAGAGGAGAGAAGTGGGGGCAGGGATGGGACACGATTTGCCCAAGTTGGTGACTCTCGGTGGTGGAGCCCCCGGGAACAAGCCTCTGTCTGCACGACCTTGGGGTCTGTGGCATGCGGCATGTTGCCCTACATGTGGAACGGCACTCTTGCTCCTTTCCCAGGGGCCAGAGGGAGAGAACGGTCGTGCTCAGCACCAGAGGTGTGTCTGGCACCGTGCTGGGGCTTCCCCGAGTGATCTTGCTTAGCCGTTGATGAGGGCGAGGCTCAGAGAGGGCAGATTGCTGAGTGGGGGTGAGCCCAGGCCTGCAGATTCTGACAACTGACCCAGTGCCCTCCCCCACCCCCAGCCAGAACTTAAAGGGCCCTTTGGCTCAGCCTCCCCGGCTCCTGGGATGGCTCCCCCGTCTTTCATCTCCTGCCCTTGGTTCTGTGAGCTGCACGCAGCGGTAATGGATTGCAGTGGACTTTTTTCAATTAGGTTCTGATTCTCCCCTGCCTGTTACTATAAAACTCCAGATGGTCTAGGGCTTCACGGTTCCCGGGGTATTTTCCCCCGTTATTTTAATCTTCTCTTGTAACACGCCCCACATGTGGAAACTGGGCCTTTCAAGACTCTGCGCTCTGTGCTCTTTCTTCTCTGCTCTGCCGCCTTGTTTTTCCTTTTTGTGTGGTGGTATCTCCTCTCTTGGAGGGCGTCCTCCTCTCCCAGCGTCGGCTCTACATCCTGGGCCGGGCCTGGCCTTTGCCTGGGAATGGAACCCAGGATGTGGGCCCAGCTGGAAATCCTAGTAATAGCTGCTGAGTGCAACCCCGTTGTTGGTGCTTTACTCCTGAGGCAATGGCCAGAGTGTTTAGGGACACATAGGGACAGACTGGCACATCAGCCATCGAGATCAGACCCCAGCTCCGCCGGTTACCAGCTGTGAGTTGAGCCAGTGGTGTCATCATTCCGAGCCTCAGTTTCCTCATCTGCACAGGGGGGCTAAGAAGGAGGCTTATCAGCAGAGCATGTTGTCATGATTAAATGACACAGCCCGTGAGACACACACAGCAGCCGGCCCTTGGTAGGTGTCCGAGAGGGTGTCTCCCAGTCACTTACATCATTCTGAATTCACCTGTTTTGTCTTACGATATAGTTCACGTTTGTGCATTATAAAGTAAAGAAGAAATCCCTAACACCCATTTCTTTGCATTTTTCTAGACAGAAGTCCTTTCTGTTTCTTCTCCCCTCTCTTTGTACCTCCTGTCCACAGCAGCTACCCTCTCTGCTGCCCATGGCGTGTGAGCCTTTGTTTCTGGCCAGATAAACTGTGTTGTGTGTTTGGTTATTTGAGCTGGTGTGTTTCACATTCACCCCAAATAAGACGGAATGCTGCATGCACCCTGTGGTTCACAGAGACCACCCACCTACTGTGTGCCCAGGTGTGCCCGAGCGATGCCCCACTTATGGATGAAAAATCTGGGCTCCGGCAGAATGAAGTGAACTTGCCCAAGGCCATCCAGCTGGGAAGTGTGGATTTGCATCCATGTCGCTCTGATACTGAAACAAGCCGGTTTGGAGGTGGGAGTTGGAGGGGGCGGGCACTACCAAACCGTCACCGGGGACCAGATCACACCAGCTGGGATGCCGTGGTGAGGATTTGTACTCCCCAAGCACTAGGGAACCGTGCAGGGTTTGAGCAGGGAGGGACTGGGACAGACCTGTGGGCTTCAGTTTTCGTTCTAGATCCCAGATATCCTGTGGGAATGAGTTGAGAGAGGAGGGGCAGGAGGCAAGATGGTGGCTAGTGCAGTCACCTGGGTGAGAAATGCTGGGGGTGTGGACCAGGGCAGCGGGGCAGCGAAGAAGAGAAGAGGGTGCACGTGAAAGATGGTTTAAGAGGTGGCATTTCCCTGACCTGGTGGCCGATCAGATACAGCGACCAGGGAGGAGGGAACAGGTTCCTGGCTCAGGCATCTAGGTGGAAGGTGGGAGGTCCAGGTAGTGGGGAGTCTAGCCAGCAGCAGTGGCACCGGAGTCCCCCCAGTGAATAGCCTCGGGCCACCCCATTTGCTGAGCCACGTCAGTGAGTGCACAGGGCAGTTTCTGTGGTGTCTTAATGGGATCGAAAACTCCCTAAACTTACCTGCTCTAGAATGGATCACCACTGCATGGGTGGGAATGAAGGGAGCCCCCGAATTCCCATTTCTACTTCCACCTCTCCTTCCCTGCTCCCCTTAATCTCCAGAATATTCAGCACCCCTCCCAGTCTCCCTGTGCTTCCCACCCTGTTTGTCCAAACCCTGCCTGGGCGTCAAGTCCCGGCTCCTCCAAGAAGGCTTTAGTGACCTCCGACCTCCCCAGCTAGAAGCCCCCTGAGATTAGCCCCTCCTTGGGGCTGAATACATGTCTTTCATTTGGACTTATGGGTCTTTTGTGGTCTTCTTTGCCCTGAAGTCTCAGCTCCCAGAGTGCCGCCAGGCACACAGGGGCAGCTGAGTGAGGCAGAGGATATGAATCAATGTGCAAAAAGATGAGAGGATGAGAGTGAATTCCAGAAGTGAATAGGTGGAAGCCTGGGCAGGTGCGGATGGGATACCAGCAGTGAGGGTGAGTGATAAGGTCGGGGGCAGGTGGATAGGGTGCATAACAACTTTCAGAGTCAGGGGGTTTGTCCAACCTGCTAACCTCGGGTTGAAGATTGAGGAGTCCCTTCTTTCTGCGAGAGAGGGCAGTTCTGATTGTGGCTTGGCCCTTCTGGTACGGTAGAGACAGTTCTCCCTGTGCCCCCCTTGCAACAGGGTGAGGGATGCCCCAGGAGGTCTGCTCTGCAGGGTTCTATACCTCAACATTGACAGCCGGGAGGAAGGGGTCTGTCTGTCCAGGGCAAAATCTGCCTTTGAACCCTAGGGGACTGGAGTGTTGTGGGAGGAATGTCAGGAAGGCCCTTGTGTGTACCCCCTGGGGGACAGACCCCACCCATGGAAGCATCCTTACGTCCTTGGGTCACAGTGGCATTGCCTTAGGACCCATCTTCCACCCCACTCAGGGAAACCAAAGCTCAAAGCCAGAAACAAAGCCAAGACCCATGCTATAAGACCCTTCTGCTACAAGACGCGTGTGTCTATTCCAGCAGCATCTGTGCCCCCACAACACAACAGTGGTGGGGCACCTCTCCATGCTGACCTCCCAGCCCCCACATGGCCAGTAGATGGGGCCCCATCGGGCCATTCCCACCCCCAAAAGGCTGCCTTGCTCTCATTAGAGGCTGTTGCTGGCACCCAAAGGACACCACATGGGGTTGCCCTGGTAAAACCTGACCTAGGCTGGTGTTTTTTTCTGAGGGCAAGATAGAAAGAATCACCATCACAATAACAGTGATGACATTTACAGAGTATGTCCTGTGTGTCATGCACACATGGACATCGTCTCACCCCACAACCAACTCCGTGAGCTGGTTTCTGTCTTCGTATTACCGAGAAAGACACTGAGGCACAGAGGGGGCGCTGACTTGCTGGACTTTCTGCTTTCCAAGTCTGGACCCTTCATCCCAGGCTGTGTGGCATCAGACCCTAGAAGGCCTCCAATGCTAAGGGGATTGACTGGCTGTGAGAAGGCATGATGAGCCCTAGAGAGTCTTGAGTGGAGGTGACCCACCTAAATGTGCAGCGTAGAAATAGACTCACAGAGCGGGAAGGGCCGTAGGTGTGTCTGGTGAGGCCGCTGGCTGTAAGACAGCGGGAAGGGGCTCATAAGAAACTCAGATGGGCAGGCTTCAGCTTTAGGCTTCCAGATCCTGGATCCCCAGGGTAGAGAGACAAGGGGAAACAGACCTGTCCAGGATGCATATGCTCCTGTAGAAGTGGAACCAGGACAGCCCTGGACACCTGTCCCTCAAGCCCCCATCCTGTTCCCCACTCCCCATGCTGCTCCAGGCCCCAAGCCCAGGCTAACCGCCCCCTACACCTGAGCCAAGGGGTTTGAAAGCACAGGGTGTGATGGGATGGTTAGTCCGAGCTGCCAGGCTGGAGGAGGAGGATGGGGAGCAAGGTAAGGGGTGAAGGAGTGAGAAGTGGAAACGGGACATGGGGAGATGTGGGAGCCCACCATGCCACACACACACACACACACACACACACACACACACCCTTCCACTCTACAGAGGGGCAGCCCGGGAGACGCCACCCCAGCAGAATGCCACCTGCTGCTTACCTGCTTGGTGACCTTGCCTGGGAGCAGCAGTGACAACACTAGGTGGGGACTTGGTGCTGAGCTAAACACTTAACCTGGCACTCTTTCGTTTCACCCTCACAGCCACCTTCCACAGTTGGAAGGACTCACCTAGTTTTACAGATGAGGAAACTGAGGCTCGAAGGCTAGGAGGGACTCCTCCCGGAGCACTCAGGGAGTTGAGCAGCCAGGACACAAGCCCAGGTTGTCTATGACTGCTGTGCTGGTCCCCTGAGCCCCAGCTCCTGGCAGGAGGAGAGGAATATTTGCCCCTAGGGCTGTGGAGGGATACGAGGTCACCCTGGTGACAATCCTGGGCCCAACAGAGAGGGTGCACCTAGGTGTGAACCCACAAGTGTGCCATCCTCCTCTCTCTGCCTCTGTGGGCCATCTGCGCGGTGCTTGAATGGGGAGGACCGAGTGGACCTAGGCAGCTGCAGACAGAGCCCCCATGGCCTCAAGGTCCCTGGCATGTCTGGGTGCTGGCCTCATGGGGGAGTTATTCTGCCGTGGTACCTGCAGCATCCTCACCCTGGAACAGTCTTGATGGGGCAGCAACCTCTCCCCACCTACTGCTACTACCTCTGGTTCCACCTCGGGGGTTCTACTCCGATAGCTGCTTGCCGCACCCCAGCCTGGGACTCAGCTCTGGGAGGTTCCGCGGGTGTGGGGTTAGGACAGGGCTGGGCCAGTGTACATGGGCGTGACACAGATATAGGGCACAGGTATCAGGGTACTTCGATGGACACTGGAGGGAAGGGGGTGCACTCACAAGGGCACGTACGTCCCCAGGCCTGGGAATTTCTGTTCGTGCTCCCATTGGCTCAAGTTTCTAACCCACCCTTTGTCCCGTGAATGAGATGCCAGCCCTGCCGTCAAAAGAACTCCCAAACCCTCATCCTAGAGGCATGGTGAGAAGTGAGTGTGCAGCAAAAATCTTCTAACCCCTAAGCTCAGGGTGTGACCAAGGAGCGGCCACGGAGGTTGGGGAAGCTTCTCAGAGGAGGTAGTGCTTAGCACCTCTAGTAGACGTCTGCAAGATGAGTGGAGGGAGGGAGAGGCATTCCAGGCCCAGGGAACAGCTCAAGCAAAGGCCCAGGGGCATGAAAGTTCCTGACACATTGAGAATCACACTCCCATGCAGCTATAGCAGGACACACGGTGGGTGTGCAGACAGGAGAGGCGTCGGGGCTGTGGTGGAAGGCCATGAACACCAAGCTTGCAGATCCGAGGCTTTTGAAAAATGTATGAATTAGAATATCAACGAATTTGAAGGGAAGGTGGGGTACCCAGGAGGGGTACAGCTTGAACGGAGCAACGCTGCCGAGACGGAGGCTGGCCAGCGGGGAGAAGATGAAACACCGGTCTCCAGGGTCTGGTGGACTCCCCCAGAGTCAGGAAAAGCACACAGCACATTAGGAGTCACTGCCCCTCGGCCTTAGATGTCCACCCTTCTGGCATGGGCCAGAGGAGGAACAGAGGGACCGGCTGAGCGCCAAGAGGCAGCCCGCTTTCCAGCCGTGGCTCCTCCACCTCATTTCGGGGTGAACTTGGCACAGGGCCATTGCAGGAGAGCAAGGGAGTAGTTGTGGCCTATTTATTCCCCAAACAGGATTTCCTCCTGGTTTTGATGCATGGAAAAGGCGCACCATCTGGGAGAAGGGGGCGGGGCAGGCTCTGAAACCCGGCTGCAGGCGGCCTGCCCCGGATGAGCCCCAGTAGAGCTCCCTTGCGGCCAGGCCTTCAAGGGAGAGACAGACGTGAAGGGAGTTCACCCGAGAGAGAGTCATTGTCTCTCGAGTCTCTGTCCTCGTGTCTGTCCTGAGCTGGGGGATGAAACTAATGATTTGGGCAAAGGAGCTGGTTCCTCTGGCCTCGTCCTCCTCAAGGGTCACCTCCCCCTGCCCACCTGCAGGGAGTGGGCGTAGCAGAGCCACCTGGGCTTTGGCGTCAGTCGTGGCCTGCACCCTGTCGTTGCCATGTCACAGCCCTGTGATCACCACACGAAGCGTCTGTCCCTGAGGTGTTGAGGCCTCACACTTCAGAGTGATGGTGTGGTTCAACACCTCACACCATGCCTGGGTGGACAGAGCAGGTTCGGGTGCGTGTCGGTTCCTCTTCCCACCCCGTGGTGCCCACCACAGGAACACCGGCCTGGCTGGGCCCCCCAGACACTGAGGAGAAGCAGGAAGGAGCGGCCGGTCACACGAGGGGACCAGGGAATGTGCCATGGGGCAGCATTCAAGCTGGACTCTGAAGGCTGAGGGGAGATTGGATAGATGGTTATGAGAAAGAGGACGTACCTTGCTGAGCAACTTGTGTGAACTAAGGCTTGAGATTGCCCGGTGGGCTCCTGCCGTGTTGAGGGTGTGGGTGGGAGTCGGGAGGGGCAGGAAGGTGTGGAGGGTGCAGGGCTTAACATTTTTTTTTTAACGTTTATTTATTTTTGAGAGAGAGAGACAGAATCAGAAACAGGCTCCAGGCTCTGAGCTGTCAGTGCAGAGCCCGACTCAGGGCTCAAACCCACGAACTGTGAGATCATGACCTGAGCCAAAGTCGGACACTTAACTGAGCCACTCAGGCATCCCAGGGCCTGAGGTGGAGCAGCGGGGTCCTATTGTTACCTCAGAGACCTCGGCTGGTCACGTGGGGAGGAGTGAGCAGTTAGAGGATTCTGGGGTGGCAGGTGGGAGGTGGACAGAGGCTGTGGGACGGAGATGGGGCAGCCTGCGCCATGGGAGGAGGCGGTGCATTTGTTGCTGTCCACCCCCACTGCGGCCAAGGGCATCGCTAGGTCTGTGCTGTACCCGCTGCATGCCCACCGGCATGGGGCCTGGTACATGGTGGGCACTGGACAAATAGCCAAATGATAAATCAAAGACCCTGAGTTTACACATATGGTTGTTACTCTGACAGCAATCAGCACCGATGCCGCACTCCAGGTGGACAAAGCCCTTTGACAGTCATCGTCCCCCCACCCTGAGGCCCTCATATCAGCCCTGGGTGGTGACCACAGGGTCTCGAGTTTGTAGGCAAAGAAATAAGGGACAGGGAGGTCAAGGGCACTGCCCAAAGCCTCACTGGGACAGAGCCCCACTCAAATCCAGGCCTTAGGTTCCGAATGCGGGTTGTCTGCACCTGCTGTCCTGTCTGTCCGTTCAGGGTTGCCAACAGCGGTGTGTCCTTTCCACATGCCACTGGAATCCTTCCAGATCCAGAGTTGGAAAGACCGCTTTCTTTTCTAGCACCGGGAGCCATCTCTAAGTCAGGGGAGTACTTTTTCTGGACCCACCAGGGCTTCCCAGATATAGTCTGGGTCCTGATCACTTCACGGGGAGCTGAAACAGGGCACCTGGAGGCCTTGGGCAGGACTGGGGGCAGAGGAGACGGGGGCCATTTCCAGGCTGAGTAGTGGGCCCTCCGGGGGCTGCGGAACGCCCCTCACCAGACTCTCCTGCAGTTCGAAGGCTGCAGCAAGGCCTTCTCACGGCTGGAGAACCTCAAGATTCACCTGCGGAGCCACACGGGCGAGAAGCCATACCTGTGCCAGCACCCAGGCTGCCAGAAGGCCTTCAGCAACTCCAGCGACCGTGCCAAGCACCAGCGCACCCACCTTGACACGGTAGGCCCGAGGACAGAGGCCGAGGGGGAAGGGGTGTGGGAGGTGTGCACAGTCCCTCGCTCGTCTGATGCAGGGTAGCACCCAGGGTCCTCGCAGAAACCCTGCCTTCGTCCCGAGCGCTGGGCGTTCTGGGCAGGATGACGGCATGCAGGGAGAGGGAAGTCTCATCCTTGTAGGACAGTTAGTAGTATCCCTGGCATCCAGCCACTAGACAGGTAGGAGCAATTTTCCCTCTCCCAGTTGTGGCAGATGTCTCTCAACATTGCCAGATATCCTGGGGAGGAGGAAGCAAACTCTCCCCAAGCTGAGAACCACTGCTTTAGTCTGTGGATACTGGCCCAGGCACCAATGGCCAGGCACGTCCCCATGGAGAGAGTGGGCTCACCACCCTCTTCCTCTCCCCAGGCCTGTCAGCCAGCCCCAGAGCAGGCCTTCCCCGCTCCGCCCACCCCACACCCTCCGTGCAGACAGTCCAGAGCCTCTCCAGAGCTGTTCTTTACCCCCTGAGCACGGTGGGTGAGGGGTTGAAGTGAGCAGGGCCTGAGACTCTAATTCTGGTCTCCAGATACCTGTATGTCCACCCCCTTTCCCTTGTTTGGGCCGAACTGTGACAACCTGCAGCTCTATCAGTGTCAGTCTCCCCGTTTTCTCCCAGACCTCAGAGGTTAACAGGGCACTTTCTAGAACATCGTGTCCACCATCTCATACTGACCAGGCCAGTCAGTCACTATGCCATTTGACAGATGGAGGAAGCAGGGCTCCAGGAGGTTCAGTGCCCCGAGCTGGGCCTCACATCCCTCTTACAGGGCCTGTGTGAGGGGGTGTGTGCAGCCTGGTAGGAGCCCAGCCCCCATGTACGGCAGGAGATAGTTCCACAGCCGGAGTCCATGTACCTGTGCTCTTTGGGCAGATGTTTGGGGAGCTCTACTGGTCGGGGGCTGGGAGACCAGTGGCCATCCGGCCCAGCCTGTCTAGTACCAGATACACAGATGAGGGAACAGAGGCCCACAAGGCCGACTAACCCCTCCAGGGTAAGTTGGAGGCCACAAGACAACAGCGGTCAGAGCTGGAGACCCTCTGATCCAAACCCTTTATTTGGATGTGAATAAGCTGGGAAAGCCAAGACCCAAAGAAGATGGTGGGGAAGAGGGTGGCAGAAAACATAGGGAGGTCACTGTTTTGGGTCCCAGCCAGGTCCTGGGCACAATGTTCTATACATTTTCTTCACAATCAGTATCACGTATGCTCTCCTCGAGTTTAATGTTGGCAACAACCCACAAAGGGGTTGGGCCCTTATCCTCATTTTGGGCCTCATTAAGGGCCATTATCCTCATTTTGCAAGGAAACTGAGACTCACGTTAAGTCACAGACTGTCACGCAGCTCCTAAGTGGCAGAGTCCAGTGGCCCTTGCTGGAAAAGCCAGTGTATCGGCCACCCTGGAGAGGTGGAATGGAGTACAAGGGACAGGGTAGGAAGGAGGAGCCCTGTCCCTGGCTGAACCCGACCCTTCTCTCCACCCCTCCCCTCTCAGGCTGCATTATCACAGGCTTTGTTGGAGACACAAGTGTGGAGGCATTCTAACAAACCCCTGTCTTCATTACCTTCTCAGAAGCCCAGCCCCTGGGGCCCATGGCCCCCACCCAGGTCCCGAGGGGCACAGTTTGTGCCCAAGCCTCCTGGTTACATGTTCCAGAGACCACAAGGCAGCACCCACAGCACCAGGCCTCTCTGCACGCCCCACCCCCAGCCTGAGCAATGTCCCTCCAGGCCTCTCAGGGTCACCTACTCTGACTTCCTCCCTTCCTCCCTCCCTCCTTGCTGCATTTCCTGGACCCAGCCCCAAAGCAACAGGCCTCTGGCCCCCACTTGGTGTGTGAACAGAGCTCTGAGGACTAGGTCAGGTCAGGCCCAGAATGAGCCCACGGGGTTATCTCAGGCCTTCATCTCCCCAAAGGTCCTGGTGAAGCCTGTAGGTACAGCCGCCAAGCCCTGCACCCACAGCCCAGAGGCCAGTGGGTCAGGCCCATGCAGGCTGGGCCTTGTTTTCCAGAAGGGACCCCGTCATGTTCCCAGCTTCCCTCTGGCGCCAGAGATCGGAGGATTCTCCCCACGGGCAGGAAAGTGGAAGAACAGACTAGAGAGAGCCAGCCAGGTTTTAACTCTGGCCCTCCACCTGGGCTCAGACCTCGAAGAAATGCCCCTAGCCTCTCTAGGCCTCCATTTCCTCAAACACCTACATCATAGGGGAATCAACTGAAATGATGCAAAGACAGGCTTGACACACGGTCTGCACGGCAAATGTGAGTCCCTCCTTTCCCTCCTGACTCGCTGACTGAATGCTGAGCAAACCCTGCCGCATCCCCAGGCACTCAGTGTGGGCTTTCAGTCCTGACTGCCACGGCCCCAGGGGGCGATGGTCTCTCCTTTGCCCAGACGAGAGGAGGCCTCCTAACAGAGTGTCACTGGCACACTCTTACTGCGAGATCTTGGACAAAGCTTCAGCCTCTGTTTCCTCATCTGTGCTTCGGCTGTGGCACTGTGTCCTTACTACACCGTCACGAGTGTCCTTGTTACTAACAAGGCTTCGGAGCTGGGGCAGTGACTCCAGGCCTGGGGCTTGGCTGCTGCTTGGGACAGCCACAGGGTTTCCTGAGGGCTCACGGAGGAGCGGGGCTGGAGGAATGTTCTGCACACGTCAGGCCCTGGAAAAACAAACACAGAGATGGGCCTCGCGCCCTTTCCAGGCAAGCGCGCCTGCACACACGGAGCTCTGTTTGTTTGCTTTTTGGCAAAAACGTGTGGATTTGTATCAGCATCCCCCGGGGACGGGGCCTGGGGCAGGACAGGGCAGGGCCCACGAGAGAGAATGTCTCTGTGTATGTACGTGCATGTGTTGGGGTGGGAGCAGGCCCATAGCGTTGTGTGCATGTGTGTGTGCGTGTGTGTGTGTGTGCACGCATGTGTGTGTGTGCAAGCATGTCTGTCTCAAGCGGCTGGGGAGGGCACGTCTGAGTGTGCCTTCCACCCTCCTGCCCCACACCTTCCTTTCAGCACGGCAAGCCTCTCACTTCACTGTCTCTTTCTTTTTGCTCTCCTCCGTTTCTTTAACCTGGCAACTGTCCGTGGCAGCACCAAGGTATGGTCGTCTCTTTCTGCTTGCCCCTCCCCATGAGGTCCCTGGGTCTGCAGTTGGACTGGCCTGTCCTCAGGCCAGCAGGGACAGAGTTGCCTGAGGTCTGGGGTGGGGGAGGGGGGCAGTTCCACATGGGCATGTCTGACAGGGACATAGTGGTCCCCGGTACTTAATGTGAGAGGCACCACATCCTGCAGACACCCTCCCTGCTAGTTGCTAGAGGCCGGAGGGCCCTGAGAAATCAGGACTACTAGGTATAGTCAAAAAGGGAGGCCTTAGGGAAGGACTGTTTCAGCCTCAGCAGGAGCCCCTAAGGGAGAGCTCAGAATTCAGTTGGAGCAACTTCCTGGGTCAGTCCCTGGGACCTGAGATGAATCCGAAGGGATCATCCCCCGAGGAAATGCACCACCTGGTAGAGAAGGACACTGAACAAACCCAGCATTGCTGGGTGCACAGTGGTGCCCTTGGGAAGATCAGGAGGTAGAGACAGAAAGAAGATTCCAGGAGGGCTGGGTGGGTGGGCACACAAGGACAGGGGCAGGAGGAGAGGTGAGAATTTCAGCAGGCCCAAGTCACAGCACGCCCTCAGTACCGGGAGATGGGCTGTGTCCGAGGGCACGAGGGAGCCATGGAAGGATTTTTCAAAGGTGAGAGCATGGCCAGGTCCGTGAGAAAGGCTCTCTGGCTGTGGTGGGAGGGGAGATGGGAGGCAGGGAGAGCAGCATGAGGCCCAGGCAGGAACAGGGGAACAGGGGAGGTGGTAAAGGGTATGGATTGGTTCTACATGAGCAGTGGGGGCCCATAAGAGGAAGTACACAAAGGGCACAGACCCCCAGCCTCCCCAGGCCTGTGTCTGAGATCCACCTTCCCCCAGCTTCCCGTGATCATCAGAATGAGGATCTGGTTTTCTCATGGTCCAGAGAGCAGTCTGGCATCTCTGGACCCACTACAAGGTGTGATTAGTCACTCCCAGCCTGGGGCCCTGCCGTACCCCAGCTTGGCCCTGTGCTGTCCCCTCTCTTCCCCTGCCCCTCCTCTTCCTCTCCAAGGCCGCCACCTCACTGTACTCCTTGTCCACTCACACCTTCTCTGCAGCCGTGGGCTCCAAGGGTGTATTCTTCTCAGAGCCACTGTCAGAGCTGGGAGAATCCTTAGAACTCAGTTGGCCCCATTTTGCAAGGGAGAAGAGTGAGGCTCAGAGATGGGAGGCGACTTATCTGAGGTTCCAGCACGAGAGTAGAATGGAGACACAACCCCTCCTTCACTACGAGGCTGTGGGCAGGGCTGGCAGAGTTGGATTCTTCCTGGCTGGGGACAGAGAGGGAGGGACAGGGTGTGAACCTGCTGCCTGCCCCCTCCCAATTGCAGGTCACACAGTATGACCTTGGGGCCTGGCAGATGGCCCTGACTCACCCCACCTCTACACCTCTGATGTTACAGAAGCCGTACGCCTGTCAGATCCCTGGCTGCTCCAAGCGCTACACGGACCCCAGCTCCCTCCGAAAGCACGTGAAGGCCCATTCAGCTAAAGAGCAGCAGGTGCGTAAGAAGGTAAGACGGTCTTCGTTCCAGGCCCACCTCTGCAGATGCCCCGCTGGCCTCCCAGACACCTGTCCAGCATCCAGCCAGGTGCCCGCACTCCTTACGTGCATTCACCCACACGCCCGAGGATGGTCCTGTCCATCGTCCAGGATCTGCCTCCCACCTGGCCCCAGAGTTCACTTCCTTACCTCCAGCCGGCCAGACATCTATCTGCCCACAGACCGTCCACCAGCTTCTCTGTCATCCATCTGCCCACTTGCCATGGCTCATTTAGTAAATACATGATGTCGGGCCCTGTGTAGGCATCGAGGATACAAAAATGGAAAACCAGAGATAGACATAAAGAGATAATTCAATATAATATAATAAAGATGGCAATGGAAGGATGCAGAGAATAGGGTGGGAGCAAGAGGGTCCATGGAAGAAATGACATGGGGGACAGTGGACTGCAGTTGTGTGTGCTCTGGAGCCAGCCTGCCCGTGGCCTTGGGCACATCTCTTAGCGCCTTTCTTCTTCATATTCCTCAACTGTCAGATGGGGGCAACAGAGAACTTGTGTAGAGGGTTGCCGTGAGGCTTAAACTAGTAAGGGTGTAGAACAGTACTTAGCCCAAAGTAAAAGCTCCGAGAAGAAGTTGGTGCATGCATGTTGTCATTAAGCAGTGGGCAGGCCAAGACAGTAAGGAGAGCATTCCCAAGAGTGACTAAATCTTGAAACAGCAGGCACCTTGCCTGTCTCGAGGCCAGGCAGCTACGCAAGGAGGAGAGGCGTCCTGTGGGGAGCAGACGTGACAGGCCCAAAGCTCTGCCGAGGAGTTTGGGCCATCCTGAGGACAGTGGGTGTCATCAAGGGGTCTTAAGCAGAGAAGGGACGTGTCACCTTGAAAGATGGCTCTGGGGGCCATATGGAGAATTGGTTGGGGCTGGTTGGGAAACCTGAGGCAGGGAGGCCACTGCTGGGAAGCAGGAGAGGTGGTGGGGGTGGCTTGGGGCAGAGCGGGACGGCGGGTGGGGGCAGGGGAGAAGGGGGTTGGCAGAGGAGTAACAGAAACAGATTCTGGGGGGCAGGATGGTGGTGGCCCCCTTCACCAGGACAGAGGGTCTAAGAAAGAAGCAGGCTTGCGGGAGAAAGCATTGAGTTCTGTTTGGACAACAAGTGTGTGAGCCACAGAGGGACCCAGTGCAGCAGGGGGATGGGACAGCTACTTGGTGCAAAGCCCACCTCTCGGTTCATCCCGCATCTCCAGAAGAGCACCAGGGCCATGTGCGGTGGGTACTTGAGTGCAAGGGAGGATGGGGTGGGGGTGGGGGGTGAAGAGAAAACCAGGGCCAATCCAGGGACATCAGCATGACAGTGGACAACAGAGCAAGGAGAGCCTGTTAATTTGCCCTGCAAGATTTATGGAGCACGTACTGTTTTCTGAGATACAGCTGCAAATAAAGCAGAGAAAGTCTAGAGGCTGGAGAAAGAAAACTACTTCAGTCCTGTGGGGTGGGGGCGTACAGAGATGGGTCTGGGACAGGCAGGCCTCAGCTGGGAAGACGTTGCAGGGGCACAGCCAGGCTTGAGGCTTTGGTCTTCATCCTGCAGGCAATGGGGAGCCACTGGAAGCAGAAGAGGAGAGGAGGGACACCGTCAGAGTATGCACATGAGCTTGCTGGTGAAAACACCACATGTGTATTCACTCTGGTGAGGGAGGGATGAACCTGAACCTGAACCCAGTGCTGAGCCTGGTGTTTCACACACCGTATCTCATTTAGTCTTCTCTATGAATCTAGGGGGTGGGCAGTTTTTAATCCCCCATCTTAGACGTGGAAACTGAGGCCCAGAGAGTTAACAAATCTGCAGGGTTGTGCAATGCAGGAGTGACGGAGCCAAGGGTCCCACCCCAGACCTGCCTGTCCCCGGGGCCTGAGCTCTCTCTACTGATCTCAGGTTGAAGGGCCTGAGCAGGGACAGGGAATGGCCCGGGCTCCATGCCAAGGAGGCCTCTATCCCGAGCAGACTGGTGCCCGAGGACCAGAATCCTGCCCTGGTTTTCCCAGGCCCCATGCTTGGCTTGCACTGAGCCCCAGGGACCTGGGGCCGCAGATCTGCAAACTTCCCAACCATAAGCATCCATTAGGAGCCATCGGGGACGATGTATCTTTCTGGGTAAAGCGACCCTTGTATTATGACAGCTCCTTGGCAGCCCTGCTGCGTTTCAGAGAGAATTAGAAATGCTTTTCTTCCTTAATTCTCCTCTCCTGCTGCTCCTAATCCGATCGACATTGCGGTCTGCAAGAACATGCCTTGGCCCTCTTTTGCCAGAAACTTAATTTACATGGAAAACAGCTGCTGGGTCAGGGAGCCGAGGGCCCATCGGGAGGCTGGGCACACCTTCCCCAGGCCTGGGTGCTAGCCCTTCTGGCCTGGGAAGGTGGAAAAACCCTTGGGGCTGACTCTCAGCTGCGGTGTGACGTCGCACAAGGCTCTCACCTTCTCTGGGTCTGTTTTGTCCCAGGTGGAATGAGGATCTGGACAAAATCTTCAGGGCTCTGAGAGTCAGGCTTGGGGACTTCCCTAGGAGAGGGGCCCCTTCCCTTCCAGATGAGCTTTTGCCTCATGGCCCGATGTCCCAAGGGCCTCAACTGGCCACTCCCTGTCCCCATCTGGCCTCTCTGGGAAGGCGAAGACGTTCTGGGCTATGGAGCTCGAGTCTACCTTAAAGACAGCTAAGGGTTGTTGGCCAAGGATTTGCCCACCCAGGCTTGCTCTCAGCCAATGACCTCAAGTCCATGTATGGATCCAGCATGCCTACTGTCACACGACCATGTGGGACACGGCCAGCTGGGGTCAGCCAGCCCTTCACACAAGCTTGTCCATACCTGTCATCTCCTTACTCCACCTAGCAGCCTTGGGGGTGGTGGTGGTGATTGTCATTGCTTATTACAGGCAGGGGAGAGCCAGAGAGGTTAAGGTGTTTGTCCAGTGTCACACAGGGAGGAAGAAGAGATGGGAGTGGAGTTTGAACTCGGGTTGCCCTGGACTATTTCCATCATGCCTCATACCAGGAAGAAAGGAGGATGGGGGCAAGGGGGAGAGAAGGAAAGACACTCCCTGGGTGCCCACTGTATGTTACTCTGCCCACATGAGTTCATTGTGGGGCAGCCCCGGGAATGGGCCACACGGAGCTCTGGCTATCTGCGGGAGGCCCCAGCTGCTGTACTTTGACACCCTTCTGGGCACATGTGTGAGGCCATGGCTCCTGTAGGCTGCTCCCAGTCAAGGACTGAGTGTGGCAGGCCCTACAGAGATGCTGATGCCTGGGAGACACAGGACCCCGTGACTTCCAGCACACTTCAGCTCCCTGAGGACTCCTAGTCTAGAAGCTTCCACCAAACTCCTTCCTCCCTCTTCCCTCTCCCAGACTGCCCAGGTCCCTGGTTTTCTCTCACGCAGGCACTTCCCCTGTTAAAATCCTTGCATGTTCACTCCTGGTGTTTGCTTCTCAGACCTGAACTAACCCAACGTATACAGTTCGCTCCATTTTACAGATGAGGAAACTGAGATGCAGTGAGGTGAAGGGTCTTGCTCTGGAGCCACCATCCTTGCCCTGTCCCCTAAACCGAGGGTTGCCGGTGGGAAGATGGTCTCGCACTAACACCCTCTCTCCCTCTGCTTGTTCCTCAGCTGCACACAGGCCCTGATACTGAGGCTGACGTTCTGACCGAATGTCTGGCCCTGCAGCAGCTCCACGGGTCCACACAGCTGGCGGCCGGCGAGAGGAAGGGTGGCCGCGCCCCGGAGCTGCTCCCAGGTATGCGTGTGGGGAGGCAGCGGCCAGGTGCACAGCCCAGGAGGGCTCTTTCACAGCCAGCCAGCCCTGCAGGAAGACAGTGATGCTCTGTGGGTGCCCAGGGGCCGGTGGGGGGCACCCGCTCCTCTGACATACCTTCCTTCACACTCTCGTGTGGCTCCAGTGCCCAGGGGAGGAAGCCCAGGATCCTTTCAGCCTGGCCTTCGGGGCCTCACGGGGCCGAGGCCCTCCTAGCGGCCTCCCACACCGCCTTGATTGGCACGTCAAACATAGTTCCTTGGACATCCCGTGCTCCCTCTTGCCTCTGAGCCACCGTATACACCCTGCCGTCTCCTCACCCCAGCCCTTCACCGAGGCAGCTCCTGCACTTTCTTCAGGCCCCACCTCAGGGTTCAGGCCTGGGCCTCAACCTAAAGACCCACATGCTCCCCACCAGGACTCCATACCACAGCTTCCGGCTTCAGAGGAGAAAACCGAGGCTCGGAGAGGGTGGGCAAATTTGTCCGAATCACTTCCAGCTTATTCAATTCTGTGGCCTAGAGGTGGAGCCCCTCAACCCCTGGGACCCTTCAGGGCCATCCAGCTGGACACTCAGAGCCACTGGTCCAGCCGACATAGGAGGCCTCCCCAGGAGGCCGCAGGCCGGGAGGCGGGTCTCGGGTCCGGCAGGAACGCTTCACTGCGTGGCTTGCGATGTGGCCCGCGGGCGGATTCCAGCTGACAAGACTTGTGCTCTACCCTCCCCATCCCACAAAGAAACCACAGTATCAGAGCAGAAAGCTCTTCCCACCCTCTGGGATTTCTTGAATTACTCTAACCATTTTAGACATTTTTTATTTTCTAATTTTTAATGCTTTCCCCTCAGGGTTGAGGTAGCAACAGATTTAAAACTATGTCGAAGTATTTACCAAACAGCCTCAGGGAGAGAAGGTGTTTACACTTTTTCTGGGTTGCCCTTACACTTTTTCTGGGTTGCCCTACCCTCACATTGGTCCACAAGGGCAAGGACACCCCGGGAGGGTGGATCTATGGAGAAGGAATCACACCCTCCTTCCTCCAGCTAGAGGCCCCTCTGCCATGGCTGTTTCTCACAGCATCAGATTTGCTAAAATAGCTGGCGACAAAGAGACCCAAGGGATAATAGGGATGTGTTGAGGATACTGAGGCTCGGCAGAAAAGAGGGCTGTGACTGATTAGCAGTGGCTTCCTTGGTGAAGAAGTCCTGCAGCCCCATCATTTTTATCCTGGGAGGATTCAGGATTGGGCAGGAGGAGGACTGACCCAAGGTCATCTGGAGAAGTCAGCAGCAGATCCAGGCTAGAAGCCTGTTCTCCCAGATACCAGGCCAGGGCCTATCCCAGGGAGAAGGGCTAGGCCAGCAACAGCCACCTCTTGAGCGCCCGCATGGGCTGGTCACTAAACAAACATCATCTCATTCAGTCCCCATGAGCCCATGCTGCAGATGAGAAACAAAGTCACTGAGGCCGCAGCATGGATGGCGGGGGCATTAGGGTAATACGCCTATGCAGGCCTGCTCCAATAGCAAGCGAGTGGTGTCCTCCTTGCCTCAAGCCTCAGTTTCTCCCCCAGACTTGCTGTGACAACAGATGTGATTGTGACGCCATCACTTATATAAACCCGCTGTGACCGATAATTTTTGTCATCATTATTATTCTTGCTCATCGTGAATGAAAAGAGGAACCATTTATTCACCCATCTCCTAATAACTTACAGCCAGCATTTATTGAATATTTTTCACCCCAGGAAGCCATTCTAGGGGTTGTACAAGTACATGTTCACAGAATCCTCACGTCGGCCTCATAAAGTACATGCTACTATGCTCTTTCTTTTCCAGATGAGGAAACTGAGGCCTGGAGAGGTTAAGTAACTTTTTGCTGACGTCCCACAGCCGGTAAATGGCAGAGGCCAGGCTTGAACCCGGGCCGTCTGGCCACAGGCCCTGCCCTTAATCAGAGAATCTGCTGCCTCCCTGCTGTTGATGCTAGATCTCACCATCCTGGGCACCTGCTGTGTGCCAGGCTCTGTGCCGGTCCCTGTCCTCAAGCTGCTTCCAACACAGCAGGGAAACAGGGACCAACCAGGAGAACCCAGAAGTCCTGGATCCCTCTGGGTTTCAGTGCCAGGTTCTTCCTTAGGCAACACTGCAAATGCTCGAGGCACAGTTGGGAACAGATGTTAGGGCCAGAGGTTAAGCGCTCATGGCTGATGATTGATGATGCTGATTTATAGCCTCAAATGGTGCATTTGGGGAAGAGGCCAGCAGGCTCCATGGCGTCCTCCTCCTGCTGCCCCTCATGATGACTCCCTCATTGCCATCCACTGTCTGTCCACTGCTTGACATGCCTAGTTCACACACTCAGTGGCCCACCCTGTGTCTGTCTGCGTGGGGCTGGACAGTCAGGGCAGAAGGCAGGGGGAAACGGGACAGATTCAAGGAGTGTTAGGTCAGAGAAGTCCAGAACAGAAGAGTTGAGGACAAGGGAGGAGCTGGCAAGGATGACCTCGAATTTTCGTTGTCTGATGGTAGGAAACTTCCCCAAACCTGTCTCTCATCAGGAAGGACGAACTCACCTCACAGGAAACCCTCAGAAGTTTTTCTGGCAGGCTCCTTTAGCAGACCCAGGTAACGTGATGGGCAGCGAGGATGTGAGAAGCACGAGGTCGGCATGGCTGAGGGAGAGAAAGCAGGATTTATCAGGATTCTAGGCCTTCCTAGCTGTCAGGCCCCCAAATTGGTTCAAGATGGCAGGTGAGGAGGTGCGCCGAAAAGTGGTGAGCAGAGCAAGCCGTGAGCAGCACCGAGCCAGGCTCCATCCACAAAATCTTCTCCAGTGCCTTCCTGACAAAGCTGGGGGGTGTGGGGGGTGGGGGGAGGATGGGTGGTAAAGGGTGGTGGTGGATAGATGGATGGGCAGGGCTGTCCGTGGGCAGAGTTCCCTGAGACAGAGGGTTAAGGACTGCAGAAGGGAGGAAGGCCCCCAAGAGCCCATTTAGAGCACTGGGGTCTCACAGCCCAGTGAAGCCTGGACCATAGGACCCTACCTGGCTATCTAGGACGTAGCCTGAGCCGGAGCCCCAGGCCATTTCCTGGGCCTCGCTTTAAACAGACTTTCTTTTGGTATCACTTGGGAGGCCTGATTAGCTGCGGTTGAAGATTTGAGCTTGCAACCCCTGCCCTGGCCTCCTCAATCCCTGGTCGTAACTCCCTGAATTGCAGGCCTGGGTGAGAGGGGCCAGCCTGAGACAGCCTAGCCTGGAACGGCAGCCATCTGACAAGGTGAAACTTCCTTCTTTATGTGGTTTGTGCTCAGATGGTCCTCGTGATAGGGAGCCTTGGGTCTCGATCCGTGATGACCAGAGTAATATTCAAAATGTAACAGCTGGCCCAGGTGAGCTCTGACTAATCAGCATGGACACCGCATCAGGACGGCTCTGCGTGTGGCCCCCCGGTCTGCAGAGTCTTCCCAGGGCATCAACTTGATGGGTTGATTTCTAGGAAAAGGATGTCAGTTTCTATTAAAATGCAAATAAACGTGGCCAGATTTAAAAAGGGGAATAAGATTGGCCCCATTTTTTTTTTCAGATAAAATGGAGAAAAACATGGAACCCTTGCTGAGTCCCTCCCAGGCTCCAGTCCCAGAATAGGGGTCCGATCTCCCCTCTAATTGGGGTTCCTTGGTGAAGGCATTTGGGAAACACTGGCATCAGTAACTGCTCTCAGACCGTCAGGCCCCTGGAACGACATCTGACTATGACCTAATGTCCCCCATTTGATTCTTCCCCCACCTGTCTTCTTAACAAGGGTAAGGCGCTTAGGAGTAAGAGGTGACAAAAGGTGGTATCACCCTGCAGGTGTCTTCTAGAGGTTTAGAATCGTAGACTAGAGCATGGCCGACTCCTCTCCTCAGTCAGGACCCTTGTGCAGCGTACAGCCTGTGCAACCATCTCTGGTTGTACAACCATAGGTCTCCTAGGCCGGCCTGCCATCTAGCTAGCACAGCCATCCTCTATTTGGGGTCCTTCACAGTGGACATCCAGGCTGTGCTTGCACATCTCTGGGGATGGGTAGTTCATTTCCTCCAAAGGCGGCCCATCACCCTCCAGCGGCTCTGCCCGTGAGAAGCCATGGCCAAGCCCTGAGTTCCTCTCAAGCTTCTCTCCATTCCAGGACCCATGTCTGCCTCTGGGGCTGCACAGAGCAAACCTCTTCTTTCTCAGAACAGCCCCAGAGACTTGAGGTAGCTTGCTCCATGCAACCCTCCTCCCCCAAACACACACGTGTGGGCACACACACGCGCACACGTGCACACGCACACAGCCTGACCACCTAATGCCTCTGACAGCCCCTGGTAGTCCACCACCTATCCTGCTTTCAGGGTAGGCCTCAGTCCCACATGCAACCCTTCAGCCAGGGTATGAACCGCAGCGTGGAGCCATCGTCTCCCCATTTGGGCCCCTAACCTTCTGTTAATACAACCTTGATGGTTTCCTTTTGTGTCTTTCTCTTTCTGTCAGCAGGCACACAGCTCCGGGGTCATTCACAGCCACCGCTCGGGAGTGGCCGAAGCCCAGTGATGTTTGTTTGCTTTCCTGCAGGTGTATATCCTGGCTCCATCACCCCCCATAATGGGCTCGCATCAGGCATCCTGCCCCCCATGCACGATGTCCCTTCCAGGCACCACCCACTGGACGCCACCACGAGTTCCCACCACCATCTGTCCCCCCTGCCCGCGGCCGAGAGCACCAGGGATGGGTATGTACAGCCAGCCAATCCTCCTCCGGCATAGCAAGCAGGCACCTGCGTGGGACGAGGGCGAGGACAGGCATCCCACGCGCTAGGGGGTCGCTACTGACCACGAAAGTAGCCAGCATTTATGCGGCACATACTGTATACCGCACCCTGTACCAAACACCTCCCGGGCATCATCTCATTGGCAACTCACGGCGACCCTAGCAGGTAGATGGTATTGGCATCTGAACTTTGTGCCGCCTCCCCTCGTGTGCGCCTCCCCTGTGAGCGCAGCCGTGGGAAGACGCTGTGCACCCGCACCGCATTCCGGACTGCCGTACCAGGCCTCCTTGGGAGTCTCACCCTGGCTTCTCTTCGGCTCAGACCATGCGTTTGGTGAGCAGACTGCCCGCTGCCCACACCAGAGGTGCTCATCCTGCCCTCACCCCCACTTCTGGCCGCTGCAGCTGTGATCATGGTTCAGCCTGCCGGGCTGTCCCGGGGCCCTTGCTGTAGGATCACTGCAGAGAGGAGTAGCCTTTTCTGTATTCAATGTGGTTCCCATTGTGGCCGCTTAATTGGCTGGAAGTGGTAAATGTGCTAATTGCTGGTCCCTAATGCTGCCAGAATCTGTTTTCCTTGCAGATGGGCAGAGGGAGGTCACATAGCCCCACCGCCTGCCTTGCCTGCCACTTTCACTTATCGCTAGCAGGACTTGATCAGACTTGGCCCCCAAGGCCTGACCTCAGTACCTGCCTCCTCCTCTGCCCTTCCTCCCTAAGGCCACAGCCTTAGCCTTGGCATTGGCCTGCCTGTGCCTGGGACCAGCCCGGCTTCATCACCAAGTTTGTGGCCCAGGGCTCCGAACTAGGCTCCTTCTGCTACTCACTCATCCATTCATTCGGTGTCCGGTTCCTGCGTCCTTGGTGTGGGCAGGCCCTGGGCCCGGTGCTGGAGCTGCCGATGAGCCCAGTCCTGGATGAGCTCACCATGAGGAGGGGAGATAGAGCCGCAGGGATTGACCACGCAGGACAAGTGCTCTGAGGGAAGAAGCAGAAGGGGCTGTGGAAGCCCAGAGGAGAACCCAGTGAGCTGGAGGACGTCAGGGAAGGCTTCCTGGAGGTGATGCTAAGCCGGGCCTCCGAGGTTAAGTAGGAGTTGACCGAGTGGAGAGATTGGGAGGGACTAGCAGCGAGAGTGTAGACATGGTGAGAGCTTGGCGTGTTCTGGGAAACATGAACCTTCGTGTGGGGTGACAAGCTCAGGAGGGAGGTTGCTAGGGCCAGATCACGAGGCCTGCGGCAGGAGTGTATCCGAAGGGTGCCGAGCAGAGATGTGGTCAGTCCGGGGAGGAGAGTGCAGCCTGCAGTGTGGGGCTGGTTGCCAGGGCAGGCATCAAATGTGGGTGGATGGCAGCCTGGGCCAGGGCTGGTGGGTGGGGAGGAGGAACACCAGGAGGCATTAGTGACAGAGCATAAGCAGGGCTGGGGAAACTCCCACTGGGCAGGGAGAGGAGGAGGGAGGAGCCACCAGAGATGAGCCCCTGGGGAGGCAGAAGTGCTGTTCACGGAGCAGGGAAAGTGGGAAGACTGTGAGTGGGGGGAGAGGCACGAAGAGGCTGCCTGATGGGGCTCAAAGGGGGGCCCAGAGAACCAGGCCTCCCTGAGCCTCAGTTTCTTCCTCTGTAAAATAGGTATTAAAATACCCTCCTCTAAGAAGGTGGTGAGGATCAGCCATGACTGAAATACACATGCCTGGCATTGTATGTGTCATCTGGGACAGGTTCCACGGACACTACCCACCTCCCCACCCACCGGCTCAGGCCACCTGCTCACCCACCAGCCGGCCCCAAAACATCTCCAACCAAGGAAAAATAAACCACACAGGCCTTTCCCTGCTCAGGCCCGTGCTCTCTGCTCTGCCTCATTCATCACCCGCCTGCCGCCTGCATAAGTGCCGGTCAAGAATTCCTGCAGCGAGAGGCAGAGTGATGACAAGACCAGGACAGCCGGGCCCGCCATCCGCCTGCCCTTGCCTACGGGAGTGGGAGCGAGGGCTCGGGTCATCCCAACAGCCAGGCGCCTCAGCTCCTTGGGCTGGGCTGCAGGAGAGGAGGGCCCTCAAGCCCGACACCAGGCCCAGGCCCGGGCCCGGCTTGAATGGGTTTCTTTTTTCAGCCCCTGAGAAGAGAGGCAAGACGGGGAAAAGGCCTTCAGCCTCCCCTTCCTGCCAAAGTCAACAGGGAAGGCCACTCGCAGCTCCCCGGTGGTTTGCTGGGACGTTTAAATAGCTTGACAGAATTATCTGATTCACTCAAAAATATGCTAAGAGGGCCTGACTTCATGACCAAATTTATTTACCCTGGCTCAGATTAGACGCCGAATAAGGCAGTTTTTTTTTTCCCCCAGCCCCATACGAGGTATGAAGCCCTCAGTCTGCCAAGCCAGTGAGGTTTTATATTAATTTTTATAGGTTCCAATTGAAGCAAAAATATTTGATTTAGGAATCATTTGCATGACTCAGAAGAGGAGCTCCAGATGATCTTTTTTTCCTTTTAAAGAGTTCAGGTAGAGCAGCGTAACCTCAGCCTTCACGTCTGCTGTGGAGAGTCGTGTTCTGTTTAATTTCACTGGCTGTGAAGGTGGCAAATGTGAATTTATGGCAGGTTTGAGACAGGAAAAACAAACTTTGAGAATGCGTGGTTTTTTTCCCCCTTCAGATCTGGTTCTCCTTAATTCTGCAATGCTGTTAATCTCTGGGTTTTGTAGCTGAGTGATTAAGAAACCCATTTGTTAGTATTTATCAGCTGTTTGCTGTGTGTCAGGCCCAGTGCTAAGCACAGAGTGCCTCAGAGGCAGAGACCTGGCCCTCCCCATGAGCTCCCAGGGGAGGGGACGATCAGGAAGTCGGGGAAGAGCTGTGTATGGGTGCCAGGATGGGGTGGGCGTAAGGCCAGTGGACCCCATGAAGAGGGCTTGAAGGAGGACCCACCCCCCTGGCCACGCCACGGCCCAGCCTCTCTGGCCTCAGCCAGAGAACTTGTTGTGAGGACACACAGCTTGTGCACAGCCCTCTACAGTTTACAGACTGCAGTGGTAGACCCTGTCCCACTTGACGGCCCTGTGAGAGAGGCCTAAAAATGTTAATGATGACGATAATGAGAATTTATGGAGCTTCGATGAGGATTCAGTTCATTAACTTGAGGTTGAGGGGTACCTAGAATGTGTTAGATGTTGGGCTGGGGACTAGGGACCCAGGCCTAAGGCCCTCCCTCTGTCTTCAGCACGCTCACAGTGGTGGGGTTCCAGACATATGAATGATGGCAGTGCAGCCAAGGGGCAGAAACGGCAGGATGCCCAGGCTGGAGGAGCAGATGGGGACCCAGCAGAGTTACAGACGTGGAGCCCACTGGCCTCTCCCCAAATCTTTCTCTGTTTCAGAGAAAGGCACTGATCTGTCCCTTTAACCCATCATGTTTTAGAGGGTAGGCAAGGGTAATATTCCTGGCCTGAAAAGGTCACCTACAGCTGTGACATTGAATTTATACTATATTTTAATGTGGATGGTCCAAAATCCCAAATGCCAACAAGAAGATGGACTCTTTGAGCTACCCCCCACCCTTTCTGCAATGCATGTAAGTGCTTTGTAGGCTAGGAGCCTTCAGCCTGGTCCCAAAAGCCCCTAAGTCCATCCGACCTCAGGGCCATGTTGGTTCCTGTGAACAGACTCCAGAGGCTTAGGTGGCAGTGTGAGGAAGGAACCTAGTTCACAGTGATATGCAGTCCAGTTAGATGACCCACATGGGCTCAGCTGGGTTCAAGGTAACTAAACAGCTCTACACTACTACAGCCGCGTTTCAGAACATGAGCTTCCAGAGAGCCCAGACTTGGGCCTGTACCACCTCAGGCTCTGTATGAATGGAGGTGGTGAGCCCCCCATCACAGGATGTATGCAAGTGGAGGGGAGATGTCCAGGGATGGAGACAGAAGGCCCCTGAAGGCACACTGTGCAGGGGAATAAAGCCCAACTTGGACATCAGACCTATCTTCTAGTTTTCTTTCCCACATCTTTAGAATAACGATGACGATTCGTGGAGTGGCTGAGAATACCTCTGATGTCATCTTGGGTGCTTTGTCTATTTTGATTTATTTAGTTTTACCCTTGTCATAACCTGTGAGGTCAGTGCTGTGTGGCCAGGAGTTGGTGAGCAGCCTCTCTGAACCTTGGTTTTTTGATCTGTGAGGCGGACACAAGAACTTCTCTCATGGGGCCTGAGGCGAGACAGAGGCTCAATAAGTGGGGACTGGAAGTGCCATGGAATGTTCTGCTAAGGAAGCACGAGAGCTTTCAGTGCACCTGCTCCTGGGCTTGTCCTCCAGAGGCGGCCGGAGCGGCAAGCACAGAGGGAGAGTGTCAGGATCCAGTGGGGGAGGCTGGTGGTTAGCCCTGGGTGATAAGAGTAGTAAGTGCACCAGGGGGAGACACAGCCACACTGTGAGGAAACCAAGGCTTTAAGAGACATTAAGCAACTTGCCCAAAGTCACATGGCCAGTGAGAGCAGATGGGTAGAAAACAGTTTTGTCGACTCCAAGGCCCATGTTTATAACCAGTGTTCCTTGCTGATTTCCAGTCCTAAATGCCAGATAGAAGTTCTTTACTGATTCCTTTGGATTCTGAAGCTCAGAGGACTTTAACATTTAATTCCAGTTTGAACAAACTCAGAAGTAAAAGCTTCCTCTTCTAACTGCACTGTCTTAAGTCAGAGCGGAGCAGGTAGTGAGCTCAGCGTTGCTAGAGGGAAGCAAGCAGCAGCAGCCATGCCTCTGGCCCCCACTCCCCACCCCACACACTGCCCCCAGAGCCTCTCCTGCTGATGGCCATCTCTGTTCTCTCCAGGTTGGGACCCGGCCTCCTCTCACCTATGGTCAGCCCACTGAAGGGGCTTGGGCCACCACCATTGCCACCATCCTCCCAGAGCCATTCTCCAGGGGGCCAGCCCTTCCCCACACTCCCCAGCAAGCCACCCTACCCGCCTTTCCAGAGCCCTCCACCCCCGCCTCTGCCCAGTCCCCAAGGTAAGCTCTGGCTGAGGGCCTCTCCATATACCTCCACTGACTCCTCCAGTGTCCAGGAGGAACAAGGCACTGACCTAGGGCAGGGAGGCGGGGACTCGGAATGACGGAGGGCACTGAGGGCCACCGTGAGAGAAACCAGGAGTCGGGTGACCCGACATACCTTGTCCGGGGCACTTCCTGGAGGAAATTCCACCTGAGGGGTGAGGAAGCGTTTGTCCCATTGACAAGGCATCGCAGGGCTCTCCCAGCGGAGGGAACAGCATCTACACTGGCAGGGGGGTGGGTACAGCCTGCTGCTTGGAGGAGGTGAGTGAGCGGGCATCTCAGGAGGTGGGGATGGAGGGCCAACGGTCCCCTCCCTCAGAGCACTATGTCAGCCACAAAGTCCAGCACAGCCACGTGAGGCCGCCTCGCCCTACCCCCTCCGGTGCCAGACAGAACTGGGAAAGGGGCCCAGGACCCCTGGCACCTTCTCCACCCTGGGGCTCTCTTCTCTGCTTTGCACCCACCGTGCCTGGACAGGACAATGCGGGAGGCTGGACAGTGCAGCGGGATGGTCCCCTCTCTGCCCTGGGCGGTTTTCCTTTGTTAACGCATCCCCTGCCGCCTCCCTTTGCAGGGTACCAGGGCAGCTTCCACTCCATCCAAAGTTGCTTCCCCTATGGTGACTGCTACCGGACGGCCGAGCCAGCAGCCAGTGGGGACAGTCTGGCCGGGGAAGCCCACGGCTTCAACCCCCTGCGGCCTAATGGCTACCACAGCCTCAGTGCACCTTTACCTGCCACAGGTGAGCCCCACTTGCACGCCTCTCTTCCCTGGCCACCTACCAAGGCCCAGCCCTGTGCTGGGTACTTGTGCACATTGTCCTGAAGCCTTGGGACAGCCCAGAGGGGCAGAGTCCTCTCCATTTTACAGAAAGGGAAATAAAGGCTCACACAGGTCCCAGGACCCCACAGAGTTGGGATTTGCACCCTGTCTACCTCCGATGTCAGTGTTTCTTCCACACTGTCACACAGCAGGTGTGTGATACGTGTCTGGACTCTGGCAGGTTTCTGAAGACAGAAGACTCAAACTGGGCGCTTGCAGGCTAGTTGAGGTTTCCCTTTAAATATTTAGTGAGCACAGAGTATGTACACAGTTGTGGACCCTGGGGAGACAGCAGGGAAAGAGACAAATACTGATCTCTCTTTAACAAATAAAGAAAATGAGGCCAGAGAGGCCACCCTACCGGGAAAGACAGGACCTAGAGGTTGTGCTTGTTCCTTGTGCTGCATCCGTGTCCCCTACAGGGCCCTGGGCCTTCCCCACGTAATGCCCCCTGGCTGGGGTGGAGAAACCCAGTGAGAGGGAGGGCTTTGCACAGCCCAGGGTGGAATCAGGCTCAGACCAGCGGGGCCAGTGCTGATCAGAGCAGGGGCATCGGGTTGGGGGTGGGGGGCGGGGCGGCCAGACCCTCCCTGAGTTCCCCAAGCCCAGCTCCACCCCGAGTCAGCCTCCAGGCCTGGGTCCAGCTGGAAGTTATAAGTTCTGGGCAGGCTGGGGGCCCCAAAGGGGAGCCTGAGACCCTGTGCCAGAGGCCCCTTGGGCAGCTCTGGGTGTGTGCAGCCGGGGATCGAGGATTAAGGACATAGGGACAGTAATGAGGCCACAGACAAGCCTGCAGAAACCTGTGGGTCCATCTGCGTGAGGGTCCATGTGTTCCTGTTCACACACAGGTTCTCACGTCCACGTACGTCTTCTTTTGTCACGTGTTTGTGGTCCCGTCTGTGTGGACACATTGTGTGTTATCCATCCCATGACCCGTGTGTGCACAGACTGTGTTCAGCCGTGGTGTAAGTGTGTCTGTAGGTAGACGCGGGTCACATACATGCACCATAGGCAGATGTGTGCCGATCACAGGGTGCGTGCAGGTGGGTGGGGCGTGTTCCGCGTGTGCACATGCGTGGGTTGGTGTGCGAATGAGGCCCTGGCTGCTGTTCCCGGCACTGCTGGCTCACCACCTCATCCTCCCCCTGCTCCATCCGGCCTGCGGCGAGCTTTCTTGGGGTTTAGCAGCAGAAATAGGTAACTCTGATGGGCAAGAGGCAGCTTCCATGCCCCCACAACAGGGTGGTGGATTCTTCTGGCCTCCCGTCTCCCCTGCTATCTGGGTGGCAGCCCGGTGTTCAGTGCCCGTCCCAGGCCCCGTGCATCTGCCTGTATGTCCTCTGCCAAGCTGAGAATAGACACGCGGGATTGATCCAGACTGATAGGGTGGGGCTGTGGGGCCTCGGGGTAGTAGTTCGTCGTGATCCCACTGCACAGATGGGAAGACTGAGGCCTGCCTGTCATGGGCTATGCGGATTTGTGACAGCAACTCAGGGACAGAGCCCTTAGGGCAGGGACTGGATAAGACAACCTCTCCAGGCCCCTCCAGGGTAAGGGCCTCTGAGCAGCGGAGCATGTCCAATGGAAGAACCAGGTGTCTCAGGGCCAAATGGATCTGGGTTCAAATCCCAGTTCCCCCACTTACTGGCAATAGGACCTCAGGCAAGTGTCTTGGCCTCTCTCAACCCATCTTCTCAGTTATAATATAGAATAATGACTCCTACCTCACAGGATTGTTGTGACTGAAGGGAGGTAAGACTTCAGTGAAACCTGGGTAAGAGCCCAGTCAGTGCTGGTCCCTTCTTTGGGTTTCTCGTGTCTGGTGGGGTGAAGGAACCTGAAAGGGTGGGGGATGCGCTGTGCTGCTCTGCCAGGAGGGGCCCAGCCCCCGAGGACAAGAGCTGTGATAGCCCATCCCACCCTCCCCCACATTCGGCCCTACAGTCCAGCGCTGGGTGACGGACTGCTCCAAGCCAGCCAGCTGTCTGTCCAGCTTCCCCGGGTCCCTTGGCAGTGCAAGGCCTGGAGCACCTCCTCCCACCGAGCAGCTCCCCTGTCCGGAAGAACAGAGGCTCTGAGCAGGCCCCACTGAAGGGATACTGTGTGAAGGGATCCTGGACAGGAAGGTGGGGTCAGGGGGCTGGGAGACAATGACAAAGCATAGCCCTTGCATCCTCCAGCCCGGACCCTGTTCCCTCCCACACCCACAGGCTACGAGGCCCTGGCCGAAGCCCCATGCCCCACAGCACTGCCACCACAGTCATCTGAAGACATTGTGTCCAGTGGCCCCGAGGACTGCGGCTTCTTCCCCAATGGGGCCTTTGACCACTGCCTGAGTCACATCCCGTCCATCTACGCAGACACCTGAAGGAAGGCCCAGCCTGCACCTGTCCTCCCTCCATCGCAGACACTACCTTGCCCACTTGCCATCTGTCCCCACCCTCTGTGCACCCAGCCTGAGCCGCCAGGCCAAGGCTCCCCACAAACTCAGGGTGCTGGGTCTGCGGCGGCTGCCCTGCGCTGGCCAGGGACAATCGCCTGAGCCCGAGCTGGGTGCTCAGAGGTACCCATCAGGATCCGTGACCCCCCGACATTCCCTTGACTGTGCCTTCCTTTTTTTCCTCCCCAATGGTTTTGAAATCACAGACCTCGTGTATATAAAATGTACAGAACTTGTTTTCCATTCCCCTTCCAGTTTTATATTTTGGGTTTTACAAGAAAAACATTAAAAACTGGAAACGAGTCATGGGGGCCTAGTTTTGCCTGTGAGCCAGCAGAGTAGAGGCTGAGACCAGCCGCGTGGCGGAGGGGTGTGTAACAGAGCCGGTGTGCGAGGCTCGGAAACCAGCCCAGGCCCTGGATTCCGTCAGCGGGGATGGGCGCCCACCTCACGCGGCCCCCACCATGTGCTAGTCCCAGGACCGCGCCGCAAGGCAGGTGAGCCGACCAAGGCTAGGGCTAAAATTGGAACCCGGATCACCTGACTAGACCTTTGTTCTCTGCACTGACTTCTCAGCTGGCAGAAGAAGGCACTTAAGTTCTGGCCCGCGGTTGGGCCAGGCTGCAGACAGCATCCCAGGTACACAGAGGTCCACCCCGCACTGAGAGGTCTGGGAGGGGGGAGAGGAAACCACTTCTGAGGGCACCAGGGCTCACCCCCTGCCCGTCTCCCTCCCCATCATCCAGGCCTGTGCAGATGGCCTGGACGCTGTCCTGCATCTCACTGTGTCCCCCTGAAGGTCACCTGGTAAAAGAAAAGTCCTCCAGGAAAATTTCTGCCTCGTCGCCACCGAAGTGAAATGAAACAAGGGAAGTCACGTGTACTGCATGCCTACTGCGTGCCGGGCCCTCCTCCTCCAGCAGCTCTACGAGGATCTTCCTAGCCCCCTTTAGCTGCGGGCAAGCAGTCAGGATTCAGAGCCAGGTCAAAGGAACACCTCTGTGTTCCCTGTGGCTGGGTTAGGTAGGCAAACCAGATGGAAAGATCTAGCCAATCCCTCTTTACATAGTGCGAAACTGGGGTTCAGAGAAGCCACCCAGTCAAGTGGTGACAGAACCAAGACTGCACCCTGTGTGCGTGCCTGCTCTCTCCCCGCGACCGAGGGAGGCCGCGAGTGCTACTCTGTGTCTAGGGCTGACCTGTCAGCCCTTCCCTCTGGCTCCCAGCTGGCTCCAGCCAATGAGGAGCCCAGCTTGGGGTGCGGGCGGAGAGCAAGAGTCCCTGGGCAGGCCCCATTCTCACTCAAGGTCCCGGCTCCAGTCAGGTGGCCCTCTCCACACTGCAGGTCACAGCAGCGGCCCCCTGTCCTCCCTCTTCAGGCATGGGCTGGGGCTGGAGCTGCTCCCACTCTTAGGAAAGTCAGACCCCGCACTGTCCCTCATTTGCCTGCCACTGGCCCCCACCGTTGTACGGAGTCCTCTCCTTAAACCCTCCTCAACCGCCCCACTCAGAGGGCCGTCTGTTTCCTGCCAGGGCCTGACGGTTACCCCACTTTACAGATGCAGAGACTGAGGGACCGTGAAGGGAAGTAACGTGTCCGTGCCGCACAGCCAGTGGGTGGGAGAGCAGGGATTCACACCTGGGGATCGGGCTCCGGAGCACATGCTCTCACCCACCACACTTCCTACCCTGGAGGACTCTGGGCACCTGGCTCCCACCTCTGGCTCCCAGAGCAGGCCAAGTCCAGGCCCGCAGTGGGGAGATTCTGATCTCGTGTCACACAGCATCCCTAATGTCATCAGGGATGAGGACCCAGGACTCCTGACTCCCAGGCTCCCCTGGCCCCCTCGTCCCATCCTCCACTGGTTTTATGGAACTAATTAGGTCGTGGCAAAATTCCTTTAACAGGGATGCTCAGGAATCAATACTGCATGTCATTGTAAGCACTTAATCCACTCCAGATAAGCAGAATTAAGCTGTACAATGAGGACATATTTCTATTAATAATGAAAGGGCTGAGCTGTGAGCAGGAGAACACACAGGGAGCCAGCAGTTGGATCCCATTTAGTTTCTGAGAGACAGAGAGAGGGAGAAAGGGGGACAAAGGCAAAGACAAACAAAAGAGAAAAAGACAAGTGAGCTGGAGACAAAGGCTCGGCACACAGTAGGGATTCAGTAATAGCAGCTTTTATCATGCCCCTGAGCTGTAAATGTGACTGTTCCCTTCCCCTGCTGGGGTCTCCTCTGAGCCTCCGCTCCTCCTCTTGGTGCCAGGAGGCCTTCCTCCCAGACGCCTGCAGGTCTCCATCCTGGTCGAGTGGGCACAGTAGCCGGTGGGCCCCTGGGGCAGGACCCGCCGAGAGACTGGATCCGAGCTCCCTTCCCAGCCATGCTTGCTTCGTCCCTTGTTTAGAAAGCACTGACCACCGAGGCCCCTCCTGAGCTCTGCCCGAGTGCCAGGGACTGCGGCCAGGAGTGCGGTGCCGTCACAGGGCGGGGTGATTACTGCCAACCCTCACACAGGGGGCGTTGGGTCAGGTGGCACTTCTTACCTGGAGAGGCCCCGGGGGATGGGCCAAGGCTTTGGGCACTGCAGGGTCTGTAGGGCAGTGGAGCTAAGTCTGCCCGAGAGCCCCTAAAGGGGGACCCAGGGTACCGGCATGGTGCCCAGCCCTGCCAGGGGACCACACTGCCCTTCCAGCCCAGCCACTCCAGGCGGCCCCTGCCGCCCTGCCCTCCGTCCAGTCCAGGCTCATATTGGCCTGCCCCCCACCTGCCCTGTCCCCATCTCCATCAGAGGCCCTCTGTCTTCCATCTCCCCCTGTCCTGTCTTGCATCCCCTGTCCCTCTGTCTTCTGTCCCCCTGTCCCTCTGTCTTCTATTGCCTGTTCCTCTGTCTTCCATTCCTCCCTGTTCCTCTCTGCTTCCCCCTCACTGCTACCCCTGGTCCCCTAGCAGCTCTCTGCCCCTCCAGCCCTCCCTCTGTCTCCCCATCTCTGCTGTGCCCTTTTGTCCCCCTCCCAATTCTCTCCTTCCCCCCTTCCTCTGCCCCTCCAAGTTCACTCCCTGTGTCTCTTTTTCTTCTGTTTGTCTTTCCCTTGCCCTCTTTAAACTGCAGGTCTGTCTTCTGTGCCCCTATTCTCCTTGCCTTGTCCCCCTCCTCACTGGCTCTTGCCTCATTGTCTGGGGCCTAAGGCAACATAGAGCCTTAGTGGTTACAAGGAGGGGAGGCCAAAAAGGGGAAGAGTGCTGGTGAGACAGGCCTTTGGGGCAGGGGTCTGTGGTCACTTGACCCCCTCCTCAGCCACCTGCCAGGGGTCTCTGGGGAGAGTGGGTCTCAAGACCTCCCCTTCTGCCCTTCATGACCAGGCCCAGTGTCCCCTGATGCTGGGCACAGAGATTCCCCATTCCTGGATCTGCCTGGACTCCCTCTGCCTCCAGAGTCTCTGTTGCTGCTGGGCGTCGGGGTCCCCCATGACCCAGACCATCAGAACTAAGAAGCCCACTGAGGCCACCGGCACCGCCCCCTCTCACTCCATGGATGGAGAAACCCAGGGGACATGGAGAATGGGACACCAAGCAAGGGGGGAGTTGGGGTTGCTATGCCCGCTTTATCCCTCAGGATGCCCTCCGCCCGCTGCTGTGAAGGGAGCGGGTAGGGGGAGCTCCCCCTGGACCATGGGCCCCGGGAGGTGGATCCTGCTCTGCCCTCCTCACCGCTGACTGCCCAGCCCGCACAGCACATAGTAGGTGCTCCGTACTTGTTTGTTGAATACATCAGTGGAGCATGAGAGCCAGGAGCAAGGGAACCAGGGCCCATCTACACAGAACCTCGTGCAGATTAGGGCCACAACAATCATTTTTGAACTCCCCACCCCGTCCAACCCCTTGTTTTCCAAGCAAAGTGACACAACCAAAGTTACAGAGCAGGTCAGTGACCCACAGGGGACCACCCAAGCTCCCTGGTCCCCAGCCTACACTGTGTCCACCACCTCCTGTCAGTCGGCCTGAAAAATGACAGCATCCCGTGCTTTATGGCTCCGAGAGAACCTACGTGACATCATCATGACACTCCACAAGGTATGTGCGATTAAGCCCATTTTGCGGAGGAAAGAACTGAGGCCACCAAGAGAGTGAGGGCAGAACTGGAATTCCAGACCAGGTCTGTGGCACCAGCGCCCGGCCCACCCTCCCCTGCTGACTGGGGTCCAGGGGAGCAGCCTGAGGAGTTTTGGCGCACTCCCTTCTCCCCCGTCCGGGGGGAATCATTAGGCTTTTACAAGTCCTGATTTATATACTCGCCTGGGCCGTCAGCCCTGCCAGGGATTTATAGGTTTCTCAGTGATCGTGTCTCTGAAGGGAAACGCCATCGGAACGTGAACCAGGAAGGAAAGGCCCGCTCTCATCAGCCCTGCGGCTCTGGAGCCAAAACTCAATTTATTCCCAGGGGCCCCAGGCCTGTGGTGCAGCAGGCCGAGCAGAAGGCCTGTCAAGGGGCTGGTGAGGAATCAGGCCTCCAGGAAGCCACGTGCCAGGCTTTACCACCCAGGAGATGTGTCCCAGTCTCTGCAGGAGGGAGGGAGCTGCTTGAGCTCCCACAGGGCCAGGGAGCGGGGGACACGGTGGTGGATTTGGTCCAGTGGGTGATTTTAGGGCAGAGCAAAGAACTGGGGCAACCAGGCTTCAGCATAATTTGGAAGAGAGTGCATGGAGGGGATGGAAACAGGCTTTGCCTCGAGTTGATGATGCTAAAGCTGGAGGACGGGCCCATGATACTATTTTCTGTGGCTCATTATATTATATTCTCTGTACTTTCAAGTATGTTTGAAATCTTCCAGAAAAAAAGCTGACCCAGCCCCAGTGTGGCCAGGCCGGGGTTTTCTTGCTTGTCTGGCAGCCTAGATGGGTACAGGAGGCAAGTTCAGGCTAGCGCTCTGGAGGACGGTCTGGGGCCCAAATTCACCTTTGCTGTAGGACTGTCTTGTCACAGCAGGACCTATGTTGGAGGCCTTATGTCCCCAGGGCCCAACACAGGGCCTGGAACGCAGTTGGTTCTTTGGGTTAATTTGCCAGTGACAAATAAAAGTTTGTGCAGAACAAGGGCCAGGTCAGGGAGAAGTCTGCTCACCTCACACCTGAAGGTGGCTGCAGAGTACGGGAGACTCGGGGGCGAGGTGAGGTGGGGGGGACCTTGAACACAACCCCAGAGCTCAGCAGAATGCCCTGAAGAGAGGGTGCTGACAGTACTGGGAGACCCCCAAGTAGGCTGGGACCCCAGGGAGTGGGGCTGAGGGGCAAATTTCAGATTTCTAAAAGGCAAAGCCCTCTAAAGTAGAATGGACTACTTTGGGATGAAGCGAGCTCCCCATCCCTGGGGGTGTGCAAGCAAGAGTGGGCAGGATGCTATGAAGCAGTCCTGCCCCTGGGTCAAGGGCTGGGCTGCACAACCTCCAAAGGCTTCTCAGGCCCAAGCTGAGACAGCAGCTGTCTCATGCCCACACAGGCAGCAGTGGGGCCCGCCATGCCGGCATCGTTCCTGAGACTGGACACAGGGCAGAGCGTGTCCAGGTGATTAATTGCACGTTTGCAGGGAAAGCAGGTGGCCAAGGCTTGGGTTACTGCCTAAATATTTTCTCAGAGGTTCAGGGCTGGCAGACCTCACACCCAGGCAGCTCAGGACAGCAGGAAGGGGCAGCCATGATGGGAGCCTCTGTTCTCATGTTTCCCCAACAAGGAGCCCATGCGTTAGGAAACTAAACCTTGTCTGGAGACTGCAGGGGAAGAGCGGTGTTGATATAGGGCTGCAGGCTGGAGCACGTGAGCTTCTGTCGGTCTTTGGAGTCTGAAAGGTGGCCAGTCCACAGGTGGGACAGCATCTCACTGGCATTTCTCCTCACAGATGGGGAAACCGAGGCTCAAGAGGTCAGACTGGCCCCAAAGGGTGGGGGCAGCGAGGGACGGTGGTTATTTACAAGAGAAGAAATTAAGTCGCAGAGAAGGAAAGGCTGTGCCCCAGACAACTTAGCTTACCCATCTGCAGGATGAGTAGCTAAAGCAGAACCATCTTCTTACCTCCGGTGACTACACATTAGAATCATCTGGGAGTTTCCACACCTCCACATGCAGATCCTGCCTCTGAGCAATGGAATCAGCTCTCTGAGGGAGGGCAGGACTCCCCGGCAGGTGCCCAGGGAGGGCTGGAGCATTGGTTCAGAGGCTCCACCTGCTACAGGCCAGGCAATGTCAGTGCTCTACACGTGCTAATTATTTAACCCTTACACAGCCCTGCAGGGAGGGTCTTGTTACCGTCCCCATTTTACAGATGAGAAAACTGATGGCCAGAGAGGTGGCCAGCCTCACACACTGCCCAGCCAGGCTTCAGACTCCTCCCGACTGCAAAACCCTGCCCTTGGCCAACCTCTGAGCCCCAGCACTTTGCTGTCCCTAGACTCCCGACAGTGCACTGGGATGCCAAGTGGTGACAAGTTCCCAGAATCAGGCGACAAGTTCCCAGTTACGACCTGGGGAATCAAGAGCTCTAGTGGAACGGGAGCCACGGCCTTGTGGGCCGTGCAGGGCTGTGCCCAGGTGAGCTGGTGTTTTCACCCAAGTTTGGCACTTCGCCCTCACCTGAGGTTTCCTCCGTGTGGGTCATGCCACTGCCAGACGGTGAGCAACTTGAGGCCACACCTGGAGGGGGAGTGGAGTCTGATCACCCAGAAAAGAAGGGCAGGGGGGGATCAGGTCTTCTGCTAGGAAGCAAAGGGGGTGAAGTCACTAAGTCCTGCACCAGGTGTGTGCCAGGCCAAGCAAGACGCTGGGTGTTGTGCAGCCATCTCCATGGAGATCGGCTTTACTGGGTGGTTCCGTGCCCCAGAGAGGTCTGGAATGTGACAGGCAGACGCCTCTCGATTTTTATTGATGGAGAAACTGAGGCTCAGGAAGCTTGTAGCTCTCAAAAGATGGTGAGGCCTAGAGTGCTGCCAGCAGGGATTCCATTGTCTCCAGATTTGCTCAGAATTGTAGACAGGTCCCCTCGCTGAGTCTGGGGTTCTGCTCTGTAAGATGAGACAATGGCCCTCCCTCAGGAGGCAGATTAAATGGGACAATACTGTCACATAGTAGGTGCTCGAGAAATATAACCATGGTGCTTCCGTTTTAGGACTGCCCGTTAAGACAAACGCCCCAAGTATTTTCCCCATAATTCTAAACCAAGCTTCATGTTGCAAGTAGGGAAACTGAGGCCCAGGAAGATGGTCTGCTTGGCTGGGGACATGTGGCGATTTGGCAATGGATCTGATCTCAGGATTCCCAGGGCAGTGCTCACAACATCCCATGCTATCTTGGGCAAAGGCCTCGCGGGTCAGAACACCCCAGCCTGTCTAGTCAGGTCCTGCAACCTTGATTCAAATTCTGACTCTGCAGCCTTACGCAAGTCACATGTTCTCTCTGGGCCTCCGTGCCCTCACCTGAGAAATGGAAAACCATGGTCACACATAGGGCTGTACTGAGGACAAGATAAGAAACCAGATGTGGCAGCATCTGGTGACCATGAAGAACCACAGTACTGGGGGGCAGGGAGGTGGCCTTCATTTATCAATTCAGCAAGTGAGTAATTCATTCTACCTCACTTTGTTCTAAAGAAGAATTTGAGGCTTCTTCAAGAATTCATCTACCTGTCCAACGAGGTAGGCTTCTCTAAACGTGTTTCAGGGCCCAGCACCCAGAAGTGCCCCCAACACGACCTGCCTTCTCGTAGCTTGCGAATCTCTGCCTTCTCTCTCAATGTCTCTCTGTGCATTTAATGTGCTCTTGAAATAGACTTTCCTCCATGGAGCCCTCTTGATGGCCATTTGGACATATGCCCAGAAATGGGCACTGCTTTTACCATCTCCCTGCATAGGCTGATAATTGGGGAGGGAAAAACCATTCCATTGCAGGAACAGATAGAATGTGACCCTGCCCACTGACAGGCCAGGGCTGTCTAAAAGCAAAGCCGTCGCTCCAAGGTCAAGACGTCTTCTACAGTCCGTGCCACCTACTCCCTCCCATTGGCCAAGAAAGTGCCTGCCTCGGTCTCGATAACTTCCAAGACTTGCTCGTTAGAACCGTTTATTAAGTGCTTCTGTGTTCCAGCCACCTACCTATGTTAACTCATTCTCTCTTCAAACAACCTAGAGAGAAAGAAAGAGGAAATCCAGGCTCAGAGCACCAGACAGGCCCACTGGACTGTGAGACCCCTCTTCTTTTTACCAGGACAAGCTGCCTCTCTGAATCCTACTTCCTCCAAACTGACCTTCATTGTTTCGTCCAGTTCTGCAGCTACGACCACCAGAGCATAGTCAGTGCCCAGCAATCCACTTGGATGGTGTGCAGGGTCTCAGGATGAGCTCATAGGGTCACAGGCTCGGGACCAGGAGAGGCAGGGAGGAGTGGGGCCTTCCCAGGCCACTCAGCAAATGGAAGAGGGGTAGAGGCTGGATTCACAGGTCTCCAGACGCCTAGCCGGGGCCCCAGGACTCCCACGGCCCCACCCAGCTGGTCAGCCTTTCCCTAACTTTTTTTTGAGGTATCTTATCTCCCAATGACAGGGAGTTGCTCTAGGTCAAGTTACCCAAGTCTCCCATCCACACAACACAGCACTCAGTATGTCACATGGCGTAGATGCCAACAGGTTGGCTGGAGACTCCCACACAGCTGTCGTCCCCTGTCCGCCCACCCCCGCCCTGGGAGATGGCCCCAACTCCCGAGTCTCCAGTCTCTAAGGTCCGTCTGTCAGCAAGGCCTAGAGTTGCACCCAGGCCATCTCAGAAAGGCCAATCCCCATTTTACAGAAAGGGTAGGTGGGAAAGTTGCCCCTGAGTGTAGAGCCCAGGTCGGGACACTTCTGTCACAAATCCTTTTCCTGAAGAGATCCAGCCCGGAGAGACTTTAGACTCAGCTGTTTCTCATTTCCCTCTTGCGTCCCTTGGCTCGTGCCGATCAATTCATCAAACTGTCTCCACGTCTTCTCTGAGCTGGGCACAGGAAAGTGGGATTCGTCAGTCTGGTCCCAGCCCTGGGCGGCCTCACAGTCCTGGGGAGAAGACAGGCTCATAAACAGCCCATTAGAGTCCTTGTCCCCGTGTGCGAACCAAGTGCTGTGCTCACACACTCCCACTGATAAGGTGCTTACTACCAATGAGGGGGTCTCTTTCATCTTTGTTCAGCTCCAACTGTGAGGAAATCCTTCCTTCAATATTTTGGGTACATTATACAGTGAAATAAGGCAGTACATGTGGTGTAAAAACAATTTCCTAAAAATATATATGCACCCAGAAGAAAGTTCAGACAAATGTACTTCCAAAGGTTAAGAGTGGTTTATCTTTGGAAGATGGGGTTGATGGTGACATTTATTGCTTCTTCATGCTTATTCTTATTTTCCAAATTTACTCCAGCAGACTTCATTTCCTAAGCTATAAAATAAGGACAAAAATGTCTACCTTCCTGGCAGCTATATAAATGGGATGAGACATCTGAAAGTGCTAGAGATAGAGTAAACATTTAAAAATAACACAGTAATAATACTAGCTACAGAATGCTAGAGTCCAAAAAAGGCTGCAGAAAATCTTAGCGACTCTAGGTCCCAATCCTCTCATTTTAAAGGAGAAGACACTGAGGCTTGGAACTACTGCTCGAGGGAGAAGGAGAAGGGGAGAGTGACCCTTTGACAGAGGCTGAGATAGGCTTCTTATTTTCCTTGCCTGGAACCCAGCAGGAGCCCGTGGAAGAAGTTGCTGTTCTAACATCTTTTGTGCATCTGTCCAAAATCAATTTTAAAACAAAATTGAAAAATTGTTATCAGAGACAAAGGGGTACATGTGATAAAAGAGTCAATCCATCAAGAAGATATAACAATTATAAACATATATGCTCTGAACAGCAGAGCCCAAAATACATGAAGCAAAACCTGACAGAATTAAAAAGAGAAATAAATTCAACAATAGGGGGAGACTTGACTACCTCACTTTCAATAATGGATAGAATTAGGCAGAAGATCAGCAAGGAAATAGAAGAATTGAAGAATACTATAAACCAGTAGACCTAACTGACTTCTACTGGATATTAGAGGTTCTAGCAAGGGCTATCGGGTGAAAAAATAAAAGGCATCCAGTTTAGAAAGGAAGTAAAACTACTTCTATTTGTAGATGACATGATTTTGTATATGGAAAATCCTAGGGAATCCACCATTAGAGCTAATAAATGAGTACAGCAACATTGCAGGATACAAGACCAATGCACAGAAGTTCATTGAATTTCTATGCATTTGCAATAAATAATCCAAAGGTGAAATTAAGAAAAAAATGTCCAATAGCATTAAAAAGAGCGAACTGCTTAGTAGCAAATTTAACAAAAGGACAAAATGTGTATTCCGAAAACTACAAAACATTGTAGAAAGAAATGAAAGGAGACCTGAATAGATGGAAAGACAACCCATCATCATGGATCAAAAGACTGGATATTGTTAAGCGCAAGACTCCACAAGTTGATCTACAGATTCAACACAGTCCCTTTCAAAATCCCACCTGGGTTCTTTGCAGAAATTGACAGTCTGATTATAACACTCATGTTATCGTCCAGGAATCCGAAACAGCCAAAATATTCTCAAAAAAATAAGAACAAATTTGGAGGACTCACACATCCCAATTTCACAATTGACTACAAAGCTATATAGTAATTGAGGCAATGTGGTACTGACAGAGATACAGATCAATGGAATTAACTTGAGGGTTCAGAAACAGAGTTTCACATTTATGGTTAATTGATTTTGGGCAAGGATGCCAAGACAAATGAGGGAAGGGATAGTCCTTTCAATAAATGGTGCTGGGACAAATGGATATCTGCATGCAAAAGAATGAAGTTGGACCCCTATCTTACATCATAGACAAAAATTAACTTCAAATGAACCAAACATCTAAATGAAAGAATTAGAACTATACAACTCTAAGAAAAAATATGTATATCTTCATGAGCTTGTATCAGGCAATATTTTTTTAAATATGACAGTAAAAGCATAGCAACATAACACAACAAAGATAAATTACACTAAAGTTAAAAAATTTGTGCTTCAGGGGTGCCTGGGTAACTCAGTCAGTTGAAGGTCCAACTTCAGCTCAGGTCATGATCTCACAGTTCGTGGGTTAGAACCCCACGTAAGGCTTTGCACTGACAGCTCAGAGCTTTCTTCGTATTCTTTGTGTCCCTCTCTCTCTGCCTCTCCCCTTCTCTCTCTCTCTCTCTCTAAAATAAATAAACATTAAAAAAAAATTTTTAATTGTGCTTCAAAGGATACAATTAAGTGGTGTCTGGGTGGCTCAGTAGGTTAAGTGTTCGACTCTTGATTTGGGCTCAAGTCACGATCTCATAGCTTTGAGATCGAGCCCCGCATCAGGCTCTGTGCTGGGTGTGAAGTGAAGCCTGCCTAAGTTCTTTCTCTCTCTCCTTCTGCCCCTCCCCTGCTCACGCACACTCTCAAAACAAAAACAAAAACAAAGGACACAATTAAGAAAATGAAAAGACAATCCATACAATGGGAGAAAAGACTTGCAATTTGTGTATCTGGTAAGGGTAAGGGACTTGTGTCTAGAGTCTATAAAGAACTTTTACAGCTCAGTAAGAAACAGACAACCCAGTCAAAAAATGGGCAAAAGATCTGAAGCAACATTGCTCCAAAGAAGATTTACAAATGGAAACACACACACACACGCGCGCGTGCACACACACACGCACACACACGAAAAGATGCTCCACATCATTAGCCACCAGGGAAATGCAAATCAAAACCACAGTGGGATACCACCTTACACTCACCAGGATGGCTCTGAAAAACAGTTTGGCAGCTCCTGAAAAAGTGAAACCTAGACTTAACATATCACCTAATCATTCCACTCTCAGGTGGAATAAAAACCCAAGGGAAATTAAAACCCAAGCCCACAAATGTACAAAATGGACAAAATCTTGTACGTGAGCGTTCACAGCAACATGACTCACGATGGCCGAAAAGTGGAAATGACTCAAATGCTCATCGTAAACATAAAACGTGGTATATCCATACAATGGAATATTATTCCGCAGTGGATAGAAATGGCGCATTAATATTGCCACCGTATGGGCAACCCTCGAAAACACGACGCGAAGTGAAATGAAGCCAGTCACAAAAGATCACGTGTTGTGTGATTCCATTTACACACAGTGTCCCAACTAGGCAACTATATAGCGGTAGAAAACAGATGCATGTTTGTCCCGGAATGTAAGCTTGAGAGGGAATGGGGAGTCATCACTAATGAGTATGGGGTTTCTTGTGGGGGTGATAAAAATGTTCTAAAATTGATTGTACTGACGGTTGCACACCCCTGAATGTGCTAAAAGTCAGCGAGGTGGGGCCCCTGGGTGGCTCAGTCGGTTAAGTATCTGACTTCGGCTCACATCATAATTGCACAGCTCCTGAGTTCAAACCCTGCCTTGGGCTCCACACTGCCAGTGCAGAGCCTGCTTGGGATTCTCCCTCTCTGCCTCTCTCTCTCTCCCTACCCCCCTCGTGCTTTCTCTCTCTCTCTCTCTCAAAATAAATAAATACATTTTAAAAAATAAAATAAAATAAAAATCAGTGAGTTTTACACTTCAAATGTTTATTTATTTTAGAGAGTGCAAGTGGAGGAGGGGCAAAGAGAGAGGGGGACAGAGGATCTGAAGCAGGCTCCACACTGTCAGCAGTGAGCCCAACGTGGGGCTCGAACTCACGAATTGCGAGATCATGACCTGAGCCCCTCAGACACTCAACCACCTGAGCCCCGCAGGCCCCCCAGTGAGCCATACACTATAAACGCGTGAATTGTATGATATGTAAATTATTATCTCAATAAAGCCATTATTTTTTTAAAAAGAGAGTGTGTGCTAAATTCCTAACAAACCTCTTAATGATGGCAAAGTCCATGCAGTCTAATAAGTGTCTTGGCAGCAGCAAATGACTAATTATGACTTTTCCCACTGGCACTGTGTTTCTCATCAGTATGTAACCCTTCCCTTGCTTGGCCAGCTGTCTCACCTCAGAGACAGAAAACTAACAGGTCCGGCACAAATTATTTTAAAAAAACAACTCTTGGGGCACCTGGGTGGCTCAGTCAGTCAAGCGGCTTACTTTGGCTCAGGTCATGATCTCACAAGTGTGGGTTCGAGCCCCGCGTAGGGCTCTGTGCTGATAGCTCAGAGCCTGGAGCCTGCTTCACATTCTGTGTCTCCCTCTCTCTTGCCCCTCCCCTGCTCACACTCTGCTCTCTCTCAATAATTAATTAATTAATTAATTAAAAAATTTCTCCTATAGTGCAAAAAAAAAAAGAGGAATCACTAGGAAGGGTATACAAACCTTTTATACAAATCAAAATTATTATTATTATTAAATGTTTATTTATTTATTTTGAGAGAGAGAGCAAGGAGGAGAGGGGCAGAGAGAGAGAAGGAGAGAGAATCCCAAGCTGGGATTCAACCTCATGACCGTGAGATGATGACCTGAGCAGAAATCAAGAAATCGAGAGTCAGACGCCTAATTGACTGAGCCACCCAGGTGCCCCACAAATGAAAATTGTTAAAGGAAAAGGTTTTATTTCTAGAGAAACCACAAAGAAAGGCTGTGGAGAGGTGCTCCTATAGACACAAAGGATCATGGGAGGTGTGTTGAGGGCTTTCACCCCTGCCTTAGGAGGTAATCTTTATTCTTACAAGCAAGCTATCCCCCAATGTCTTTTGTTCCTATTCCAGGGGAACCACCTGTGCAAAGGTATGGAAGTGAGAGAGAGAATGTGGGGTGAGCAGAGTACTGGACATGGTTCAGTCCAGTGCAGTGGGGAGGGGTGGCATGGGGGGGTAGGAGGCTGGAGAGGTCGGCAAACCAGGACCCTATCCAGGGCTCTGACTCTGGCTGAGGAATTTGAATGGCTTCACTGGGTGACCTTGGGCAAGTCCCCCACCTCTCTGAGCCCAGCTTCACATGTATGATTTCCCTCCTAGGGGGCAGTAAGAATCCCATGAGACAATACATGGTCACATACTTCATAGTGCTCTTGGGATGGAGCAAGCTCTGGACAAACATTGGCTGTTATAATGACAATGACGTTTCTTTGGCACCTCTGATTGCCTGACATGAGCAAAGTCTAACTGAAATAATGGAGAGAAATTAGACATAAGTGTTGATCTCATCTCCTTCTAAAACGCCGTGAAGGTGACGGTACAGAAATCAAAAAGACCATGAGAATGGGAGAGTTGCCAGTGGAAGATGCGGCTGGTGGCGAGCAGAGCCCGAACCAGTGAGCCAGAAGCAGCTCCATGTCTGTGGGGGGAGCATTGCCAGACATGAGCAGGGCTGCCCACAGAGCCCCAGAATGGCTCAGGACTCACAGGCACCAGATATCGAGGAAGGGGGAAGGGGCAGGATTAAAAAGAAGGGGGCTGATGGCAAGTCAGTGTAGAAGCACTTAGACTCCCTGGTACCTCGTTTCCCAACTCGCACAGCCACTCCCAGGAGACTGGGAGATGAAGGTCATTCTCCAGAGACCAAACCAGAGGGGATCCTGGCCCAGAAACACCCAAGCAGCCGCAGAAGACAGGAGGATGGAGAATCTTCTCTGGAGTAATTGGCCTCTGGAAATGGGCATTTGGAGCCCTCCTGAAAAAGCTGACTCACCACCAGTTCACCCCAGTGAAGCCCACAGCCAACAAGCCGTGCTCCTCCCCCACTGAAATCAGGTGCAGTTTCCTATCGGATTTTTAGTGCCTGCAAGAACACATGGGGGGAAACCCTGGAGGAAACAGAGTCAAGCAGGCAGAAGAGAAAAAACAAATAAACCAACAAGATAACTGAAATCAAATCTTTGATAGACATTTTGAAAGGTAACATGAAGGAAATTGCTCAGAGAGTATGTAAAAACACATAGAAATCAAGAATAGGAAAAAATAAATAAATAAGAAGGATTGAGGGTCAACCCAAAGAGTCAATATCTGACTAATAAAGGTTCCAGAAAGAGAGAAATGAGAAAATGAAGAAAGTAATCAAAGAAACATAAGAAAAATTTCCAGAAGCATGTGAGTGGCAGCTTAAGGGGTTCACTGCATGCCCAGTACAATGGATGAAAAAGCCCCTCACCAAGGCACATCATTTGAAAACTTCAGAAAACCAAAGATAAAGGACATAACCCTAAAAAGAGTAGATGGAGAAGAAACAGAAAGCCCCATACAAAGATAAGGAATCAGAATGTCATGGAATTTCTCAGAGCAACACTGGAAGATAGACAAGTGGAAAGCAAAAGTCTAAAACATTCTGAATGAAGACAATTTTCAACCTAGAATTCTACACCCAGCTAAACTATTAACCAAGGGTAAGTGTAGAACAAAGATATTTTCAGACATGCCAAGGCTATTTTTCGAAAAGTTACTGGAGAATGAGCTCCACTAAACTGAGAAAATAAAACAAGGACAAGGAGACATGGGATCTTACCAAGAGGGGGTCCAGTCCAAGTGACTGTCAAGGAGAAGGCCAAGCAGACAGTAGTGCAGCAGGGCTGCGGGGGGAGTCAAGGGCTGAATTGGGGCTCTGACACGTGATTAGGAGAGGGGGTGTGTGTGGCTATCAGAAGGGTTAGGGAAAGGGGTACCTGGCTGGCTCGGTCGGAAGAGCCACGTGACTCTTGGTCTCAGTGTTGTGATTCAAGCCCCACTGTTGGGTGTAGAGATTATTTAGATACATAAAACTTTTTTTAAAAGGAGGGTTTGGTTTGGGAAGAATTAGCACTAGTAACATAGAAAACCAGGGGCGCCTGGGCGGCTCAGTCGGTTAAGCGTCTGACTTCGGCTCAGGTCACGATCTCACGGTCCATGAGTTCGAGCCCCATGTCCGGCTCTGGGCTGATGACTCAGAGCCTGGAACCTGCTTCCAATTCTGTGTCTCCCTCTCTCTCTGCCCCTCCCCCGTTCATGCTCTGTCTCTCTCTGTCTCAAAAATAAATAAACGTTAAAAAAAAAAAATTTAAAAAAAAAAAGAAAACCAGACAAACGAGAAAACAAGGCAGTTATTCCAGAAAACGGTAAAAGTAGGAGAAAAAGAAAGCAATCAGAGTACAGCACTTGGAGGAGCTGAGTACAGTTACACGGTCATGATTACATAAATCCAGAATATCTATTTAATGAAAATGTATGTGCCCCAACTACTGGGAGCCTGGGGACAAGGGAAGTGGTGGCAGCACCAGAAGAAAGATCATCACTGCCCTCCCCAGGAAGGCAATAGAAATACCTCAAAGTGAGGAGTCAAGAACAAGCAGTTAACATTGCTTGTATTGGTACATGTATAATACGTATTGAAGTTATCAAAGTGAGTAAGAAAAAATGGCATCAGGATTTGAATGGAGCTGCCTCTGGAAAGTGGTGGTACTGGGGTCGGGGCTGGGCGAGCGGGATAATGTGGGGACTGGTGATTTTTGTTTGCAGCCCATACATGGTATGCTATTTGGTTCTTTGAAACAATGTGTTCATATTACTTTGAGAAAAATAAAAGTGAATGAGCAGGAGGTATAATTAATCCCTGTTGGGAGGAGAAGACAATGAAGCTTAGAAGACACTGACACTTGGGTAAGGAACTAGCATGGCCAAGTTAGGGCAGGAGCCAGGGCCTCCTCTTCCAGGCAGCCCTCGGGTGCCCATGACTGCAAGTGATGGTCACGGGAAAGATGAAAACTGGAACGTTACCGCACTGAATCTGGAAGCAAGTCTGCTTGACCCTCCAATGCTGGAAGGATGGTTTGAAAAAAGTTCAATCCACTTATGTTATGGCTAGTGAAGTCAGTTGAGTTCAGAAGAAACGTAGGACCATAATTTACATTTATTTGATCCAAAAGCCTTACTTTCAAAGAAGGGGAAATATGGGACCAGGGGAAATTCTTCTCAATGACCGTGAATTCCCAGGCCACAGAGCAGAGGAGACCATTTCCATAATATTCCACCTTATTCTATACACGTTTCCAAGCAGCCTTTGATGCTGAAGTTTAGGAAAGCAGCACAGAGCCTCCCGCTCTAAAACAAATCAGCTGCTCCCTACCCTCCCTCCCCACTTCCCCCTCCACCCCCACCTCACTGCCTACTTGGCAGCCTCAGCTCCCACCCCCGCAACTCCACTGCCCCCTCCCAGCCTGCTTTCCAATGGGGACAGCTCAGCACTAGGGGGCAGAGTTTTGGGGGTACCAAGGGTGGGCTCACACAGTTAGCAATGGGAGCCCCCAGGCTGGCGGGAGACTTCCGAATGAAAAGACAATTGCAGACCAGTGTGAGAGACATCCAAACTCCCCTACCCCCAGCTGAAAGTTCAGAGGCCTTCGTGAGGCCTCGGGTCCTCCATATCAGAGGTCCTCCTTGGCCCTCTTCCCATCACACTCTCCCCTCCCATTCTTTCAGTTCTGCCTCTTGCTTCCAGGCACTTGTTCGTGCTGTTCCTCTGTCTGCAACATTCTTCCCTGGACTTGCCAGGTCACGGCACCAGTCACATCGCCCTGCATTGTCTATAGTAGGCGGGCGGCTCCCTCCTAGGCTCTGCGGGCAGCGGTTTCTCTCTGAGTGCGCTGGCACCGGGGTGGTCTCACCAGGAGCCAGGTCAGTGGGGGAGTGTCAGTTAATGCTTGTTGAATGAAAAAAGAAAGGAACTGAAGTGTGACTGCTGAGCTTGGAGGTGCGTCCGGCCTAGTGCCCGTGGACAAGCTACGTCCACCTACGAAGTGGTTTCTCATTCGGTGGCCTTCAGTCCTCTGGTTCACAGCCATTTGGAGCAAGTGCTACAAATGCAGATTCCCGGCCCCTCTGAGGCTCTCTAAGGTTGGCGGTCATGTTCCATGTTCCAGGGCTATGTCTGGGCTCAGTGCCCTTCCTTGGGGCAGCCTTCTCCTGGTGTGATGAGTATCTTTGTGGCGCCTAACCCTGGTCCTAGGGGATTCCTGCCTCCTGGGCACTCCGAGCAAGCAGGGAAGAAACAGAGCCCACCCTGGGCCCAAGGCCCAGAGTGCAAAGCTGTGGGCATTTTCAGGCAGGTGAGCTTGAAAGCATTCAAGCTTCAGTTCCCTGCACCTCAGTTTCCACACCAGCAGAGTCAGGACTCCTGCCCTGATTTCCCAGAGGGTTGTGAGGGTTGGGCCAGTGTGGAAACATTTTCAGCAAACCCCAGAGCCCTACAGAGCCTGAAGACACCCTCATGACCAAGAACACACGAATGGAGGCCTCCACAAGCAGTTGGTGGGTGGGGCCAAGCACACGATCACTGCAGTGTGTAGGGCGGCGAGGCACGGGCAGTTTCGGGCCCTCTCCTTCCTTCACCCACCCAAGTGAGTAAGATACTACCGTAGACCCAGGGGAAAAAGGCCCAGAGAGCACTCAGTAGGACTGGCACGAAGCCTCTGGCAGAGCTGGGAACGGAGCTGGGCCCCCTGCCTCCTCTCAAGGACAGGAGAAACCCTACACCATGATAAAATTAAGAATTCTCATTGCAGCTAACAGCCCCTTCGAAATATATAATAAAGACCACAAGCACTTTCGCTAGAAGTAGCTGGTTGGCTTGGGTCATGGCGCCCCCTAGTGGCTGTTCCTTCAGTTTTTCCCACAGGCACTTTCCCCACTGGAAGCGCTGGTGGCAAGAGACTGGGGGACCCAGACAGGCTGCGGGGTGCTGCTCCTGGTGGAGGAAGGGGCCAGAGGACTGGACCTCCTTGCACTCACGCGGAAACCTTGGACAAGCTCTTGGACACAACCAAACCAATTCATCAGAAGGGACTTTGGAGATTACTAATCTCCCACCAACTCAGGACTCCAAGAACACAGGGCTGCCTAGAGATGCCAGGCAGGTGTGACATGTGCCCAGGGAGTAGATGCAAAGGTTCTGGGGAGGGTGCAACATCCTGCACTGGCTGGTCCTGGAGAGGGGGCTTCCAGAGCCAGGGAAACCAGATGAGAAGCCAGAGCCACCCTCACCAACCCCCTACCCCTGCCCCAGGGGCCTCAGAGTCCTCTGGTCAGCCACTCCCCTCTCCCCCGCTCCCCCCACTGCCTCCACCATCCTCCCTCCCCACAGCCTGACTGCCAGCTGCTCCTCCTGCCCCAGACCCCCAACACTGCCAGGATGGACACTAAGGCTGAGGGCCAGCTGGGATTCACATCCCAGCCCCAGGGCTGCCCCAGTCTTGGGGCCCGGGGCCCCTCCCCCAGGTCCACACCCCTCCACCCATTCAAGGCTCACACCGCAGAGACCCCCACGAGCCAACCCTGTCTAGGTGCCGGCGACAGCCTCTACTGGAGCTCACAGCAAGCCTTCTTCCGTCTTCCTTCTCTGTCTCCTAGACCCCCGGCCACAGGCCTCTCCTCCTGCTCCCCCAGACCCACCATCTGATGGCCCTCTTGTGACAACTGGCCACAAAACCTGGTCCTCCCCTTCCTCCACGCCCTACCTCCCGTCCCCTCCATCTGCAGCCTTTCTTCCGCCCTTTTCTGATCAGCACTTAGAGTTCTCAGCTCATCTTCACACACACACAGACCCCCTGCCCTCACCAGCTACTTCCTATCTCTGTCCTCCCTTCAGAGCCCAGTTTTTAAAAGACAAGTGTTCACTCACTAACCCTTCCTGCCTTACATTCACTCCATCACCTTTTTTTTTTTGAGAGAGAGAGAGAGAGAGAGAGAGGGAGAGAGAGAGAGAGAGAGAGAGAGAGAGAGAGAGAGAGAATCCCAAGCAGGCTCCACACTGTCTGCATAGAGCCTGATGTAGGGCTCAAACTCACAAACTACAAGATCATGACGTGGATGGCAATCAAAAGCTAAACAGATGCTTAACCGGCTGGGCCACCCAGGCGCCCCAATCCATCACCTCCTGTTCCTGAGCCCAGTACACACTTTTGATCCCATTCGCCCAATGAGCTAGCCAGGCTCACACCTCACCAAGCCCTGCTCTCTTGGGTCTCCAGGACTTTGCACGTGCTATTCCCTCTGCCTAGAACACCCTTCTCTCCTTTCCTCACGAAGTAATACCTTCTCATTCTTCAACACCAAGCCTGAGTGTCGCTTCCCTTAGGAAGGCTTCTGTGATGCCCCAGGCTGGTTCCGGCAACCTCTAAGGGCAGCCCATGATCCTTGTGACCTGGCTCCTGGATGTCTCAGGCCCAGGGAATTTCTTTTGGTTTCTCAAGTGTGGAAACCTCTTTCCAACCTCAGAGCCTTTACATGTGCTGCTTATCTGCCAGGTCCCATCTCTGTCCACCTTGTCCCCATTTTATGTGTGGAAAACTGGTGTCCTCTCCTCCAGGAAACCTCTGTCTGTCTTCAAGCCAGCCAGTGGCCTCCCTGGGTCCCTCAGGTCCCAGCTTCCTCTGTCATAGCACTTATCCCTCAAGGCGTCACAGAACACATACATGCCTGTCTCCTGTAAGAATAACAGCTCACTCTTCCTGGGCACTTTCTAAGCCCTATGCATATATTAATCCTACAGTGTATAGAATAATCCTATTGTTATCCCTGCTTCACAGATGGAGAAAGTGAGGCCTCGCGTCCTTCATCCAGGGCCAGAATCAAGCACACAGGCTGTACCAGGCAGGGCTTCCCAGACCCAGAGCTCTGCAAGAACAGATGCCTCCAAATCTGGTTTAAATGGAAACCAGCCTCTGAGCCGCTCCCCGCCCCACCACCAGCCCTGGATGAAGGCTCTGCACCGCCCCCCCCCCCATGCTGTTTATTCTTTTGAACAAATTGTGAGTTTTATAAGACATTCAGGGCCTGTGGTGGCAAACACATGTTCCCATGGAGAGACCTCTCGGACCTGCTGGGCCCCCAGCTCCACTCCTGCCCCTGTTCTTCCATGCACTGAAGATACGCCCGAGCAGGCCCCCACCCTGCCCCTTGGACTGCCGGAGACAGGGGCCACGGCTTCTTCACCCAGCGTCCCCTCAGGTCCACGGCTCCCCACCCTGCAGAAGCGGGGCCCTCACGACATCCTAGGACAGGGCACGACCATTGTGTCTGTTCAGCAAAGGAGGAAACCGAGGCTCCAAGAGGGAGGCCAATGTGCCCACAGTCACACAGCTGGGTATCGAGGATGCTGGGAATCAGAACTCAGGTCTCCTGGCTACAAAGCACACAACTTCATTCCTGCCTTCAAGGCCAAGAAAGCAGAAAGGTTTTGCGTCCCTTGTGCCTGAGATGCTGTTCTCCATCCAGACTGTCCTGGAAATGCCTGAAGATCTAGGAAGCAGGGACGTTGTATTCTAGGCCTGGGTCTGCACTTCAGGAAGTCACCCACCTCCCCCGGCCTCAGTTTCCCCTCCTGAAGATTGTCAAGTCACACCCCTCTGAATGGCACTCTGCCAGTGATAAGGTTCTCTCCATCTCTCTTTTCTACCACTTCTCCAGATAATCCTCAGAACTGTCAGAAACGCTGGAGCTTGTTTAGTCCAATGTGCATTTCGCAAGTAAAACCTGCGTTTTCAAAATAAAGTAATTGAACAAGGGCCTCATAAGTGTGAAACTACATAAAGATGCAGATATGAGGCAGCCCTCTCTCTTCTGAGGGATAAACTTGGGGGGAAATCCACTTGCCTTATATTCGAGTATATATGGTAGCTGCCCCTCCTCAGAGGCCTGGGGGAGGACCTTAGCGGCCTTTCTGCATCTCTCAAACAGCGTCTGTGGCCCACCTCTTACCCCAACACTGTGCCCCCATGCTCCAGCCATCCTTCCCTGAGCTGCCCAAGACTTTGGGCCCATGGGGACTGTTCCTGGGAGGGGAGGGCTGTAGACACAGGTGAGCCAGGGAAGGCATCTGAGAAGGTAACATTGCATTGAAACCAGAAAGATAAAAAAGCAGGGCCAGCAAAATCATTCCAGGAAGAGGGAACAGCAGGTGCAAAGGCCCTGGGACAGGGATGAGCTCAGAGTGTGTACAAAGAGGCCAGCATGGCTGGCATGTGGCGCGGGAGGGGAAGAGCGGTAGAAGGGGAGGGGAGAGGTAGACCAATAGGGGCCTGGGTGGTGATGTCCTCAGCAGCACTGCCCCACAGCCGAACCCCCACGCCCGAGTGCCAGCAGGAGGGAGAGTGTGAGAAACCTGGGACGCCACACAAGAATGTCATGCGGCGGGTGAAACAAATGGGCCACAGCAGCCCACAACAACATGGATGAGTGTGAGCAATATAATATCCAGTGAAAAAAGTTTGCTCCAAAGACAATAGCCTAAAATAACTTTAAAAAGCCAACCATTTAGGAATACATATGGATGTGATGAAATAAAAAAAGGAAAGCGAGCAAATGAGGCCCTGGGATTCAGGATGCTGGTGACCGCGGGTGGGGGAGGTGAGAGCAGGATTGGGGACCAGATGGCTGGGTGGAGGGCTTTTGTCTGGAGCAGTGGATTCATGGGTACTTATCACATGATTAAAAACAAGCAAGCAAATCAGAGTGGCTCATGCATGGACCAATGATGAATTTGTCTCGTGGACCAGCCCGGGTGGGAGCCATTTGATCTAGAACCTACCTCGGAGACCAGGCGCGGGGGTTGGGGTTTTACTTGAAGAGCAACGAGAGCCACCGTGGGGTTTGGGGCAGGGGAGTGACTTGAGTGCATTCCTGGTTATAAGGATCACTCTAGCTGTGTATGAAGAACACGGTGAGGGGTGGGAGGAGAGGGAGGCAAACCAGCCAGTTAGAAGGCCACAGCCATTGTCGGGGGGGGGGGGGCGAGCTGGGGGGGGGGGGGGGCAAGCAGTGCTTGCTAAAGTGAGAGCTCTGTTTTGCCCCTCAGGTTTGAGATGTGGGCTGGTTGCTCTCCCTTTGCCTCTCACACACAGATCCCTTGTCCACCCTGCTTCGTGTCCACAGGGGCTGACCCCTGCAGACAGCACCTCCTGGGCTCCCTCACTCTCTGGCTTTCAGTAGGAGAGCAGAGGCCAGGAGGAGATAGGATCTGGAATATCACCTCTAAAATGAAAGACCTCTAAAATGAAAAATCTTTTTGGATTTTGGAAGTTGTCTACACCATACCTGGGGGCCAGCTCTGACCCACTGACTGGGGAATTAGCAAGCTGCCAGTTTGGGATGGGCCTGAAGTAGGAGAGGGCTCTGAATTTTGTCCAGATTATGGTACCAGCTGCCCTGCCACACAGGCTTCGTGGCCCAGCAGATCCGGCGGGCCGTGGAATGTGGGGGTGCGGCGGGGGTGGGATCCCCGGCATGTCCCACAGCATCAGCACAGACTGCTGAGGTCCTGGAGCCCAGCCTGCTCTTCTCTACTGGCAGTTCTTCCGTATTAGAAAAGCAGCCTGGCCACTTGCTCTGGGAGAGACTGGACCCCACAGCCTCGGGACACCAAAGGGCTATGTGACCTGAGCTGCTGGCTGGTTGTCCTCCTGCTGCCCACGTTTCCCTGTCCCCTGTCCTCTCCCCTGCTCTGTGCCCCAGGAGGCCGACCTGTGGGGACTGTATTAAGGGGCTCCTTTGCCCTCTGGCCTCTGGCTGAGCTTACCACTGAGGAGCCCTGGCAGGAGACTGGAGAGGGGAGTGGGGGTGGCGCAGGGGGCACAGCAGTTATTCTCCCAGCTCCCTTCCTCCAGGGTGTCTCTGGGAGAGGTCACTGCTCTGTCATAGCAGACTTCGCTACATGACTGTCTCCTTCCAGGTCCCACTAGCTGCTCTGTCCCTCATTCTTTCAGCCCTGGGGATGCTAATGAAGCTCCTATTTATTGCACTAACCTATGCACTTTCCTACTGCCTACCAGATCTTTTTATGAGTTCCCTTATGGACACCTCCCCCTTAAATGATCTCAGTTTGAGCATGCTGTTTCCAGCTGGAACCCTATGAAATGATAGGTGTGCAGGCAGATTTCTTTTTTTTTTTTTTAATTTTTTTAGTGTTTACTTATTTTTGAGAGAGAGAGAGAGAGAGAGAGAGAGACAGAGCACGAGTGGGGGAGGGGCAGAGAGCAAGAGAGACACAGAATCTGAAGCAGGCCCCAGGCTCTGAGCTGTCAGCACAGAGCCCGACTCGGGGCTCGAACCCACAGACTGTGAGATCGTGACCTGAGCTGAAGTCGGATGCTTAACCAACTGAGCCACCCAGGCGCCTCCAGAATTCTTAAATGAGCCCAAGAATCCTGCCCCCTAGTGTATGTGTCCTGTATAATCCCCTTTGCTTGAGTCTAAGTATGATGCAATCGTCTTTCCTGTGATTGCCTTATGTAAGACCCTGTCCTAGCTGACTGAAGAATCTCCTGCTGGCTTTGAAGAAGAAATTAGCATGCTGGGAGAGACCCATGTGGCTAGGACCAGAGAGGAGCCGGGAGGAGCTGAGAGTGATTCCCAACCAACAGCCAGCAGGAAGACGGGGACCCCAGTCCTGCAACTGCCAGGAACCAAATTCTGCCAACAACCTGAATGAGTCTGGATGGGAACCCTAAACCTCAGATGACATCGCGGTCCTGGCTGTCACCCTGATTTCTGCCTGGTGAGACAGCGGGCAGAAAACCCAGTTGTGCAGTTACCCAATTTCCAACCTACAGAAACTGTGGGGATATAAGTGGGTGTTGTTTTAAGCCACGAAGTCCGTAGCGATTGGTCACACTGCAGCAATAGCAAAGGAACGCACTGATGTCGATCTGCTCCTCCGAACTGTAAAGCTAGGTGCAAGCAGCAGCATTTCTGCATTCGATGCAGATGCGTGTCCAAACTGAGACAAGTCAGTCAAAGAACACATGGCTTTGATGCCCATGGAACCTCGTGCCGCTGTTCTGACAACCCCTTGGGGGAACTCCCTTCCACCAGTTAGCAGAAGAGAAACCACTAGGAGGCAGGGTCACAAATTAGTGTGCGTTGGAGTGGGTGGAGGCTGCGTTACAGCCCCAACTCGGGGCTGCCTCAAAAGAGAGTCGTGAAGGGAGAGCTTCCCGTGGGCAGAACTTCAGGTGGTACCTGACTGCCCCCTCCAGTGGAAAAAGAGATAGCCTGAGGTGTGGGTCCACACTGATTCGTGGGCAGAGATTCCTGGGTTAGCTGACTGCACAGTAACTTGGAAAGAACAAGATTGGGAGGCTGGGGACAAGGAGACAGGTATGTGGACCAGCCTCTCGAAACAGGCCGTGTGTGAAGACATCCATCTCCCATGTACATGTAACCACTGCAGAAGAGGCTTTCACGAACTAGAGGAACAAGATGGCCCATCCTCGGGATGTCAGTTAATCTTTCTCCCCAGCGAGTCCTGTCCTCACTCCATGGGCTCATGAGCAAAGCGACCATGGCAGCAGGTGTATTAGTCTGCCTGGGCTGCCATAACAGACTGGGTGACTTAACCAACAGAATTTCACTAACCATAGTCCCGGAGGCTGGGAAGTGCAAGATCAAGGTGCCGGCAAGGCGGGTTTCATTCTGAGGCCTCTTCTCTTGGCTTGTAGGTGGTGCCGTCTTCCTGTGTGCTTACATGACCTCTTCTCTGCGTGCATGGAGAGGAAGAGAGAGGGAGCTCTCAGTGTCTCTTCTTATAAAGACATTACTCCTGTGAGATCGGGGCTCCACCTGTATAACTTCATTTAACCTTAATTTCCTCAGTAGAGGCCCCATCTCCAATATGTAAATTACTGGGGGACACAAACATTCAGTCCATAATGGCAAGGGTAGGGGCTTTTCATAGGCTCAGCAGCATGGACTTCCCCCTACCAAAGCTGATCTGGCGACTGCCGCTGTTGAGTGCCCAGTCTGCCGATAACTCGGGCCAAGCTGCCCGCTTTGGGCACCGCTCCCCAGGAAGCCATGATGATGGCACATTGATCACATTGGGCGTCTTCCATTATGAGGAGTGCATCCATGAATCCTCATGGAATCTGGGTATAGAGTCGCCTTCTCTCCCGGACACAACTGCCAGCACCACCATCTGTGACCCTGCAGAATGCTTTATCCGCCACCAGGGCCTGCCACATTGTATTGCCTCCAACCAAGGATTGCAATTAACAGGGAGAGAAGCGTGGCGGTGGGCTTGCACCTAGCAGCTAGCCTGCAGGGGCGGAGGGGCGGCCTTCTGAAGTTTCCTTTACAGCACCAGTGGGAAGGGAGCACCCGGGGAGGTAGCAGATCTGTCACATAGGATGGGAAGTGTGCCTTAATCAGTGACCAGTGGATGGTGCTGTCTCCCGCCAGGAGCATCCCCGCTCACTTTGTAATTGAAATAACAGCTTTCTCGTATGGAATTCGCATGCCGTACCGTTCAACCATTCAATGTGCACAGCCCGATGGTGTTTAGCGTATTCCCAGTTATGCAACCATCACCATAGTCCACTCACTCTCACACCTCCATAACTCTCTGCCATAACTCGTTTCCCATCTTTGCAACACAGCAGATCGTATCGAACCCTGCCCAGCTTCCCTCAGATTCCTTTTTTCCATGTTTGGGCCCCTCCTGGCTTCAGTGTGTTTTTGCGTCTGACAGATGGATCTGAGGCTGTTTTGCAGAGACCATCCCCTGGGCTCCCAGAACCTGCTTGGCCCACAGGTCAGACGGTTGGAGGTGCCTGGGCATGTACATCACCCTCCAGGGCAGCCCTTAACCAGTGACTGAGGGCAGAGGGGCGCAAAAGCCCGATTCTCTGACCTCATCCAGATAACTTGGAGGCATAATGTATACTCCAGAGCTGTCACACTGAGGCTGAGCGCTTACCTGAAATGGCATCAGCCTGGCTTCTCTCTCTTCCCTGTCCTGCTCCCCACTCACCCTTCCTGGCCTCCCCCAAGAGTACTTCTTTCATAAATCACTTCTCCCCCAAACCTCATCTTGTGTGTGTGGGGGGGGTCTGCTTTTGAGGAATCCACACCATGATAGCAGCCTTTGTCTCAGCAGGTTTGGGGGAGCTATTTCCCAGTAGCCTTTCTCAGCGGTTTCCACTGGGAACCACAGCCATGATTCCACTAAATTAGGAGCTAGGCTTCCTCTTAGCCACCTTGACCCCCGCGATCTACAGAACTAACAGGCAGAGTTGCCATACTGGCCTGGGTGGGGGTGGATGGTGGTCCTGATTCCCAACAGGCAACCGAGCTCTGCTGCACATGGGGAAAAGGAACGTCTGCCTGCAGCCTGTGTACTTACTGCGGTCAAGGAGAGATGCTTCCATGTCCTCTAATGGCAGCTGGGGGGAAGCTGCAACATGCAACGAAGACAGGATGACCGAGGACTCAGGCCCCGTGGGGGGCGGGGAGGGGAGGCGGTGTTCAGAACTGGGTCACCCTACCACATACGGAACTCCCACCAGCCCTTACAGAGCATAGGGGGACATAGAATGAGGGCTAGAAGAAAGTAGTAATGATTCCTGACTTCTGCCCCTCAATCCACTACAGACATGGTGACTGCAACCGCTATCTATCGTACGTTGATCGATCAGTTTCCTTCCCCTTTCTTGCCACCTAGCTCGTGCTCTAGTTTAGCTTTCAGGTGGGAGCATGACTGAGTGACAGCACTCCATGGCGATACAGCAGCTGATGCACTTCCTGCCTCGCCCCCCATTTTGAAGATGAACGTCTCTTGCCCTGAGAGAAGAGCAAAGACACTGAGGGGCACAGGGGTGGACTGCAATAGTGACTCTCTGATTGCCCCTCTCCAGCCTATCCTCTGCCCTTCTCTGCCCTATTCTGTGCTGAGGGGCCAAGCCAGATGGCTGCAAACAGCATCACGCGGGCTCCTTTGCCCTCCAGCTTCTGGCTGGGTTTGGCCAACGGAAGACACTCGCAGGAGGTCTGAGGGCGGGAGGAGAGCAAAGCAGGGCTGTTTCTAACTAGTCCCTCTATGGTCTGGGCTACTTTTTTGGGCTGAAGTTCTATCCCTTTATGACCACAGCAGGCTTCGGCGCACTCGGGGAACACTACTTGCGAGCCTTCCAAGTTGACTTCTGTTTCCTACCAGAGCCCTCACGGCCAGGAAACCTGTCAGACATGCAGTTAGAGAGGTCATGTAGATAAAGGTGTCACATGTCCGGAGCCCAGGCTAGCCCTTACCACGTACTAGATGGAGGGTAAGGACACGGACCTGCATGAGCCACTCTAGAGAAAGAGCACTGACAAGCAGAAAGGAGGGTCCGGGACCCACTGGGGAGCGCCAGCCTCCAGAAGGCAGGCAGAAGGGGCAAAAGTGGCAATGGGTGGAGGAAGAGCAGCCATGAGACAGGAACGAGGAGAGAAGAGTGTTCCGGAAGTCTAGAGAAATGGGTGAAAACGTGTTAGGAGGTCAAGGGAGCAGAGGACAGAGAACTGACCACAGGACTGGCCAAACGGTCATCACTGGTGATGGGTGATGCTAGATGTCATCCTTACCTGTGATGAGCCCAAAAAAGAGACAAGGAACTACTGTGAAGTCTTGGAGGGAGACATGCAGGGCACATCAGGCATCAAAGGAGAGCAAGGCTGGACCTCCTCGCAGGGCTCTGAGCAGGCTACTCAGAGGTGCCCATGAGGCTCGAGGGAGGGCTTGCCTAGGCAGGGGACACTGCACAAGCACAGCCTAGAGGCATTTTGGGAAATTCCAGTGCAATGAGGACTAAGAGGCATAGAAGACTCTGGAACAATCAGTTGGGTTGCAGGTTTCAAAGGCCTTGCAGGCCAGCCTGGGGAGCTGGGCCTCGGTCCTGGGGCAGTTGGGAGCCAGAGAAGGGCATAGGTGGGGGAGTACTCAGATTGCGGTGTTAGGATGCCCAGGTCAGGATATGGGAGGGAAACACCCATCTCATCGTAGGCGCAGTACAAGGCCAGGCCCATTGTAGGTGCCTGACGAATGCTTATTGACTCTGGGAACAGAACATGGGCTGTTGCGAATATTGAAGATATTGAAGTCACCCCATGACTGATGTTAATATACTGCGGTAGTAAAAAATTTACTCCAAATTGGAAAAAAAAAAAATCTAAAAGCCAGATGTTCAAAAGCACTGACTTAATTAAAGACTGACAGCGAAATGGCCAGGGTTTCAAAACCAGGTATGTCTCACACATTTCACAACGAGGTGTTATCGCTTATTTTCCCAAGTGGGGGGATGTGGGGGGAGCAATCGCTTTAGCAAATGGCTGACAATGTTGGGAGGTAACTCAGGGTTTGCCGGGCAACTGGCTTATAGCTGGGAATTAATTGCCCATGAATGTGGAAAAACAGCCAAGTCCACACAGAGTGTTCCATGGACTGCATCTACTACCAAGAAGAAGAAAGAAAGAAAGAAAGAAAGAAAGAAAGAAAGAAAGAAAGAAGATGTTCTGATTCCAATTATAAAAAGAAAAAAGATGAAGAAAAGGCACCACCCAGCAGCTAATTACTGACAGGCCAATGCCTGCACTAGCTCAAATGCAAGAGCTGACATGATAGAATGTTCACGTCTTACTATCTGCTGTTAATAAAATGTAGCACAAAGGCTCAGAGGTGCTGTGCATCTGCTCACAGGATGCCGCACAGCTTGGGGAACCCTCCCCAGCCTGCCTACCTGCTGATTCACCGAGGCTTAGGGTGGAAACCCTAGCCTGGGCTTGAGGGCAGGGGCAATGGATGTCCTCGGATGGAGAGTGGTCAGCCCCAGAAGGAGGGGAGCATGGGCTGGAGCCTGCTGGCCAAGATTCCCTCTGCAGATCTGCTATGGATGTGTCACCAGCCAAGGGTCTCTGAAGGCAGAGGGGTCCTCTGGATGGCCCCCAGTGGGGCCAATGTTGAGAAGAACATTTCAGTAGGAAAAAACACTTATAAAAATTAAGTGGACACTCGTAGCAAAAGATTGGAAACAACCTAGAAGTCTCATAGCAGGGGGCGCCTGGGTGGCTCAGTCGGTTGAACATCTGACTTCGGCTCAGGTCATGATCTCACGGTCCGTGGGTTCGAGCCCCGCGTCGGGCTCTGTGCTGACAGCTCAGAGCCTGGAGCCTGCTTCGGATGCTGAGTCTCCCTCTGTCTCTGCCCCTCCCCCGCTTGTGCTCTGTCTCTCTCTGTCTCAAAAATAAATTTAAAAAATTAAAAAAAATGTTTTAAAAAGTCTCATAGCAGGGCCCTGTGAAATAAATTAAGAGGCATCCATTCGATGAAATACTACACAGCTGCTAACAAGAATGAGGCAGCTGGGAGGCCCTCCAAACTTTAATGCAGAAGTTCATGATTGGGGTTGGGAAGAGAATTAAGGGCTCTGTGAACTTGGCTGGGGAAGAATTACATCTTGATTTTCACTAACCTCTAACTGTAATTTAGTGTTTCCTTCAATTAGGAACGTAGGCCACAAAGCCCAGAAGAATTAGCAGTGACATGATCACCAGAGAAGTCACAGATTTTTCTCATATCACTTTACAGTTGCTGCAGGTATCTCAAAAATATCAATTACATCACGACTTTGAAACTATTCATAATGATTACACCCACCACTAGATCTTGTTATTTAATGCATTAGGAAAGAAATACATGTATTACTAAACCACAAATGTATTTCTCTATTTTGACAAGTATATTAAACATAATTGGTTTCCTCTGTAACCTTGTGTTTTATTTTATCCATTTAAAGCACTGCTCTGAAAAGGGGTCAGAGGCTTTCCCAGACTGACAAAGGGGTCCATGGCTCAAAAACGACTCCAAAGCCCCGATCTGGTGTTAATGAAAGGAGAAATGTGCAGAACAGCATGGCTCATATGCTACAATTTGTGGGGTTTATTTAAAAAAAAAAAAAAGCAGGTCAATGGAACAGATTAAAAACTCCAGAAATAGACCTACACGAGTAGGTCCAACTGATGTTTGACAAAGGTATAAAAACAATTCAATGGAGGAAGGGTGGTCTTTTCGGTACATGGCGCTGGAGCTCATGGACATCTATGGGCAAAGGAGGAAAAAACAATGAAAAACAAAAAACAAGAAAACAAACCCTCAACCTAAACTTCACACCTTATTACAAAAACTAAACGTAACATGTAGAAGGGAATCTGAATAAGTTGAGTGGACTGTGTCAATCGCAATATTCTGGTTGCGATCTTATACTATAGTTTTGCGTAAAGTAACCATTGGGGAAAACTAGGTCACAGGTCCATGAGATTCCTCTGTATTATTTCTTTTTTAAAAAATTGTTGGGGCGCCTGGGTGGCGCAGTCGGTTAAGCGTCCGACTTCAGCCAGGTCACGATCTCGCGGTCTGTGAGTTCGAGCCCCGCATCAGGGTCTGGGCTGATGGCTCGGAGCCTGGAGCCTGTTTCCGATTCTGTGTCTCCCTCTCTCTCTGCCCCTCCCCCGTTCATGCTCTGTCTCTCTCTGTCCCAAAAATAAATAAAAAACGTTGAAAAATAAATAAATAAATAAATTGTTTTGGGGCGCCTGGGTGGCTCAGTCGGCTAAGCGGCCGACTTCGGCTCAGGTCATGATCTCGTGGTCCGTGAGTTTGAGCCCCGCGTCGGGCTCTGAGCTGTCAGCACAGAGCCTGATGCGGGGCTCCAATTCACTAACTGTGAGATCGTGACTTGAGCCGAAGTCAGATGCTTAACTGAGCCACCCAGGCGCCCCTCTGTATTATTTATTACACCTCCAAGCGAATATATAATTATCTCAAAACTAAAGATTCATTAAACAAAATAAAGCTTGTACAAATTATCTCTGGAAGGAGACACAAAAAAGAGGGGACATCACCGAGGAGAGAAATGAGAAAGGACAACAGGGGTGGGGAAAAACTCTTGTTTCTGGCTTATGCTTTTAAATTGTGTACAATTTCCATGAATTCCTTATATTCACAATTAATTGTTTTTACTGTTTATTTATTTATTTTGAGAGAGAGAGAGAGAGAGACAGTGAGCTGAAGGAGGGGCAGAGAGAGAGAGGGAGAGAAAGAATCCCAAGCAGTCTCTGCGCTGCCAGTGTGAAACCCAAAGTGGGGGCTCAAATTCACCGCAAGATCATGACCTGAACCAAAATCAAGAGTCAGGCACTTAACCGACTGAACCACCTAGGCACCCCTCACAATTAATTATTTTCAAAGAAAAACAAACATCTCCTGGAGAGAGATAAAGAAATGAGCATGAAAAGAAATCAAAACTATTCCCTAGGTTACACTTGAATTGCAAGCATTATGATTGATCAATTTCCCAGCAACCTTGTGAAAGGATTTCGATTACAATTTTAATATGCTATTAATACTCAGCTCTTTAAAAACTGACTTCACGCTTCTTTGTTCATTTTCAAAATGAAATTAAAGGGTTTGGGGGAAAAAAAATTAATGGTTTCATTCCTTGTGTTAAGACCCGAGCTGGGTTGCTCTTTGTATTCAACCTGTCCATGTCTTGAAAACCAGCTGCACTGGGTGGACTGCAGTCAGGCAGCAAGCCCCAAGACGCACCATGACTTCCTCAAGACTCATAGCCCTCCCTTTCTGGGAAGCAGGAAAGCACAGTGTGGTTAGGAACTTAGCTCTAGACTCAGGTGCAACTCAGATTTAATCCCGGCTCTGCCATTTATAGGCACTATGGCCAAGTACAAGAACTTAATCTCTGTAGGTCTCAGTCTTGCCATCTGTAAACCAGGGGTATTATGGTGCCTGCCTGGAGGCGTCGCTGTGAGAATTCGCAGAGAGCATTTGTGAAAAGTGCTCAGTACAGTGCCTGGCACATGGGGAGCGCCTGGCAGTAAAGAGCCTCAGCTATTGGGCTTTGCAATTCTTAACCTCCTGACACAGTTTCAAAGAAGAGGCTTCTGTCAACCATCCAACGACGCAGGTACCATATACTGTACATTAAGAGGTGGCATTAGAAGTGGCATTTCAGGGGCGCTTGGGTGGCTCATTTGGTTAAGCGTCTGACTTTGGTTTAGGTCATGATCTCACAGTTCTTGGGTTTAAGCCCCGCGTCGGGCTCTGTGCTGACAGCTCAGAGCCTGGAGCCTGCTTCAGATTCTGTGTCCCCCTCTCTCTGTGCCCCTCCCCACTCATACTCTGTCTCTGTCTCTCAAAAATGAATAAACGTTAAAAAAAATAAAAAAAAGAAGCAGCATTTCATACAAGAGCTTCCTGTATCCTCAGCACACCCCTGAACCAATGTTACAGGGGCCAAGGGAGGCTCAGGGAAGAGATGCGATGTGCCCAAGAACACACAGCTAAGAGGAGGCAAGGGGTGGGGGGGTTAGCTGGGGGTGGAGCCCCTGGGGTGTGGCCAATGAGAAGAGGCTGTGACCCATCTAGGGTCTCTGAACAGCCCCCCAGTAAGGGGAACGTAGGCCCAGGTCCACCAAGACCACAGCACCCAGGAGTGGAAGGAGCTGTGAGGATCCCCAGAGCTGTAGGGAGAGGGTCTCATCCCCTGCGCTGGGGCCAGAGGGGTGTGTTTCGTCTCCAGGAGGGTGCAGAGCACCCCCACCCGACTCTCCGGGAAAACTGGGGGCATCACGGTGGGAGAGCTTCTCTCCAGTAAGGTTTGAGGAACCAAACCTATTTGTGCAGCCTTAGAAGACACAAGGACACAGACGTCCTTGCTCTGCACAAGCCACAAGAACAAGCATTCTGTCAATCCTGGCTCACACAGTGGGGCTTAGGTGAACCCCAGGCCACGATGGGAGCTCAGGCAACGGGAAATGCTGACCGCCTTCTGGCTCAGAGGCCCGGAGGGCCCTTCCCACACCCATCACCATGATGCCTACTTTAGTATTTTCTCAGGAGGCTCTGTGTACTATGGTCAGTAGAGTGGAAGTGGTTTCCAGAGGCAAAGATCCTTAGGCTGTTCTCCCTATACTATGCTAGAATCTGCTCAGAAACTAGGGAGCTTTCATATGGTTAAAAAAAAATCTGAAGATAGGAACTCAGGGGAAAATGGGTATCAAAAACTCTGTAACTGGTGCCCACGGATGTATGTGGCCCTTTGCACACCCTTAGAAGCTGTGTGACATTGGGCAAATCGTTATCCTTCTCTTTGCCTCGCTTTCCTTCGTGAAATAGGGATGATAACGCACCTCTTCCCTGGATTGTTGTGAGGATTAAATGAGGGGAGGGGTGCAGTGCTCAGCACACAGCATAGTTTCAGTGAAGGCTCACTCCCTGTTCATCTGCCCCTTTGTGGGACCCCAGCAGACAGGGCACAAATGTAAGGCAAAAGATGCAGTGAGCGGCGAGAGCAGGGCATCTCAACTCCTCACCCCCAAATCCCCAAGATGGCCCTGAGATGCAGCCATTCATTCTGCAACAGGCACTCGGTAACTACTTGCCGAACCAATGCTGAGCCCACATTGGGAGCTGGGGACTACAGGGACAAATGAGACCTTGTCTCTGCCTCCAGGAAATTTGAAGACTTGGGAGAGGGGCATCTATTCAGTGGGATGAGTCATGTGATAGAGGGCTACAGAGAGCCTGGACAGGCTGAGTTGGCCTGGAGGAGGGGGCAGGTGAGCTAAGTCTGAAAGGGTAAGTAGGAGATGAGGGGGTGTACGTGCAAAAGTGCAGAAAGGAGAGAGAGAGGAATAAGCCATGGGACGCTGGGGTTGGGATTGGGGCTGGTGTCTGAAATATAGGAGGGTATCTATTTCACAGGCACAGCAAAGATGATTGCTGAGCAGTTGGCAATCACACAGCCCAGCCTAGAGGCTCATCATTCTGATTTCCCAGGGAGATCCCAGGTCTCTGGGGGGCGCTTCAAGCCCTGAGCTGCGGAAACCTATTCTTCCAGCTCAGCTGGCAACGGACCTGCGCGTGTCTCTGAGGCCAGTCGCTAGGCAACAGGCCCCGCCCACAGCTGCTCCCCGCGCGCCCTCTCCTGGCGGCTTCCTGACAGTACCTCCGGCGTCAGGCAATGCCAGCCAGCTGCCTTCCAGAAGATTCTCCCAGCTCATAGCCAAGCCTCGGTTTTTAGGGATGAGCAGTGCTGCCGCTGGCTGCCGGTCTCTCTGCTTCCCATCCTTTTCTGCCTGGACCTCGCGGACTCCACCCCTGCAAAACCTGGGCTGGGCCAGCCTGTGAGAGAAGAGGCTGGAAAGCTGGGCAGACAGATTGTTGCAGATACTGGCCTCAGAGCAGTAGGGAGCCATAGAAGGTGTGTGAGCAAGGCAGCATGCTCAGATCCTGTGTTTCAGTGCTCATGCTGAAGCTGCTTCAGGAACAGGGCATTCAGGGAGCAAAGATTGGATTGACTGGAAAGGCTACAGGGAGCAGGGGTCCACCGACACCACCAAGGTAAATAAGCATGGTGTGAACACACAGGAAGGGACAAGCTGGGGCTATCAGAACTTGGGCTTCACACCAGGGGTAAGGGAGGAAGGCAGGTCTCCAACCCTGTCCCACAGTTGGTCTTTTCACCACAGCAGGCACCTTCAAGGTTCCAGGAAAAGATGCTAACCAGTCTTCAGACATTCTTCAGATCACAGGCCTATAGAACTGAGCAATCTTCCTCTTCCTAGAGTCCTGTGGACATGGACTCTGGCAACAGGACACTGCGCTTCTCAGCAGGCCAGAGCTTCCTATCTCAAACCTCACAGGCTAACCAAACATCCTGTTTCCTTGCACTGGTCTGGAATGTTACAGAGTACACGTGGTCAGATTCTCCCACTTCTGTGTGCATTGAGCAAAAATGCTTTGATTAATGTAGCTTGGTCGAAAAATCTTTCAAAACATGGAGTCCAAGATAAAACAAAGTGTATTGAAAAAGTAGGGGTTGGGGCGCCTAGGTGGCTCGGTCGGTTAAGCATCCGACTTCGGTTCAGGTCATGATCTCACGGTCCGTGAGTTCGATCCCCGCGTCGGGCTCTGTGCTGACAGCTCAGAGCCCGGAGCCTGTTTCGGATTCTGTGTCTCCCTCTCTCTCTGCCCCTCCCCTGCTCATGCTCTGTCTCTCTCTGTCTCAAAAATAAATAAACGTTTAAAAAAAAAAAAAAAAAAAAAAGAAGTAGAGGCACCAATCCAGCCTCACTTGGCCATATTGACAGGTCAGGGTCCAATGAGGGCAGGGTGAGAGAGGCCAATGGGAATCCAGGGCCACTGCAGTACTGTGGAGCCAAGGACAGGACTGGGGTGGGGGGGTGCGGGTAAGGGGGTGTTTCCGACTCAAAGCCAGGCTAATCCAAAGCCAGACTGAAGCCAGTGCTGACCTACAGGCCTACAGGGCTTGGGTCTGCCCTGCTGAAAGCACTGTCTGTAAAGCACTAACTGAAAAATTCCTAGGACTGTACCTGTTCCAGTGCCTTCTAACAGAACAGGTCCAGGCCTAGCCACTACACCGATGGTGGGAGAACATGGAGTATCACTTCTCGGTGATCTTCCTGCCACTTGTCCTGTGAGGATGCTACAGGTCAGGCAGGCAGCAGGTCAGTCTGTTCTCTTGAAGACCAGTCCTTCCCTGGACAGAGAACAGGACACGGTCTCTCACCCAGAATCCTTCACTCCAGGTGCCCTATTCTCTTTCTGCACCCCCTACCGGGAGTGCCTACTTTCACCTAGTTCACTCGTGCTCTTTAAGACGTGGTCGAGGCCCCAACTTCTCCAGAAGGCTATCTCTGCCCACCCACACAGCCGGGGAAGGGAAACTAGAAGAAATCTTTATATTTTATGTGTCTGAATCCGATTTCCTCAAAGGTCTCCACTGCTTAAGAAAAAGGTAGTGACAGTAACAATAATAATTAAAAAAATCTAGGAGCCTAGCCCAAGTGTCTCACTTGATAACAGAGGGAAAGGGAAAGGGGAGGTAGACTAGGGAGTGGCTTGCCAGGCCCCTGACCCCCAACCCAACACTGCCTTCCACAAGGATTTAAAAAGAGAATAAACCTTCCACAAGAATTTCCAATGCTCATTTTATTTCAACAGTCAGCTGTCCCCAGAGAAGGAACGGATACCACAGATGATTTAGAAGCACCATTCTATTGTCTGAGAACTGTATCAGTGCTTACAAACAGCCTACTTTTTAAAGTTGGCAATCACTATAAAAATATCAAATAATCAAACTTTAATAGATTTTTAAACCAGAAATGATGCCTATAATGGCTTAAACTTTATGGATGGGAGCCCCGGCGGTCAGAATGCTTAGTAAAGCCCATTGGAGAAGGGGCGCGGGGCAGTGGCCAGGCAGCCCTCGGGAGCCCGAGCAGCAAGGAAGGACGCTGCAGAACCTGCCGTCAACGCCCTGGGCCCCCGCTGCTCCCACCAGCCACCTGGATGTGCTGGAAGCTTGGTGTCTGTGCCCCCAGCTGGGACCAAGCAGAGGCAGAAGCAGAAGGCTGAAATAGATGTGCCTCCTGTCCTGGAACCCGGCCTGAGGAAATCAAAGACCGCGTCTGGGAGTGAATCTGACAGCGGCACAACCTGGACACGGTTAAATTCATTCCTAAATGTGAGCTTCCACCAGCCCCCCGATCCTCAGAGCCCTGGCCTTCCCCTGCTAACCATCCTCCATCCTGTTCAGTCCCCCATCCCGGGACTGAGAGGACCCTAGAAATCACCCTCCTTCTTCCTGTCTTGAAATGGAAATTAACTGCTCTCTTAAGCCTACTACTATCCTTCCTCCCTACCCATCCCTGAACTCAAACAAGAACATCATCGCTGTAACACCCCCAAGCGCCCCCGCTGCTGGCCCGATAGCCCGGACCTAGTCGGACTGCTCCTGAGAGGGCGGCTGGCTGGGCTCAGGCGGTGGTTCCTCCCCCTCCTTCTTCTCAGGCGGCACCTCGGGCGGCACCTCGGGCGGCTCCTGCGGTGCCGGTGCTGGCACCTTCACATCCTGGTCGTCTGTGAAGGACAAAGAAGAGGGGCTGGGTTTACAGGATTCACTAGGAGGAAGATTACCTACCTTCAGATGTAAACTTTCTATAAGGCATTCTCATCCTTCCTGGTCCCCGTGGAGAAGGACTTTGCCTCTCATTTGCTAGTCTGGACACTGGCAATCTGGCCCCCTGCCACATGACACAGACTCAGGTTCAAACTCCGGCTCTGCCTGTGCGAGCTGGGGGACAAGAAGCGAGCTACTCCCCAGCTCTGAACCTCAGTCTCTTTCCGTCAAATGAGAGAGCTACCTGGCAACATCGAGGTCAGCAAGAGGACGAGGGGAAACAGTGAGAACGCTAATGCCTTCCTCGTTCTAGGTTCTGTTTAATCCTCAGAATAACCTCGTGAGGTAGGAACCATTGTTAGTCCGCTTTTGCAGAAGGTGAAGCTGAGGCACCAGGGGGTGAATTAACTTGCCCAAGGTCACGCAGCTGGTAAATGCCAGAGCCAGGACCAATACCCAGGCTGTCTGGCTCCGGGGCCGGCATGCTTCAAGCTACGTCCCGTCTCCCCATCTTGTGGATCTAGGCATCTCACACACAGCCAAGTGTGCGACAGGCCTTAGTTTCTTTTCCTAAGGCGCCTCAGGGAAGGATAGAAGGGGGAAAAAATATCCTAGAACCTTTAAAGCTGCGAGTCTCAAAGAAAAACCAAAGCATTTCTACATCCAGAATTTCAGCTATCACAGGAACCCTGTGACATGACCCATTTTACAGATGAGAAGACGGAGTCCTAGAGGGGGTATGAATGCCCGAGGTCACCCAGCGCACCAGTGGCAGAGCTGCGAAGGACAGCTCCTGGTCTGTTTCTCTCTACAAGTGGCCTGGGGTAAAGGACCCTTCCCCAGCCGGCCCAACCCAGCTCCAGCTACTGCTCCAGGCTCCGCACCTGCCGTTTCCCTAGCCAGAGAGGCCCCAGCCGAGCCAGAGAAGCCTGGCACCTCTGGTCTTCTGAACACACCACATGCATGCCACCCTCCACGTCTCTGCCCACAGGCCCTGGTAAGGGGAGGGAATTAGCAGCGGACCTGGAGCCAGACAGAATTCTGCTGAAATCTAAGCTCTGCCATCTGCCACTTACATATGCGAGAAGCTCTCAGGGTGCTGTTGGTTTTCTCACCTGAGACTGGGGACCCCCTCTCTTAGATACTCGCATAGGGAATAAAGGGAGGGATATAAGGAAAGAGCTTATCCCAGGGTCTGATACATTTTAAGTTCTGTTCTCCATTACCCTTCTCTCCACATCCACTTCAGATCAGGTCCCCCTTCCTCTAGAAAGTCTTCCTGGCTCCCCCAGAAGCTGGACTACAGGTCACTTACCAGTGGTCTCCTTGTCTGTGTCAGACAGGACAGCAAGAGAGAAAGATGCCGGTGGCGGCGGCGGTGGCGGCGGCAGCGGTGGGAGGAAGTGGAGCGCAGACAGGAAGCCGGGCGGGAGGAACTGAGGCTGCTGCGGAGCCGGAGGCGGCGGGTAGTAGCTTGGCTGGAAGTCTCCCACCGACTCCGACACCTGCACAGCACACACACAGCAGAGAAGCCAGAGAGGAAGAGGCTTAGCCAGGTGGGCTATCAAACAGGTCTCATACTTCTAAATGGGGGGCTCCCCAAGAGGTCGATTCGCCTCTCTGACCTAAGCACCTGGGCACAGGGCACTCGGAACAGGGTGTTCAGCAAACACCCACCAAATAACTGAAGGCAAGAACAAATACCGGCACATCTCAGGTGAGCCTGGGGAGCAGCCAGTCCCACCGAGCCCTTTTGTATATGCTTAGATCCATGACCTCACTCCATCCTCATGACCCTAGGAGGGAGGTTCTGGTGTCACCCTCACTATAATGATGGAAAACAGTGTCAGTGAGGCGAAGCTTCGGGCCCAGGGCCACAGAGCTGGTAAGTGCAGAGGCAGAACTGGAGCCCAAGTCTGTCGGACTCCACTGCTCTGTGCCGAATGCATCCCAACCCCCGTGGCCCCATTTTCTGGTATAGCTAAGGACTTGGAATTGAGAGTCGGGGGCCTTTGGAGGCCCTGTTCCAATACAACAGCGTGTGGTGCAGCTGTTAGAGGCAAGGGAAGCCGGGGGACCTCAGCAAAGTAACTTCAACAGTTAGCCCTTCCATGTTTCTGTTCCTTCTTCAGAACATGGAAGCTGAGCTCATGCCACAGGACCCCAGGGCTGGAGTGGGGGCATCTGGAGTGAGGACTACACAGATTGGAGCTTAACCCAGAAAGACACGAATGTAATAAAAAAATAATAAATTTCATTGGGGCGCCTGGGTGGCTCAGTCGGTTGAGCGTCCGACTTCGGCTCAGGTCATGATCTCACGGTTTGGCAGTTCGAGCCCCGCGTCGGGCTCTGTGCTGACAGCTCGGAGCCTGGAGCCTGCTTCGGATTCTGTGTCTCCCTCTCTCTCTGTCCATCCCCTGCTCATTCTCTGTCTCTCTCCCTCTCTCTCAAAAATAAATAAACATTAAAAAAAATTTTTAAATAATAATAAATTTCAGATGTAGTTCCTATCATTTACTTCTCCATCCAGATCCTTTAGAGCAGCGATTTACATGCCATGTTCTAGAGAATCCTAATGTCCTAGAAGAGATCTGATGTGCTCTTAAAAGTGGTCTTTGTTAAGGCACTTTGAGAAACCCCACACTGCCCCCACACTGGTGAGTCACACATGAGCATGTTAAAGCCTTGAGACAATCTGCAAAAATCATTTCCTAACTTAAGTTAACCACAAGGAAAGGAAGGAAGCCCACCTTTAGGTGCCTGCTACATGCCAGACCCTGTGCCAGGCACACATTACCACGCATTACACCTATTCCATCTGTCAATGGCCCCGTGAGATAGGTACTCTTACCCCTACTATACAGACCGAGAACCTGAGTGAGATCCTCAGAGGTTACATGACTTCCCCAGGCCATATGGTTAGGAAACAATGGAGGGAAGATTGGATCCCAGGTCTGTCGAGCTCCAAGCTTGTGCTGTTTTGTGGGAAGAGGACAGAGGAAGTAAAGAAGCAGCAAATGGGGCAGGGACAGGAATAGGAGGCTGAAGACCTCTCTGGAGAGTATCTCAGAGCCTGGGCACAGTGCAGCAGGACAAGGATGAAAGCAATTCATAGGCTCTTGGGTTTGAAACAGCTTCACAAATAAACGCCTGATCCTTTATCCAGACGTGGAGGGGGTGGGAAGGGGGATTATTAGTGCTTTAATTCCAAGCTGCTCAGCCAAGTCTCTCCCTGGATCACAGCTCCTGCCTGGGGCCTGTGGTGGCAGCTCAGGCCCAGATAAACCAACTGAGATCACACTCTTAACAAAGGCCGTCTGGCAAGCCTGTCAATCAGAGCCCTACCCTGGACGCCAGGCTCCATCCAAGCTTCTGTGTGAGCAGACGGTGGGTGCGTGCTCCACTTGGCCAGGGCCCCCTCTTTGTGTGAAGGCTGGAGGCACCGTGCTCTCCTTGAGCTGCGAGGGGGTGGCCAGCGCCCACAGAGTTCAGGGGTGGTGGGGAGTCAAGGGCCATGTTTGCTCCTCCTCTGCACGACAGACACACCTCAGGCAGCACCAAGTGCCAGGGCTCCAGAGTTGGGGTGACTGCCACTCTGTTACTGAGCAGCTGTGTAATCTGAATCCCCAGTTCTGTGACCATGAGCAACTACTTAGCTTCTCTGAGTCTTCTTCCTCCACTCTACAGTGGGGTAATACAGCGTGCCCTGATGGCTCACGTAAGGGTCAGGAGGCACCCCAGAAATTCTCAAGACCAGTGGTTTCCAAACGGTTTCCCCTTGAATCAATGGAAAAGGACTTATCAGTATCTAAAGTATCTAAAACAGACAGCAGAGATGCTGCTGGGGCTGCAGCAGGAGTGGGGACCCAGCGCCCTGGGTGCCTGACCTGCCTGGACACCTCTGGAAGCTCATCGCTCCACACTCCGCAGCTAAGACTCTCGGTATGTACATGTCAGGCGTTCCTCCTTCTTCTCAGTCACTTTCCGCGTTAAACAAAGAAGCCTGCTCTGTCCTCGCTCTTCTCTACCCTCCACCCAAGAGAAACACCTAACACCCAGGGTTAGGCTTTTAGTTCTGAGGGAGGCAGGAAAGGTAATAAGGGTCTACTTTTCCATGAGCTTGAGCTGCACTGGAGTGGACCTTCCCTACAGGCCCAGCCTCATGGGCCCAAAGTCAAGACTGGATACCCAGGCCTCTATCCTGCAGTCATCACAGATCTCAGGGTTGCCAAAAGGTAAAGGGCTTTTAACCACTCTGGTCTGCAAGGCGCTGGTAACCAAGGCCACAAAACCTGATCACCCCGACTCGTACCTCACATAACAGGGATGGCCTGACTCTTACATACTCAGTATTCAAAACTCCAGGCTTATGTCGGGGGAATGTTTCCATATTTTTCATGACTAAGCTTAAATTTCTCCTGAAAGCCCTCTGCAGTCTCAAGAGGCCCATACCTTTGGGCGGGGGACCTATGTCTGCTCCTGGCTCCGCCCTCAACTACGTGGTTCCAGGACAGTGATGCCTCCTTTCTGGTACCCAGCAAAATGAAGCACCCTTCCAACATCAGCATCCCGTGAGTCCAGGCTGCTGGTCACTCACCCGGTCGGTGGTACTGTGTGGCTATTCCCGGGTTTATCTGAGATGTGTCTGCATTCGTTCTTGCTTGAGCTCCCAGCTCTGAAAAGCACATGCCACAGCCCAGGCCAACTTGTTTACACGCGAATGGACTTGCCTACACATGTGCACTCCCACAGGTGTACATGGCACAAGGTCAATGTTATATCCATCCTGCCAGTGCTCAGGGCCTGGCACAGCCTGGCACAGCGGTCTGCTTCCTGGGATTGAGGATGTGTAATGGCAACAGGGCATGTGGGGTAAGGAGGAACCAGGAAAGGAGTGAGGATGGGACTTACCAAGCTTCCTCCATGGTAGGGGCTGCAGGACACATGCCGGAAGCCCCGCTGCAGGGGGATCCCCGGAGGCGGGGATCCATCCTGGTAGCCCAGCGGGAATGCACAGTAGGAATGCATGTTGGAGCAGCTAGGGTACAGCTTGGAAGGCTGTCTCTCCAGGTGCTCAGGCCCCACCACATGATCTGAGCTGATGTTCAGAGGGAGCCCTGAAAAGGTAAGCAATGATGGAAGTGTTAAAACAACACAGAGCTAGGAAAAAGAGCATCACATCACTGTGCGAAGGCAGCACACAACACTCAGATCCACTTACAAAGATCTCCCACGTCCATTATGCTTTTGATGCTCCCTGCTTTTTAAGCCCTTCAGCCACGTCCCCCTGCTCTTAGAAAAAGTCCTTGGCATAGCCACAAAGCCCCATGAGGGCTGGTGCCTGCCTCCACTCCAGCCTCCACATGCACTATAACCCAACAGCTTCTCCTTTCTCATCAACCTCAAGGCCTTCACAGATGCTGTTCCCTCAGTTTAGAAGACTTTCCCCCCTAATCCCACTGTGCCTCTGGAAGTCCTCAGCTCCTACTCTTCCTTCAGACCACAGCGAGACCATCAATTATTAGAGCTCTTTACATTGATTTGTGTGATTCCTCGACCGGTGCTGTCCCTCCCACAAAGACAAGATCCTTGAAGGCAACAAATGTGCCTTTGCACTCTTCACTTCTTCATCACTAGTGAATGGCACATAGTTAAATGCTCAGCCCCTGTTGAGATGGAACAAAGAAAGGCACTGTGTCTATGGAAAGGTATCTTCTAGAATTGCTATTTCAGGTCTGTCTTCCCCATCTAGTTTCCTGGGGACCCAAAGTTTACTAGAATGTCCCAGAAGATAGAAATGGCCTTCAGAAAGCATCCAGGCCGGTCCCCTTAGTGTAGAGGGGAGAGGCTGCCACAGAAGGAAGGAGCTTGCCCAAGGTGACTGAGCAGTTCCCCTAGCCTCCTGTGCTCTTCCTACCACACTGCCATAGGGAAAACCAAAAAAGAGCGTGTCTCTGCCCATAAAGAGCGTCAAATCTATATATGACTTGCGATTGAAATTTTAAAGAGGCTCCAATCTATGACTTGAAATTGTACTTTTAATAGTGCAAACCACAAGACATAGAGAACCATGTAATTTATGCATGTGATGGGTGGGGAGAAAAAGAAGCAACATCAATATTTCAACCGTTCTCCAACGGGGAACATAAAACGGTCTCATTCCCAGGCCCGGTAAAAGGGTGCGTAGGGGTGCGCAGGTGCAATGGGCTAGGGCCCTTGCAGGGGAAGTCCGCTGGGAGGAGCCTCCAGCTTCTAGAAACGGAAGGAGTGCGCAGGCGCAGTCAGGGCTGCGCAGGCCCACCCACAGTGGCCTCCTGAAGGAGGCGCCACCAGCCCAAGAAAAAGGCGGGAAGAAGCGCGCAAGCGCAGTAGGGCGCCTCTCGAACGTCTTCCTGAAGAAGGACCCACAGCCAAGGCGTCTGGGGGCCATTTTCTTTCTTGCTAGACGGCAAAGCAAGAAGCTAAATTTTAACATTTTAACGGCCGTCTGAACCGCCCGTTCCTTTCTAACCCTCTCTCGTCACCTTTTTCCAAAATGCCACCCAACCCAAATCTCTATTTAGAGGAAAGCTTCCCAAAGCAAGAGTACCTCTGGAAAGCATTTTCCCCACCCCCACCCCGAGGGTCCATCCCCGCAGGATCCAGGATGGCCTGGGCTGCCAGCGTAAGGCACTGGAGAGGAATCCCAGGCGGGGCGAGGCCACGCAGGGCCTGGGAATCTTACCGAAGTCGAACGGCGGGCTGGGCAGGGGCCGCAACGGACTGCGCAGCCCCAGGCGGTCAGGGCACCCCCTGCCTGCTACCTCCATCCCAAGCTGGGGCCCCACCGAACCGGGCATGGCCACGGCGGCTCGATCGCCGCTCGGCCCCACGTGGCCGCGGCCGCGGCCGCCCAGAACTGGCTGGAAGGCGCTCGGGCCGGGGCTCGGGCCCCGTGGGGGCCTCTCTGGAAAGCCAGCGGCCACGCGGCACTCGGGGCCTGGCTCCCAGTCTCCCGAAGCGGTCAGCAGAGGCAGCTGGCGGAGGCTTGCGCCCAGGGCTGCGGCCGCGGCCGCGGCCCCTGTCAACAGCTCCGGGCCCTGCGCGACGAGGGCCCCGTCCTGCTCCTCCTCGGAGGCCTGCTTCTTGAGCACCTTCTGCGCAGCCATGATCTTCTGGCGCTCGGTGATCAGGTAGCACTTCTCGCAGGTGCACTGCTTCCAGCGGCACTTGCCCGCATGGCCCTTGACCGGCACCAGAAAGCCATGGTTCCGGCACCTGGAGCACTTGGGGGTGCGCAGCATCTTGTCGGCCAGCTTGGCAGGGTCTTCCTTCATAGCACAACCGCCACCTCTGGGAGCTGCAGAGCGAGTGCGGCAAGGATAAGCGACGCCCCACAAGTCTCTGCTGCTGGGGACTTTGGATACACTTGTAACAAAGCAGTTCTCCGTAGTCCCGGGAACTGCTGCAGGACCCTTGCATTTTCCCTCCTTTTTTGGAGTGCAGAATTTGGAGTCGTTGTGTGCCTTGGTTAATTACATGCAAGGGATTGAGTTGATTAAGTTCTTCATGGAATACTATTGCATGTATGTCTTCTGTGTTATCTGAAGTCTTACGCAGTTAATTTTCCAAACTTTCTGTTCCCGCCACACCGCAAAGTATTTTTGTAACTTCAAAAAAGGCGGAGTGAAGTTCAACGGTCCACAGATTTAAAGCACCAGAGAAGCCGAGCTCTCAGTAAACCCATTCCAGGAGAAAAGCATTCTAAGAGGGAAACCGTGTTTCTCCTCCCAAAAGTTGCTGCTTCTGCTGAATTTCATTTCTCTCTCTTTGCTGAGAAGCAACGGTTCACAGTGATGCTTCCAGAATATTCTCAAGAGCTCCGTGCAGTGTGATGGTTGTGCAAGGGTCTGCCCTTAGAGGAAGACTCTTCTTGGTGTAGAAATGCTTTTCTGGAAAATGGTACATTGCTGTTGTGGATGCCTTCCAAAGTAAAGCATATTTGCGACAGGATATTTTAGCATGAGTTTTTTTATCATTTCTTAACGTTTTTTACCATTTCTTAACGTTGCCAGTGAATTTAGCTATCCCTATAAAGCAGCCTAAATATCGGGACACCTGAAAACTGGTACAAATTTCATAGTTTTACAATGCTTCTAAATTAATTCATTTTCTTGTCTGATAGAAATTTATGCCACTCTGAGGTCTTTTTTTCTTTTCTTTTTTTAGGCCCCTAAAATAGGAAAAAAAAAAAAAAATGGGTCACTAATACCTAAGTTGAAAAGCCTATAATCATAGGATCTGTCATATTTAAGGAGACAGTTACACTTAAAACCTGACTAAAATGTGTGTGTTTTAAACTGACCTTTTTCTGAATTTTTTTTTCTGGTAGGAGAATGGTAGAAGCCGAGGCCTGGTGTCCACCTTGATTTTCCTGAGCTCGTAGTAATGGCTGTCCTTTGCACTTCTCATGAGCCTCCAGACAATAGGAAATGGTTGCCCTTCTGAGGCTGATACCGAAAGCAGAAAAGAGGTTTGTAAAACCCTTTTCTGCTTGAAAGAAACATATTCCTCATTTTAATAAGAGGGCAAAAGTATATGCTTCCTGTATTATTTGGCCCTTCAGGAATTCCACTGGTAATTTTATAGCCATTTAAAGAGATCGAGATTTGTCTCTGCTTTGCTTTAACACCCTCTATCTTAGTTTTTGATTTAAAAAATATGATCCTGTATATAAAAGGACAGGCAAGCTCTTTTTCTGACTCCACCAATTCAAAATGTCTAATTTTTTCACTGCACTTGTCATTTGAAAATGGTCCTTAAAAATCATAGTTTCAGTACTGCTGTCAAAAAATCTGGGGCATAAACTGCATTGTTTCATGATAAGGTCATATTGCACATTATCAAATTTAAATTTTAACATCAAATAACATCAGATGATGAGACAAAAAAGAAAACTGCTCTCATTTACATTTCATGCTTGACCACCCAAGCTCTCTTCATTTTCCTATTAACGGTTTAAAGGAAAATCCTATTCAAAGCCAACTATTTGAATTAACATATTTTGCTCTTGTTAACTACAAAATGCTCCCATATTTACCTCATAGCTTTAGGGGCAAAATATACCCAAGGTGATGTGAATTTGCATCATGCTTTGAGAACATTAATAAACAACCATATATCTTTTTAATCAGTAGTCACATTATAAGATGCAAAAACCCCAGGGTTTACACAGTAAACAAATCTAAGAGAAAGAAAAAAATTCTAGTTTATTTCTCTCTTCCCTGGAAAGTCTCAATTTGTATAGATAAATTCCAACAGAGCTTTATTTACTTCACTCTTGGAAATTCAGGCAAACTGATAGTTTTGTTTTATTTGGTGTGATGACTGATTACTTCTTAGGCTGCTGCTTTTTAAAAGAAATATATACATTTCCTTAAATTGTTATTTTTAAAGGATGGTAAAAGTGAAAAACTGGAAGTCAGAAAAGGATGGGAGCCTTAAGTATATAGTGGACCCCTTCTTTCCTCACACCTAAACCTTAGGATACTTATGTTTAAGAAAGGCTGCATCCTTGTAAGCAGTAGTTTATAAAATAACAAGTCATTGGGGAACCTGGGTGGCTCAGTTGGTTGAGCATCCAATTTCGGCTCAGGTCATGATCTCACGGTTCATGGGTTCGAGCCCTGCATCAGGCTTGCTGCTATCTGAGCCTGCTTTGGATCCTCGTTGCCCCTCCCCAGTGTGCTCTCTCTTTCTCTCTCAAAAATAAGTAAACATTAAAAAAAAATAAGTCATAGTTACCAATGAATCACCAGTTTGACTAATTAAGCACAGAGGGGCTGGTTGGTGGTCATATGTGACTCCCAGGTTCAAGGCTCCTTTTCCCTGGAAGTCCCAAGTTTCCTGTCTTGAATAATGCCTCTTCTTTTCAGTTAATATGACTGCTATTGGTACTGTTTAATTTATATTCATTGTAAAGAGTCTTGTGTTATACAGTGCATGGAGGTATCATTTATAATCATTAAATATTGCATGCACTGTAATGCCTCCTTACTGGTAGTACACAAGAGTAAGGAAGTCCTTTTTTTGCCTATAGCTTCTTTCCCCTAACAGTTATAACCCAGATATCTGCTATCTTCCCCTTCTTCAGGCTCTCTTGAGTGAGCAATGAAAATTTTATTGAAGATATTGTAGGGGATGGAGGGGAGGATTTACATAACACATCCTATAGCAGACGCTTTAAAATCCTGCCTTAGCATTTCTGTTCTCTCAACATCCTCCTCTACTGTGCCGTACCCACCGGAGAGAAACTGGTCTGCCCCCAGCACCCCACCCCCCACTCCCAGTCCCCAGCCTCTCTAGTTTCTCTCTTCTTTCTTGATTTTTTTTGGGAGCTCTGTAACAGCTGTGACGATCTTATTTTCCTCTATGTCTAGCACAAAATAGACATTCGGTAAATATTTGTTGAATGTACAAATGGATCTTGCCTCCCTCTCCTGCCAATGTCAAAATTACCTCATCTCTGATTGGCACGGTAAATCGGCTTGGCTTCAGCAACTCTCCTCAAACATATAAAACAGAAAACCCACGATGAATAAGATCACTCTCCTGAAAAGCATTATTTGGTGATCAACTTTGGTTCCGTCAGCTCACCCCCCAACCTCTAATGGTTTAATAAAAGAAATAATCATTGCTAGCACTTACTGTTTATATATGCAGTAATTATTCAGTTCTTTGTGTGCATTAATTCATATAATCCTCACAACAGTGCTCTAAGGTAGGTGTGCTGTTATGTTCACCCCCATCTTACACATGAAGAAACTGAGGCCTAGAGAAGTAACTTGCCCAGGGTTTTATAGCCATTGAGTGGCAGAGCCATGATTCAAAACCAGAAAATCTATCCTCAAAGTCCATATTCTTATATCTGCTAATTAATATTTCTTCTAAATTAACACAGTGCTCTCCCCAAGAAAACTTTAGTGATGAATAGAAATGTTTGTTTTATTACATATCCCATTACAACTGGGGCAAAAGGGGGGAAGGAAGTATCAATCTGGGGAAGCTTCCTAAGATGCCCTGCTTATTAGTTGCTTTTCTTCACCCATAGCTGATATTTATTGAGTGCCAACTATGTGCTAAGTATAAGTGACACAGAAGTAAATAAAAAAGACAGGATCCTTACCTTTAGGCATACATTCTAGCTGTCAAGCTGGGCAGTAAACAGATAAAAGCTGGGGAATAGTGGGGGGTGGGGGGCATGTGGAGAGAACCAGGATTCTATGGGAATCCATATGAGGGCCTAACCTGAATCAAGAAATGAGCTCCCTTGAGGGGTTGATTTCTAAGCTGAGGCTGAAAGGATGAGTAGGAATTAGTCAGGTGCAGGGGCAGAAGAGAGGTGTGTCAGACAGAGTATTGGAATAGCATGTTTCAAGGCCTGCAGTGTGGCTATGGTAGAGTGAAGTCAGGAGACTGGACAGAGATAAGGAATAGAAGCTAAACAGTAGCCAGGGGCGACTGGGTGGTTCAGTCGGTTAAGCGTCCGACTTCAGCTCAGGTCATGATCTCACAGTCTGTGAGTTTGAGCCCCCTGTCAGGCTCTGTGCTGACAGCTCAGAGCCTGGAGCCTGTTTCCGATTCTGTGTCTCCCTCTCTCTCTGACCCTCCCCCATTCATGCTCTGTCTCTGTCTCAAAAATAAACAAACGTTAAAAAAAAAAAAAAAACTTTTTTAAAAAGTTAAACAGTAGCCAGATTGTGGAGGGAGTCCTTGGGGACAAATTATGGGTGTCACTATCTAAGATTAAGTAGAGGAAATGACATAGCAGAGCCAGCCCAAACTAGAACCCACACATCTAGACATGTCCCTGCCCTTAGTTTTTCTTTCAGAAAGTAGAATAATAAGTAACCAGGACTCACATAGGTATTGCAAGATTAAAATGAAGTTGAGTATGGTTTTCTTTGGGGTGGTTGTTCCAGGGGGAGCACGCACTCGAGGCTAGCCATGGCTCTGAACTAACACTATGCTAGCCAGGATTGTTTATCCTATGCCTGCAGCCCCGTTCACTGGTTCATGTGACCTCCCCTAGGAATCTCTTAAGAGTCACAAAGCAGCCGCGATGGAAGACAAAACAGTGACAGAAAAAGAGAGTGACATGAAATCAAACAGAAAGCAGTTGAAAAGGTTTTGTAGGTAAAGCCCAGAACAAACAATTCTGTGCAGAAAGTACACGATCTGGGCAGAGAGGGCATACTCAAGATGGTACAATTAACTGAGTTAGACCCAATAGCGCTGGGGCTAATGTTTTGTTTTCACTTGCTAATTTGATGAAAAAAATATTTTTACACACAGAAACTTTCACATATAACTGTTACATGTACTTTCATAGTACTATTTTTTGTCTTAAAAGATGAGAGGCACATATCCCTATAAACACATTGTTAATAGGGAATAAAAGCCTCAATATCACTCTCCTTTAGTAAAATGAAAATTTGGTTTTACACAACACGCATGAATTTTTTAAAATGTTTGTTTGTTTATTTATTTATTTTTGAGAGACAGAGACAGAGAGAGCACAAGTGGGGGAGGGGCAGAGAGTGAGAGGGAGACACAGAATCTGAAGCAGGCTCCAGGCTCTGAGCCGTCAGCACAGAGCCCAACGTAGGGCTCAAACTCACAAACCAAGCGATCATGACCTGAGCAGAAGTCGAATGCTTGCTTAACCAACTGAGCCACCCAGGCACCCACAACATGCATGAATTTAATGCCAATATATGCAAGGCACTGTTTCCGAATAAAAGGAGAGTCAAAAAGAAGAAAGGATCAAAGAAAATTAAATTTAATTTTCCTTTACATGTATATTCATCGTCTAGTTTCTTAAAACAGTAAATTCTTATTTATCCAAACAAAACAAAACAGTAAATCCTTACTTACCAAAACGCAGACTTTCCCCCTGAATTCTGCTTCTATGAGAATGGCAGGCAGATATCAGGAATTTATCTTTCAAGAGATCTTTTCATTTTATGTCATGGCATCAGTATAAATTCAGTCCATATTGTAACTGTAAACACATGACAAATACTGCTTTAGAGATAGGCAAACCGGGTGAGAACCTGATCACTACTCATTAGCTGTGTTACCATGGCTAGGTCACGTAACTTCTTTGCACCATAGTAGTACCAGCAGAAGTGATATTTGTCTAATATGCTACAAATTCCAAAGTACCCCACATTTATCCCAAATAGTATTAATATTTAATGAATGTGCCCACAGCTTTGCAGGTGAAGGGGTTCAGAACAAGTCTCCCCAACATGTGCTACTTTGGCACATGGACTATTTTGAGCCGAAGGCGATCAAGACCCTGCAGGCCTAAGAGAAACTTTCCACCCTTCCTTAACTAGAAGAATATGAATTGAGGGGTTTTGCCAGCATAAGAGTTATTATCAGAGATAAGTTTTATCTTAATGACCTATCTGTACGGCAGGGCAAACATCTGATTACCAATCTGCCCTTCTTCTTATTGGCCTGTGAATTGCCCTCCTCCCCTTTGAAGCCCCAGGCCCCTATCCCATTTCTTAGCTCAGGATGGCAAATATAAGCCATTTAACCTTAACGTTATTAAATGTCTCATGTATGTGGGGGTTTCCACACATACAAAACTAAATTTGTTTTTCTCTTGTCCATCTGTCTCATGTCAATTTAATTTAGACCAGCCAGAAGAATCTTTGAAAGATAAAGGAAAAATTTTCCTCTCCAACATAGGCATGGTCTCATTTAAATCATAGGACATCCCAGGGTACCTTGGTGGCTCAGTTGGTTAAGCATTCAGACTTTGGCTCAGGTCATGATTTCACAGTTCCTGAGTTCAAGCCCTGCACTGGCCTCTCTGCTGTCAGTGCAGAGCCCGCTTTGGATTCTCTCCCTCAAAAATAAATAAACATTAAGAAATTTAAATCACAGAACACCTACAAGGGAAGTACTTTTGTTATGTCCATTTGACAAATAATAAAACTAAGGCTTAGAGAGGTGAAGAAAATTCTTCCCCAAGGTGTACAGGAAGTGGCAGAAACATGTATGAATAGCTTCCAAGTCTGTTCTCTTAACCATTATGCTATCGTTGCCATCATTTAGTTATTTCATTTACATTAGACTTTTTTTTATAAAAGCAGATCTCTGACTCTTGCAGGATTATAGTGCATTTAGAATGCCCAGCACAGTGCCTGGTATCTGGCACATGGTTAGCATGCGTTACATGGTATCCGTGAGGAGGAAGGGCAAGGGAATAGGGAGTGAGAAGAAAGAAAGAATATCTCCACCTCCAACCAGGACATTTGATTCAGCTGCTCAATCTTTCCAGGTGGCTTCAGGCTCTCCAAGCACAGATTAAACCCAAGCTGACTGACACCATAGCTTTACCCCCATGTGGCTATTGAGCACTTTGAAGTGTGGCCACTCCAAATTAAGATGTGCTAAAAATATAAAATACCAGATTTTAAAGACATAGTCCAAAAAAGGATGTAAAATATCTCATTAATAAGTTGTAGAGATTATATACTGAAACAATGATATTTTGAGTAGATTAAGTTAAATAACATACTTTATTTTAATGTGTTTTTTTTACTTTTTTAACGTGGCTGCCAGAAATTTTCAAATTACGTATATGTCTCACCTTGTATATCTACCAGATAGTGCTGAAAGAGATTTGTCTATGCGGGCCTTCTTCCACTTCCAAAGAGTAGGTTTTTAACAGTAACTCAAATTTAAGCTCTTACACCACCGTCAACAGTATGCCACTTTGACACACCCCTTCTTCAGGTGGGCCACATGACCTTCACTAGCTTGAACCTACTCTGTGTCATTTCGGGCCTTTCTAATGGAATCAAAACTCTGTCTCGTGCTTTACAATTGGAAATATTTATCTGACTATTAGGATATGTCAGCTAGAAGATTCTAATAAAACTGTAGTTTGCATTTTGAACCTTCAGGTGTATTGATGTTATTTTTACAGGAATATTTTCATAGTGCTCTTGGTAGGTATAAATTGCTAGTAAAAAAATACGTAAACTAGAAAAGAAGGGTGTTATTTCATACTAAGGTTACACCATTCCTGAGATACATAACCCTTTAGATTCTCCTAAGATCCCAACCAGAGGGCATGGACAATTATGTACATGCTGCTTGATAAATGGAGTCCTTTGGACATGTAATATTGTTAGGAACTCTGGAAGTTTAATAGAAAATTATTTGATTTATGCCCTTCTCCCCCAGAACTCACCCCAGATAAACAGTTACTACCACCAGGAGCATTAGTGCTGCTTTGCACAAATAATTCCTTAAGCAAACAAAAGGCATGAGGATTTGTTATGAACGGTTTTCATCTAAGCATATAGGGATTATTACCTCCCACAACATTTTCTTTAAACATGGTTAGACTTACTTAGTTTAATGAGTTTGGGGATTGTTGCTTTTTCCCCTTCAACTTGCCAGATACATCAGAAATATTTATTTTCAGAGACAGTTTAAGGAACTCCGTAATTCCCAATCTGTTCAAGTTTTACAGTAAATCTGAGTTGAATGCCTGTCATTGTTCCCAATCTGGTCAAGCAAAAAGAAAAAAAGGCATACCGTTCATCAGAATAATTAGTTGATTGAGGTTAAATAATTCTAGGAATAAACATTTGACCCCCTGGCACATCATAAACCTCCTGGAGTGAGAAGGATTATAAATTAAACGTACAAGATTTAAAATCATCCAGATACACCCCAAACATTATTGCAGGCATGTGGGACACATTTAGATAAGTTAAAACCAAGTGTGGGTTTAGAGTTTAGCCATCTTTGATCAGTGGCCTACTAAAGCTTTATTGCTTTGGTGTGAGTAGAGGAATCGTGACAACAGTGCCCCCTGCTGCCCGAAGGCCACCTCCCTTCCCCGAAACAAGTTTCAGGGATTTTTAAGACACATGGTACCCCAGGAGATAATGAAATTCTAGTAAGTATAAGGAGCTCAGGAAGGAAAAAACAAACAAAAAAACCCAACTAACATTCATTGAGGGCTGACATTGCTCAAGCACTGTGATTTAATTTAACAATAATATGAAGTTTATCACAAATTCAGGAAAGAATAGGATGAAATCTCTGGATAAAGAAACCGAGGTTCAAGAAAGCTAGATGACATTTACAGGATTCATCACTAGAAATGGAATGAGCCAGGATTTGGACCCAGGTGTGCCTGGCTCCCAAGCCAGTGATTCTTATGTTGCGGCAAGATAGCAGTGGCTGGAGGCCTTGGGCACAGCTGAGACTCTTAAAAGTATCATGACCAACCATCCTGATTTGCCTGGGACTGAGAGGGTTCTGGGGACACTGGACTTTCAGTGCTGTAAATGGGAAAGTTGGGGGGCAAAACTGGGACAAGCTGGTTGCCCTAGCTAGAATTCAACTGAATAAAGCACCAGGCTAGGAGGGTCTGTTTGGGAGGGAGGAAGGCTGCCCAATCGTCTGTCTGTCCTGTTCCTCTCTGTGGCCCAGGTTGCTGTGCCACAGGTGCACAGTCTCTGTCCTATTTTATTCTGTGACACATCCTGGGGCATTGTCAAAGAAGTTCACATTTCTGCCAGCTATGATTTCTTCAGTTCCCATCCTAAATCATCAGTCAGTTGGAATTTAGTTAACTGAATAAATCATTCGCTCGAGTGGAAGAGAAAGAGCAGAGACTGGGGCATCACGGAAACATGAGTTCTGTGAGGATTAATGAGGGCCAGAAAAAGCGGGTGAGTAACAGAACTGACATTCATGGAATGCTTACTAATGTTCAGGGCACTGGGCCAGGTATTTTGTGCGATTATCTCTTCTTTTAACGACTCTAAAGGTAGCTATAATTAACCCTAATTACAGATTTTTAAAAGGAATAAATAAATGAAGTTCACAAAGAGACTAAATAACATGGCAAAGGTCATCCAGATGGAAAAAAGGGTGAAAAAATCTGGTACAGAAGCTTCCTAAATTGTTTCCTTCAACTTGTACATTTTCTTGAGCAATATATTAATGGTACAGAAGAAGTATCTCCTATGAATGAGATAAATTAATTTAACTTCTGTTTTCATGAAGTGGCCAGTGACTCATGCTACATGTTGGCAAAACATCCAAGTTACGCCTTCAGGACATAGAGGCCTAAGTAAATGGTACCTGCTGTTATTACTCTAGCCTTCTTTACTCCTCATTTTCTCCAAGCTCTATTTTTGATAGGGTTCAGCATTTCCCAAAATATACTCCATGGGAGACTATGTCTGTGAAATGAGAATAGGCATCCGGTAAGAAAGGGGTTCTGGGATCCAGTAAAATGAGGATAGCCTAAGTTAGCTAGTCAGCAGACATTAAAGTTCTTTCCTCTGAAACTTCTCACTCTGTAATAAGTTCATGTGCCCCATGAAGCTCCAAGAGGAAGTTCTAGTGCTGTGTTCTCAACCTTTTATTCATTACTGGCCCTCCGTTTCCTGAAGCCTTTTTAGACATTCCCTTAATCACTCCTTTCCATCCACCTGCCCCTCCCCCAAATAAAATACTAAGGAATAAGATTTTGGTGAGTAGGTTGAGTTTGGGGGGGGGGGGGCAAGCCATTGTATTAAGGGTTGAGTTTGGGGGGGGGCAAGCCATTGTATTAAGGGGTTTTTGCCCCCTGTGAACTAATTTTTGCCCCCTTGAGGATGACACTGCTTCACTTGAGAATGCAGGCTCTGGCATGAAATGCTTCTCAAATGTGTTTGACCCACCACTGACCTTTCTCAAGTGGACCAGTATTCCCAGGAACGTACTTTGGGAACCCCAATTTATTCAGCATGAGATAGTTTAGTTTAACACTTTTTGTTTTCTTATGAGTCAAGGAGAGAATCTCTTCTTTCATACTTATATTCCTGATGTGAAAAGATAAACTGAGACATATTAAAAGTTTAAGAGTTTATTTGAGCAAAGATCAATGCCAGTTGGGCAGCACCAAATGGGAAGCAGTTAGAAGCCTCCAGGGACAGGAATTAGGGGACAGACTTTCGTAGAGAAGATGCCAAAGCAAACCAAAGAAATTATCTGATTGGCGTTTTGCTTTATATGGAAAAGCCTAGTTGGCTATTTGTGATTGGCTGTCCTTAGTTTTCAATTTCTTAACATTTGCAGGATTACATTTTGGTTTCCTTCCATAGACTGCTAAAGCATTAAGTCCACCTTAGTCTATTTGCCTTGTTTAACTACTTTAACACTGGTATAAGACTATATAGTAAGGGGGTGCCTGGGTGGCTCAGTCAGTTAAGTGTCCAAGTCTTTTTTAAAAAATTGTTTTTAATGTTCATTTTTGAGAGACGGAGTGCCAGTGGGGGAGAGAGAGACAGAGAGAGGGAGACAGAGAATCTGAAGCAGACTTCGGGCTCTAAGCTGTCAGCACAGAGCCCGATGGGGGGCTCGAACCCACAGACCATGAGATAACGACTTGAGCCAAAGTCAGACACTCAGCCGACTGAGCCATCCAGCCACCTGGTAAGTGTCCAACTCTTTTTTTTTTTTTAATTTTTTTAAATTTAAATTTATTTATTTTTGAGAGAGAGAGAGATACAGAGCATGAGCAGGGGAGGAACAGAGAGAGGAGACACAGAATCCGAAGCAGGCTCTAGGCTCTGAGCTGTTGGCACAGAGCCCGACGCGGGGTCGAACCCACGAACTGTAAGATCATGACCTGACCTGAAGTCGGACGCTTAACTGACTGAGCCACCCAGCCGCCCCATAAGTATCCAACTCTTAATTTCAGCTCAGGTCATGATCTTATGGTTTGTGAGTTTGAACCCCACATTGGGCTCTGAATTGACCGTGCAGAGCCTGCTTGGGATTCTGTATCTCCCTCTTTCTCTCTGTGCCTCCCCAACTCACTCTCTCTCAAAAATAATCATTAAAAAAAAAAAAAAAGACTACAATAAGGACAGGAGTTCAGTAAGACTTGTTGATTGAGAAAATCTATATCTGCCTCTGCTCTCCATCAGGTCATCATCCTATGTTTGTAATTAGCACCCTTTTTTTTTTTTTTTTTTTTTATACTGCCAGTTTAAACAAGTATATGTTAGGAGCACCTGGGTGGCTCTGTTGGTTGAGTGTCCACTTCTAGATTTCAGCTCAGGTCATGATCTCAGAGGCGTGAAATCGATCCCCATGTAGGACTCTGTGCTGAGCATGGAGCCTGCTTAAGATTCTCTCTCTCCCTCTCTTTCTGCCCCTCACCCGTGTGCACACACACGCACACTCTCTCACACAAAATTAAAATAAATAAATAAAAATATGGTATAACATACATAAAGTGGCTAATGTTCACTAATCTTAAGTGTACAGCTTGATGAATTTGCACAGGATACAGTACTAAAATTTTTAATCAGAGAACCTTTAAAAAAAAATCTTTGACCTCCCATCATCTACATACTGTGGTTTTCAAACTTTAATGAAGGATCCACCCGAGGGAGCTTATTAAAATTGCATATTCCTGCCCTCAGAGATTCTCATTCAGAGGTCTGGGGTGTGATCTTAGATTTTAAATAAAGCATTCCAGGTGATCCTGATGAGGTGGCCTATGGATCACACTTCTGAGAAATGTTAGCCTCCCTACAGGATAAATGTTAAAGTGCTGAATAAGGCATTAAAGCTTTCCCTAATTTGACCCGATTTCTCTTTTTCTAGACTCAACCCTTGCTAGTTTCCACCGTGTTGAATTACTCACCCCTCCTCAGTACTTCATGTATTCATGTTTCCCCTAACCTGGACTTCCATTTCCATCTACTTTATGTGACAGCCTCCTACTCATCCTTCAAGACCTCGCTACATGGTCATCTCCTCTGGGAAGTCTTCTCAACCTCATGAGATAGAATTGGTTGCTCCCTCATTGTTCACACAGAACTTGAATCAAACCCCTATCATAATACCACACAAGGCTGATTTTTAAATCCCCTTGTTTAAAAATAAGCAGGACTATATCTAGCTCCTCTTTGAGAGAGAGAGAGAGAGAGAGAGAGAGAACGCACTACAAGCTGGGGAGAAGGGCAGAGAGAGAATCTTAAGCAGGCTCCATGCTCCGCATGGAGCCCCACGCAGGTCTCAATCCCATGACCCTGGGATCATGACCTGAGCCGAAATCAAGAGTCAGATGCTCAACTGGCTGTGCCACCTGGGTGCCCCAGTCTAGCTCTTTCTTAAATCCCTAACCCTCCACAAGGCCCAGCACACAGTGGGTGAATGAATGAGTGAATGCTAGTGATTTACACGTGGAGTCACTCAATTCTCACTTTGCAAGCCAATGAGACTGCAGTCCCCCTAGGGGAAGTGAGGGTTTCTGCCTCACTTTTGTGATCTCCAGAATTATGCCAGGGATTCAGTAGTCAATGAAAAAAATACCTAATGAATGAAAATAATCAACAGAATCCCCACCCCCAACTCAGGAGTACCTCCATGCTTCCTAAGCCCTCACTGCAATTCTTGGAGGGAAACAGGAGTGGCGTGTGAGTGCTTGGGGGGAGACGGCATCCCTATCTGCCAGATGAGAATGGTAGGCTAGAAGCCACAGGACTGGCTGGCCTCCAACACCATGTTCCTGGTTCTCTCTGCCCATTCCTTCCATAGAACACTCTGTTGCCATGGAGAGGACTATTGCCCTAAGTGGGCACAATTAGGTGAGACCTCCAGAAAGGCCTCTCAGGAAAGCAACGGTGCATGGCGACTCTTCGCCCCCTAGCCCAACTCCTTATCTATTTGCTCGCCTATTCCTGTGTGTACTCATGTTTGTACCTATTGATTTACTTTATTAGCGTCTTTGTAAAGGACTAGGCAGCTGGGCTGGGCAGAAGCCACCTGGGCACGCAGAGCCTTACCTACCGCTCAAGGTGAGATCTGGGGACCACTGCGCATTGGCTAGGGAGG